>NC_134690.1:305744077-306064639 GCF_050947455.1 Rhinoderma darwinii | reverse complement strand
TGAAGCTACGCGACAGTGCATCAGCCTTAATATTTTTAGACCCAGCCCTATAGGTAACCAAAAAATTGAATCTGGTAAAAAATAACGCCCATCGAGCTTGTCTCGGGTTTAGCCTCCGGGCAGATTCTAGGAAAACCAGATTCTTGTGGTCGGTAAGGACCGTTACCTGGTGCCTAGCCCCCTCCAGGAAGTGGCGCCACTCTTCAAATGCCCATTTAATGGCTAAGAGTTCGCGGTTGCCAATATCATAGTTACTCTCAGTTGGCGAAAACTTCCTGGAGAAGTAGGCACAGGGGCGGAGATGGGTGAGGGACCTGGTACCCTGGGACAAGACAGCCCCCACTCCCACCTCAGATGCGTCAACTTCCACGATAAATGGCTCCATTTGGTTGGGCTGAACCAGCACCGGGGCCGAGATAAAGCACTTCTTAAGGACCTCAAAAGCCTGGACAGCCTCAGGAGGCCAGTGGAGGAGATCAGCACCTTTGCGAGTGAGGTCCGTAAGAGGCTTAGCGATGACCGAGAAGTTAGCAATAAATCTCCTGTAATAATTAGCGAACCCCAAAAAACACTGTAACGCCTTCAGGGAGGCAGGTTGGACCCATTCCGCCACAGCCTGAACCTTGGCGGGGTCCATGCAGAATTCATGAGGAGTGAGGATTTGACCCAAAAATGGTATCTCCTGTACCCCAAACACACATTTTTCAGTTTTGGCAAACAGTTTGTTTTCCCGAAGGACCTGGAGCACCTTCCTGACATGCTCAATGTGGGAGGACCAGTCCTTGGAAAACACCAGTATGTCATCAAGGTACACTACAAGAAATATCCCCAGGTAATTTCTCAAAATCTCATTTATGAAATTCTGGAAGACCGCAGGGGCATTAAACAACCCAAAGGGCATGACGAGGTATTCGAAATGGCCTTCGGGCGTGTTAAACGCAGTCTTCCACTCATCCCCCTCTTTGATTCGAATAAGGTTATACGCCCCCCGTAGATCCAATTTAGAGAACCATTGGGCCCCCTGAACCTGATTAAAGAGATCAGGAATCAAAGGAAGGGGATACTGGTTCCTTACCGTGACCTTATTCAGGCTACGGTAGTCAATGCATGGCCTAAGACCACCATCCTTCTTCCCCACGAAGAAGAAGCCAGCACCTACCGGAGAAGAAGAGGGACGAATGTAACCCTTGGCCAGGGATTCCTGGATATACTCTCTCATGGCTTCACGTTCGGGACAAGAAAGATTAAATATCCTACCCTTAGGAAGCTTAGCTCCTGGTACCAATTCGATAGCGCAATCGTATTCTCTTCGGAGGCCTCCCTAGAGAAAACATCAGCGAAGTCCTGAACAAACTCGGGTAGCGTATTCGCCTCCTCAGGGGGAGAAATAGAATTAACAGAAAAACATGACGTACAACATTCATTACCCCATTTGGTTAGCTCCCCAGTATTCCAGTCAAACGTGGGATTATGCAACTTCAACCAGGGAAGGCCTAGAACCAAATCGTACGATAATCCCAGCATCAACAGTACAGAGCATTGCCCCAAATGCACGGAGCCAACAAGGAGTTCAAAAACAGGGGTATGCTGTGTAAAATAACCATTAGCAAGAGGAGTGGAGTCGATACCCACTACCGGGACAAGTTTAGGCAAATCAATCAGAGGCATAGCAAGAGACATAGCAAATTCCACAGACATAATATTAGTAGAGGACCCTGAATCCACGAAGGCACTGCCGGTAGCAGACCTACCACCAAAAGAGACCTGAAAGGGAAGCAAGATCTTAGTACGTTTCCTATTTACTGGAAATACCTGTGCGCCCAAGAGACCTTCCCGATGATCACTTAGGCGCGGAAGTTCTCTGGCTGCATTCTTACGCTTAGGACAGTTGTTCACTTGATGCTTGTCATCCCCACAGTAGAAGCAGAGACCATTCTTCCTGCGGAATTCTCTACGTTGTTGGGGGGACACGGAGGCCCCGAGTTGCATAGGTATCTCTGAGTCTTTCGGGGAGGAACGAAGCAACGGAACTTCGGGAGGCATCATGGGGGAGTCGGAGGAGAAAACACATAAACGTTCATGTTGTCGTTCCCTGAGACGTCGGTCAAGTCGTACCGCTAAAGCCATAGCCTGGTCTAGGGAGTCAGAAGAGGGATAGCTAACTAGCAGGTCTTTCAGGGCATTCGACAGACCCAACCTAAACTGGCACCTTAAGGCAGGGTCATTCCACCGAGAAGCTACGCACCACTTCCTAAAGTCAGAGCAATACTCCTCAACAGGTCTCTTACCCTGACGTAAGGTCACCAGCTGACTCTCGGCAAAGGCAGTCCTGTCAGTCTCGTCATAAATAAGTCAGAGAGCAGAAAAGAAACAATCAACGGAGGAAAGTTCAGGGGCGTCAGGAGCCAAGGAGAAGGCCCACTCTTGGGGCCCTTCCTGGAGCCGGGACATAATTATACCCACCCGCTGGCTCTCAGAACCTGAGGAATTAGGCTTTAAACGAAAGTAAAGCCTACAACTCTCCCGAAAGGAGAGAAAAGCCCTCCGGTCCCCTGAGAACCGGTCGGGCAACTTGAGGTGGGGTTCAAGAGGTGTGGTGAGGGGAACTACCAAGGTAGCATCAGGCTGGTTGACCCTCTGAGCCAGGGCCTGGACCTGTAGGGAGAGACCCTGCATTTGCTGAGCCAGGGTCTCACGGGGGTCCATAGTGGTGTCAGGGACCAGGGTAGACTAGGTATGGGCTTGTTATTATGTAATGACCGGGGGGTAGGGAAACGGACAAGTGAGCCCTAAACTACCCGCCACTCTGTCCCTGCCTACTTGCAACGACCCGCCCTAGGCGACGGGGTACAACTGGGCGGCGGTCCCTGCACTCAGTAAGTGCACGACAAACATACAAGGGAATACAAGCAAGGGAAAGGTGCAGTTGCCCACGGCAACACCGTGAGCAACCAGAGTGGTGAACGAGCCGAGTCAAGCCAGGAGTGTGCGAGGTACCAAACGAAGAGCAGAAGAGTAGTCAGTAAGCCAGGGTCTGTATGGAGCAGGAACAAAATAGAAGGAGCTGTAGCTGGGCCAGGAAACCACACGAAAAAGAATAACAAGCAAGGAGGAACAGGAAATGCAGATATAAATAGACAGAAGGCGGGAGCTAGCTGAGTCTGGCCAGGCTGCGATAGGCTCTCCCACTCCTAAGCCTGCCAGCCTGAGTGGTGGAAGCTGGAGTCAGTCTCAGGGATGTAGATTCAGGTGCTGACTGATTAATTAAGGGAGTTAACCCCGAAGCTGTGCCTGGCAGATCCTTTACAAATATACTTTCTGTATACTTTCCGACACCCGGACCCCGCACCAATAAGCCGCTCCGGTGGCCTGCGGTTTCGGATGTTGTGGCACATAATGCTATGTACGGAGCCCGGAAGCAGTTTGCTCTGTACATAGCATAGCGGCCGTGCTGCAGAATTGCAGCTCTGCTCCTATTCACTTGAATAGGAGCAGAGCTGCAGTAGTGCAGCTCGGCCGCTATTCCGTGGCCGGAGCTAAGTGGTTCCGGCATGTACGTCCAGTGCGCGGAGGCACCGGACCAGCTGATCTTTGCCCGGTGGATAGGTCATAAGTTGTCAGAAGGTGGAAAACCCCTTTTGAGTATATTTAACACCGAAAGAGAGACACTTAACATAGCAGGCTCTAGAGCTATAAATCCTGTGTCGGATCCCCCTTGCCTCTACCACTATAACACTATTTAAATACAATCAATATCCTCATTCCAGTGTGGGGGATTATTAGCCATTTTGTCTCCTTTCTGGCATCAGAATAGGTAGCGATGTTAGCAGGTATCCATAGTTGCCACCAGCGCTTTCTGTCAATGTTGGTAACATGTAGGTCTCCAGAGAGCATGAAGTCGAGTGGGGCTATTCAACAGTCTCAATATGAATAGCTGCTGCATAGCCAACAGCAGGGCTCCTTTAGTTTATTTACACTAGGAAACTCCATTTTTTCTGGACTTGCCCTTTAAACAAGTGAACCTATACAATCAAGCAGCTACTGCAGTAATATCTATATGAGTTAACATTATTCCGAGCATTTAAAATCCAATTGGGATTATAATAACGCTTTCCCGGAGAATGAGTGTTTGTAAATCACAAAGAAGGTTTCTCTCTGAAGTAGCCAAGTAACAATCACTAATCCAGATCACGACAAGTGACAGGGATTTGTTCTTCAACTCTACATTCTGAAAAGACTGTTTTCAAATTGTTTTTAGCTAAGCTTTTCCTATTACAAAGCCTTTAAATAATGATGGGATTAGTAATATGGAATGTAGTTCAACTAATTAGGTCAGTCCCTTCAGTATCATGAGTGCCATAAATACTGACTGCTTCCATCTATTTTATATTACAGTGGAAAGTCGGAGAGCGTTTCCTAAATACCTGCATTTTCAAATAAATCTTTGGGTAACATGATAACTGACCAGTGTCGCAAAGCAAATATTTAACTAACTTGATGACTGTTATTCCAATTTACATGCTCATTGCATAGTAGAATTTATATAGTTAATGTTACCGAAAATATTTCTATATCATAAATACACTATATAGTCTTATATCCTGAAGCTAAGAAGATCCCCAGCTTAAATAGTCATTCTAGTCCAGTATTAAACTTTTGCAATTCCTTCCTTCTATTTCTATAGTTTTACTCTCAGTAGTAATGATTGTTCTGAAACATATAACAAATCTATTTATCTGTAATTCTTAGGAAGTTTATGTGGGAAAAGAGACTTTATGCACAATTGACGGTCTTCACTTCAACAGCACATACAATGCAAGAGTCAAAGCATTTAATTCAACGGGCCTTGGACCTTACAGCAAAACTGTAGTTCTCCAGACATCTGACGGTATGTACAGATTACGGTGTTTAAATATGTATTTTTACTGTAAAACGTAAAAGTAGGTTATACATTAATCTATATTTAAGGGACTCATTTATTATATGTCTAAATATATATCTTGACAAAATACATCTGTATTGAAATTGCACATTCCTTATTTTCTATGCCATGATTTAGAAAATGAATTCTAATAAATTGAATTTGAATTTCCACCTTTTAACACCATGTGATTTTTAGGGCAAACATTCTGTACTGGTTAACTTCTTAATATATCTTTATAGGGATAGGAGCTCAAATTTTCTAATGTAGAGCTCCAAATCCCTTGTATGGACATAAATTAAAATGATACTCTTACGAGCTTGCTGCCACTGTTTATACATTGAACTTAGTAATAAAATAGTATGTAGTATGCTCCCAATTGTATCCTTTAATTCTGTCTATATTAGGCTTGGTTCACATTTGCGTCGGGACTCCGTTCATGGGTTCCGTCTGAGCTTTCCGTTAGGGGAACCCATCAACAGAATCCAAACTAATGGAAGGGTTCCGTCGTTTTGACAGAATCAATAACGTAGTCGACTGCGCTATTCAGTCCGTCAAAACTACGGAACCCTGACACAACGGGGACAAAAGGAAACCATTTGCACCAAATCCGTCGCCATTGAAATCAATGGTGTTGCAAAAGGAAACCTATAGTTTCCGTTTGTTTCAGTTTGGATTCCGTTCATGTGTTCCCCTGACGGAAAGCTCTGGTGAGACCCATGACACAGATGTGAACTTACTCTGTTTATACATAGCTTCTTTATATTAACCCGTTCCCTGCCAAGGGACGTATGTGAAACGACCTTGTTACAAATGGCTCTAGGCTTAAATATTTAGACATTTTGACACAAAATTGCATGAAGGCACCTGTGGTTATAAAGTGCTGAGTGGCATTTTTTATAATATAGCAGGTTTCTACTTTCAGAAAATATGTGGGTATGGGGGTTTAATATGAATTTTTTATTTTATAATTTAGGTTTTATTTGTACATGTCAAAAGTGTAAAAATTGCCGAGCTACCAGAATTGCAAAATGTCCAAAAAACACAGGCTGCAAAAGGTTAAATAAAGTAAAAAGCACATCATTTGGGACCTGTTCAGTTTAAAAAAAAAAACAGAATAGTGTTCAAGAGTGGACATTCACTTCCAGGCTGTATGTAGTTTGCTGTACGTAAAATATTTAAGTGCAAAGGGCATTTCTGATGAATTGATATCAAGAATAGGTTTTTTAAAAATACAGTACAAAGTCCTAGTATGAGATGATAACTTATTTATGGTCAATAACATAACATAATTAGCAAGTTTTAAATGGAACTATTATGTACCAAGAAACTCATGAATAAAGAATGAAAAGCAGACATGCACATGTATTTTCAACCTAATAAATGTATTTCTACATAATTAGGAAACTTATTTAATTTCCCTGCACGTTAACTATTCCAGAAAAGATGACGACACTTTGATTTCTTTCCTTCCAGTGGCCTTCTTCACGTTTGATTCAAACACTGCTCATCGTGATATTGTTTTGTCCAATGACAACATGACGGTGTCTTGCAGCAGTTATGATGATAGAGTGGTTTTGGGCACAGCTGCATTCTCCAAAGGCATTCACTACTGGGAGGTACAAGTTGACAGATATGACAACCACCCTGATCCAGCTTTCGGTGTTGCCAGAATTAATGTAGTGAAGGATATGATGCTGGGGAAAGATGATAAGGCCTGGGCCATGTATGTGGATAATAACCGTAGCTGGTTCATGCACTGCAACTCTCATACCAACAGGTAAGTGGTAACTAAGAAGCCATATAGCATGCAGATATAAGGATGTTCTTAAGTTTCCCTCATCTAACAGTGTACAATGAGTGCACAAAGCTTCCCGTCCTTGAGGAGAACAAGACTATACCTCCGAACATTTGAATCCTAACTCGTGGGAAATTTTAAGCCCTACCCCTGTTTCGCTCAGGACCTCCTCAAAAGGACATAGAAACACATATTTTCTGTAAAAAAATGAATGTGTTCCATTTTCATAGCTTGGTCTGTGGGTGACCAATGTGCTCCCATATTGCACTACTCCCTTGTAACTAGAAACCAGCAGAAATCTGTTTCATATATTACACATGAATAAAAAGAAAACATCATGTAGAACAAAATCAGGACAAGATATATAAAGCAAAATATTAAAATGTCTTAACATTTTGTATGGATTTTAAAAAGGTCTATGAACCAATTCCTCTTGTGTACAAATTAGATATTGTACTTTCTTTTGTGTCTTTTTGTGCTATGTTTTAGTAATTTTCACTTTGAAGAGAATGAGTCTAAAGGGTCGACTTGAGTCCGAATGAGTCTAAAGGCTATTGCTGCAGTGAGAGCTCTGACCAATCAGATTCAGTGTAGCTCAGCAGAGTATTCTAAGAGGGCTGGCCAAAGGGTAGAGCCCCTAATAATTATTCAGCAGAAGCCATTTAAAAAAATAAAATAAAAATTAAGATATAGATACAATTCAGAACAGTTGAAATGTAAGTTAATGGGGAAAAAATGTCAGTCAGATATGATAAATATATTCTGCACTATGATTATTTATTGATTTCTCCCAAGATATAGAACTATTTAACTATATTCATCTGATGTACAAAAAAATCTATGCATTTTAATATCTTAAAGGATTTGTATGAGATTCACTTAAATTGGACTGAGCTGCAATAACAGACATGGCCCATGAACAACAGTGGCTCTGGTTCTAGAAGAAAGCAGCTGTGTTTTTCTAGTCTCATCCCCTTTAAAGAGGACCTGTCAGCTCTCCCTGACATATCTGTTTTAGTAAATAATTGTATTCCCCATGAAATAATAAATCTGGTGCATCTTTTCTAAGAATTCTACGTAGAGTTAGAAGTGAAAGGCGTGTACGTGTGGTAGCTATGTGAGCGGATGTGCGTAGCTCTGCTCTGCTCTAGCTCCATGTACCCTGGGATATAGCGCACCATGTGACAGTGATTATGTGATACTTCACGGGACACTTCCTGTTAGCATTGCTGGTTCTGATGCCGGCTAACCAGCCTTGCTACCTGCGCTGCTACTGCAAGATTCTGGTTCTCCCAGTCCTTGGATTGCCTTGGATTCTACACTGCTTATCCCTCTGCCTCTCCATCGGACTCCCTTGGGCTAAGTATTAAATAATAAATAAAAATCTTTAAGGTGGGAGAAGTGAATATGACACGGCAGACAGCGACTAGGAAGGGTAAATCGTCCATGTCTACTCCAGTCAATAACCCAGTCACCACGCGTGTAATGGCTAGAAGAGTGGATAAAGTTAAAGAGGCGGCTGCCGAAAAACTGGGTAGATTTGCATTGGTATCCCCAGCTACAATTCAAAAAAATGGGCTTTGAAGGAGGCAGAAGGGAGAGTTCAGGATAAGACTTTGGGAGAGTCAAGCAGTAGTAAAAATGAAATGGCTTGTGTGATGTTCATATACGAGTGCTGATTTTGGAAGATAGGAGCGGTGATGGAAGTTACTGAGAATGGCCCCCGTAGTTTGACGGATATTTTAACGGCTGTCAACCAATGTAACGCGTCAATAAGTTTGGTTGTTGCCCAGGTAGGTACACTGGGGGAGCAGATGAACTTTTTAAGGAACAGTATGTTCAGTATAAAGAGCATATGGATAATGTGGAAGCTAGAACTTCTCAGCTGGAAGATACAGTAGATGTCTTACAAAAAGAAATGAAAGTAAAAGGAAGTAATAAAGACATGAAGCTGAAAATTATAGACCTGGAGAATAGGTCTGGAATAGCTAATTTGAGGTTTCTAAGTATCCCAGACAGGGCGGAAGGCTCTGACATTATTTCCTTTTTGAAAAGATGGATTACAGACAGAATGGGAGAAGAGGAATTTTCTATTTCCAATTTTATAGAGAGAGCACATAGAGTTCCAGTCGGACAGATCATTCTTGGAAACCGACCGAGATGGATATAAATAAAAATGGTGTCATCTAAAGAAAGAGATCTTGTCATAAGACTGTTACAAAATGTGATGAATATGGAATTTGAAGGGCAGAAAAATATGTTTTTTCCGGATTATGCTATGGAGACACAAAAATTTGGGACAAAAAAAAGTTCTGCGAGAACATGGGGTTTAAATACTCAATGATATTTCCCGCTAAACTGAAAATTATCTGAAAGGATTCATTTCTGTTTTTTTTTTATCCTGAGGAGGCTAAGGGATGGGTGGCTGTGAATTTAAAATCAAATGAGTAGGGGGAGGCAGTTAGTGTATGAGGCAGGGGTATAATGGTTGGTGCGTAGTTCTAAAAAATGTAATAAAATAAATTTACTGAAAGTAAAAAATAAAAAGTTGCATGGAGTTAGAGTTAGATAGTGAAAAGGAGTCTGTTTAGTGATACTTGGTATTGTACTAGATGGGCTATGTAGGGGTTATGGTAAGGGTGGGAGGGTTTTTTATTTTTTTGGTATTTTTATTTTTTAATTTTTTTCATTTTATATATATATATATATATATATATATATATATATATATATATATATATACATACAGTGAAGGAAATAAGTATTTGATCCCTTGCTGATTTTGTAAGTTTGCCCACTGTCAAAGACATGAACAGTCTAGAATTTTTAGGCTAGGTTAATTTTACCAGTGAGAGATAGATTATATATAAAAAAAAAAAAAGGAAAATCACATTGTCAAAATTATATATATTTATTTGCATTGTGCACAGAGAAATAAGTATTTGATCCCCTACCAACCATTAAGAGTTCAGCCTCCTCCAGACCAGTTACACGCTCCAAATCAACTTGGTGTCTGCATTAAAGACAGCTGTCTTAAATGGTCACCTGTATAAAAGACTCCTGTCCACAGACTCAATTAATCAGTCTGACTCTAACCTCTACAACATGGGCAAGACCAAAGAGCTTTCTAAGGATGTCAGGGACAAGATCATAGACCTGCACAAGGCTAGAATGGGCTACAAAACCATAAGTAAGATGCTGGGTGAGAAGGAGACAACTGTTGGTGCAATAGTAAGAAAATGGAAGACATACAAAATGAATGTCAATCGACATCGATCTGGGGCACCATGCAAAATCTCACCTCGTGGGGTATCCTTGATCCTGAGGAAGGTGAGAGCTCAGCCAAAAACTACACGGGGGGTAATTGTTAATGATCTCAAGGCAGCTGGGACCACAGTCACCAAGAAAACCATTGGTAACACATTACGCCGTAATGGATTAAAATCCTGCAGTGCCCGCAAGGTTCCCCTGCTCAAGAAGGCACATGTACAGGCCCGTCTGAAGTTTGCAAATGAACATCTGGATGATTCTGAGAGTGATTGGGAGAAGGTGCTGTGGTCAGATGAGACTAAAATTGAGCTCTTTGGCATTAACCCCTTAATGACCGGGCCATTTTGCACGTTAATGACCAAGGATTATTTTTTGTTTTTTCACGGTCGCATTCCAAGAGTCGTAACTCTTTTTTTATTCCGTCTACATAGCCGTATAAGGGCTTGTTTTTTGCGGGACGAGTTGTATTTTGTAATTGTACCATTTTTAGATGCTTACAATATATTGATTAACTTTTATTAACTTTATTTTAGGAGAGAATTGAAAATAAGCAGCTATTCCAGCATTAATTTTCACGTTATAAATTTACGCCGTTTACTATGCAGCATAAATAACATGTTAACTTTATTCTATGGGTCGGCACGATTACAGGGATACCAAATATGTAAAGGTTTTATATGTTTTTTCTACGTTTGCACAATAAAAACCCTTTTAGAAAAAAATTACTTGTTTTTGGATTTCCGCATTCCTAGAGCCGTAACGTTTTTATTTTTCCGTCGATGTGGCCGTATGGGGGCTTGATTTTTGCGGGACAATGTGTAGTTTTTATTAGTACTATTTTGGGGTACATAGGACTTATAGATTAACTTTTATTTTATTTTTTATGGGGGGAATGGGAGAAAAGAGAGAATTTTGACTTTGTTTTTTGCGTTTTCTTTGGACGCCGTTCATCCGGCGGTTTAATTAATATGTTCATTTTATTGGTCAAGTTGTTACGATCGCGGGGATACCATATATGTGTATGTGTGATTTGTTTTGACCGTTTTACTAAATAAAACCACTTTTTGGGCCAAAAAAGTAGTTTTATTTGACTTTGACTGTAATTATTATTTTTTTTTTTTTCACAAACTTTATTTAACTGTTTTACATTTTTTTTTTTAGTCCCACCAGGGGACTTCACTATGCGATGTGCCGATCGCATATATAATGCTTTGGTATACTTAGTATACCAAAGCATTATTGCCTGTCAGTGTAAAACTGACAGGCAACCTGTTAGGTCATGCCTCTGGCATCGCCTAACAGGCAGATGCTGAAGGCAGACCTGGGGGTCTTTGTTAGACCCCCGGCTGTCATGGAAACCCGACGGCGGCCCGCGATTTGTTTGCGGGGGCGCCGATCGGGTGACAGAGGGAGCTCCCCCCCTCTGTCAAACACATTAAATGCCGCTGTCACTATTGACAGCGGCATTTAATGGGTTAAACTGCCGGAATCGGCGCGCGCTTCGATTCCGGCAGTTGCAGCAGGAGCCAGGCTGAGTATAACAGCCGTGCTCCTGCTGCTGATCGCGTGGTTACAGTCTCAGTACCCGCGCCATCACAGGACGGATATCCGTCCTCCTGCGCGAACTAGCAGCTGCTGAGGATGGATATATCCGTCCTTCGGCGTTAAGGAGTTAACTCAACTCGCCGTGTTTGGAGGAAGAGAAATGCTGCCTATGACCCAAAAACACCGTCCCAACTGTCAAGCATGGAGGTGGAAACATTATGTTTGGGGGTGTTTCTCTGCTAAGGGCACAGGACTACTACACCGCATCAATGGGAGAATGGATGGAGCCATGTACCGTCAAATCCTGAGTGACAACCTCCTTCCCTCCACCAGGACATTAAAAATGGCACGACAATGACCCAAAACATACAGCCAAGGCAACAAAGGAGTGGCTCAAAAAGAAGCACATTAAGGTCATGGAGTGGCCTAGCCAGTCTCCAGACCTTAATCCCATCGAAAACTTATGGAGGGAGCTGAAGATCCGAGTTGCCAAGCGACAGCCTCGAAATCTTAATGATTTACAGATGATCTGCAAAGAGGAGTGGGCCAAAATTCCATCTAACATTTGTGCAAACCTCATCATCAACTACAAAAAACGTCTGACTGCTGTGCTTGCCAACAAGGGTTTTGCCACCAAGTATTAAGTCTTGTTTGCCAAATGGATCAAATACTTATTTTTCTGTGCACAATGCAAATAAATATATATAATTTTGACAATGTGATTTTCTGTTTTTTTTATTTTTATATAATCTATCTCTCACTGGTAATATTAACCTAGCCTAAAAATTCTAGACTGTTCATGTCTTTGACAGTGGGCAAACTTACAAAATCAGCAAGGGATCAAATACTTATTTCCTTCACTGTATATACTTTTTTTTTTTTTTGTCTCCACTTATTTCTCCTTCCCCTCTTCTGCTTGTCGTCCCCATAATAGGTAGTATCTATGCTTAAATGGTGCAGGCAAATGGGATAAGAATTCTCTCTTGGAATATTAGAGGTATGGGCTCTAGATTAAAAAGGGTTGCTATATTTGATCTTATTAGGAATTTTCTCCCTGCCATAGTTTGTCTTCAGGAGACTCATATTGATAAAAACTCACTTCATGTAATAGAAAAAAAAATGGGCACAGAAATCTTTCCACTCAGTATTTTCCTCTCATTCAAGAGGTGTATCTATTTTGATATATAAAGATATTGGAGTGAAGATTATCTCAGTTAAGAAAGACTCAGAGGGAAGATTTGTGATCTTGCATTGTTCTTTGCATGTCGAAGCTTGGGTGTTGGTTAATATTTATAACCCACCACCATTCACAATGGAAGTGTTGATAAAAATCAATGAATTTTTGATCGATAAGATGCACTGTGCACTTTTGATCGTAGGAGATTTCAACGGGGTTATTGATGCATCCCTGGATAGAACTCATTTATTAAATATACACAATAAACAGGATAGGGGGTTTGGGAAATGTACTAGAGGAATTTGGATGGATCGATGCTTGGCGTAGTACAAACCTGGTGAGTAGGGTATATTCTTGTTACACGAAATCGCACAATACATTATCATGAATTGATGTGGCTATATCTAATAAAACAGCACTTCAAGATATTGTTAAAGTTAGATAGGGGGAACGTGGAAATTTAAACCATTCAGCTTTGACAGTGTTATTAAGAAAAGGGGATAATTATGGGGGTAGGAGATTTAGAGTAAACAATAATTGGTTTGTTATGGTGGATCATTGTAAAATGAAAGATGAACTTATCTGTTTTATTAAGGAAAATGAGGGTTCGGCATCTCCTGGGATGGTTTGGAATACTGCAAAGGCAGTGATGTGAGGGTTAATTTTGAAAGGGATTTCTGAGGTCAAGAGAAAATTAGTAAAGGTGGAGAGGGACGCTACAGAGAGGCTAATAGTTGAAGAAAGAGCTTTTCTGCTGGATCGGTCTGAGGTAAATAGAGAAAGTTGGGGAAATGCCCAGACTTTGTATAGATATACCTTGGATGCCAAGGCAAATAGATATATGTTGTAACAAGATCAAAAATATTTCTCAGAATCCGATCTACCAGGTAAGCTCTCGGCATCAATGGTCCAGGCTCAACATAGTCAAAAAAGTGTGGGGGTAATTGAAAAATCCAGGGGGGGGGGGTTTGGTTAAGGACCCAAAATTGATAGTTGAGGAATTTGCTTGTTATTATGCCAATATCTATAAAACAAGAAAAATGTGGGAGATGGGGGAGATAAGTGAGTTTCTGCAGACTATTCCATTGTCAAGACTTAAACAAGAACAAATGGATATGTTGGATGCCCCAATCACAGTGATGGAATTGGAGGTGGTTATTAGGAACTCCCCTGGATGTAAGTCCCCTGGGTTGGATGGGTTGCCCTCTGAGGTTTACGCACACTATATTGAGGCATTAGGGGCTAGACTGCTGGATCTATGGAATAACTTACTAGGGGAAGGGGAAATGTCTGTTTCTATGAGGGAGGTGTTGATTACACTTATTATAAAATCAGGGAAAGATCCTATTAAAATGGAGTCTTATAGACCAATCTCTTTGATTAATACGGATGTTAAATTGCTGGCTAAAATCTTGGCAAATAGGTTAGTGAGGGTTAGCTCTTATTTGATTCAAAAGGACCAATGTGTATTTATGTCAAACAAGTCTACGTCAGATAATATTAGGAGGTTGTGAGTGAATCTCCAGGTGGAGCCATCTAACCCAGTGGAAAGTTCGATTTTGTCCCTTGATGCCTGTAAGGCATTTGACACTGTAGAGTGGAATTTTATATGGGCAGTCCTCGAGAGGATGGGTTTTGGCTCCAGATTTATTTTCTGGATTAAACTTTTGTATGCATACCCGAAAGCTCGAGTAACAGTCAATGGGGTAGTCTGCAGAGATTTTAAGATTGAACGGGGTACAAGACAGGGTTGTCCCTTATCACCTTTGCTCTTCTCTTTGATTATGGAACCCCTGGCAGTAATCATACGTGAAGATAGGAGTATAGTTGGCTTTGAGTATGGAGACGTTATCGATAAATTATCTTTCTACGCGGGTGATGTTTTGTTATATATGGGTTCTTCCCACTCTATAAATAGAGTTATTGAGATATTTGAATGGTATGGATCATATTCAGGGTTAAAAATCAATTGGGACGAATCTGCCTGTTTGATGATTGATAAAATGGATAATTTTTCTCTCGGGCAAATGTCTGTTGTTCGAGATGACCAACATATAAAATATTAGGATTTATTTCACTAAAAACTTAATGGATTTTATTAAATTAAATTTAATATCTTTTTAATTTAATTATCTTTTTGATAAAATCAAGGGACGGATCCAGGTGTTGAAGAAAATGTATTTTTCTATTCCTGGGAGAATTGCCCTGATTAAGATGTTTCTTCTTCCCCAAATGTTGTATATTTTTGGAAATTCTCCTATAAACATACCAGAAAAGATTTTCAAAAAATTTGAGGGAATATTGAGAGAGCTAGTCTGGAGGGGAAGACAACCAAGAATTTAATTTTAATATTTGCAGTATCCTATCCCATATGGAGGATTGGCTGTTCCGTATATAAGTGGATATTACTTGGCTTCTCAAATGAAACAGCTTGTTGAGATGAACAGGGATATTGGAAATAAGGAGAAACTAGGGGGAGCGGTTAAGGTGGGCTCCAGGTTTAATCTGTTTCAAATGCTGGAAATGGGAATATTTCGGATAGACCTCTTTAGGAACTGCCAGACTATGGTAATGTTGGACAAGTTATGGTGGGGAATTAAAATTAAATGGAATGTATAGGGAAGCTATGGTTTTAGCCCAGTATGGGGGAATATCTATCTATCTTCCAGAATTCAACAAAATCTTGAATATTAAATACTGGGAAAGAAGAGGCATTTTGTTTCTTGTGCAATTAGTAGAGAATGGAGTCCTGTTGGACTTTCAGACTCTTGATAAGAAATTTGGACTGGGTAAAGGAGGTTGGTTCTATTTCAGGCAGCTGTATCAAGCCTTTATGTCAGAAGATCATGGAGCAATGAGGTGGTTCCAGAATTTGTTAAATTAATGATGAATTCACTTTCTAATAAGGGGCTGTCGTCTAAATTATATAAATCCTATATGAGGCAGAGGTTAGTAAGGAATCCAGGAAGTACTGGGAAGAGATTCTAGGTACTAGGGATGGTAGAGAATGGCCCCTGGTATTAAGGGGTCTGAAAAAAGTGTCAACCAGCCCGGTCAATAGGATATCAGAATTTTTTATTGTTCACAATCTACATTACTCCCCGGCCAAGAAGGCCAAATTCTATGGGCATCAGGAAGCCAGGTGCCCTAAATGTCATAGTCTAGAAGCTGATAACGTGCATCTACTATGGATGTGCCCAAAAATAAATATGTTCTGGGAAGAGATCTGTAATTATATGTTTGGGATTTTTCAAGAAATAATATCTCTAGACCATTGGATTTGTTTATTGGGAGCTCTGGAGGTGGAAGAGGGGTCTGCGGGGAGAACTATGGCAGTGGGAAAATTACTTTATTATGCTAGGAAGTGTATTTTATTGAATTGGAAGAGTAAAAGCCCTCCATCGGTAGATAAATGGGTTAAATACACCAATAGAATTATAATGTTGGAAAAGAATGATTTTAGAAAGAAGAGGAAGATCTCTTTTTTCTTCTCCGGTTGGGCCCCTTGGATTCAGTGTCGGTTTGAGGTGGAGGAGAAAGTGGTTTGGAGATATTATTATTTTATTATATATTATTTAAATTATTTATTTTTTTATTTTTTATTTTGGGATGGAGGTTTATACTGTTTGTCATAACTGCTGTGATGTTTTGTGAAGAAACTAAGCAGCTGTACATTGTTGGTTCATATTTTTGTGCTGAGTTAAAACTATCTAGTGATATGCTCTGTTTTTTATAGGGGTTATAGAGTATATGTACTCAGTAAGGTCGTGGTAATTATATATGGGCCATTTGTTTCTATGGTCCTAGTGTATAGAAATGAGCACAATGAATGTAGGTTGTTGGTTTCGGATCATGTTGTTTATTGTTATATACAGGCTATATGCGATAAGTACAGTTTTTTGTTTTTTTTGTATTTGAAATTTGTCTTAAAAATAAAAGAAGACTTGGGGGAAAAATAATTCTACGTAGTACCGTAACTCTGTTATTCCTACTAGAAATTTATGAATAAATTGACAAGTGGGTGTTAGAGGTTGGGGGGGGGGTCCCTACCCAGACTGACAATGTCCAACCAGTGCTGGCAGAGTGAGTGTGTTTAGGAACACACCACTTTGACAAAGGAAATGGTAACACCAAATTGTCAATTTATTCATAAATTTCTAGGAGTAATAACAGAGAAAGGATACAACTCATAGTTATAAGAAAATATGTTCCAGAAGAGGTGAAAAGTCCTCTTTAACTGTACATCAATAGTGCTTGTAACAAAGATTTTCTATTTAATATGTTTATATAGTATGTTCAAATGTAAACTTGGTCACACACTTTGTACCCTTTTCTCATTACTACATTTACAGAACAGAAGGAGGTGTGAGCAAAGGGACCATAGTTGGCATACTCTTGGACCTTAACAAGCGCATACTAATATTCCGTATTAATGGAAAGCAGCAGGGACCTGTAGCATTTGAGAACATTGATGGTGTGTTCATGCCAGCAATAAGTCTCAATCGAAATGTACAAGTAAGTAAATCTGGACAAATTTAGCAAGTTTTTCTATGCATTGGTATTCTCTATATTATCATCTCACTATGATAATCATATATAGGGTGACGAAAAGAGCAATAAATGAAAACAAATCAAAAACATACAGAACAAAGTGCAGTTTCCCATAGTCGCTTTAATTCAAGACAATTGTTACACTATGTTCATATTTGCATTATAGCTTCCGCTTATAACGGAAGCCATGGTTCTGTGCTGTATCTGTCACACAATGGATCCAAACAGGGCCTAGATTACCCCATAATCATATTATTTGACGGCAAGAAAAGTGCTGCATGTCAAAAGTGACAGAATTGCCAATTGAGAAGCTAAATGGCAGTGTGAACACAGCCTTAGTGATTTTTTTCTCTAAAATATATCTTTTCAGTCAGAAAGTCTTCATAATATTGGCCTGCCTACACAATAACAAAGGCTGAATCACTTTTTGTCTTTATTCTGCATAAATGGGCATGTCCATGATATGTTTTCCCTATAGGTTTCAGTCAGTAAACACAAATTTTTAGATATTTACTGTTAACCCCTTCCCGCACCTTGGCGTAAATGCACGTCCAGGTGAGCAGTAACTTCGCGCACCTGGGCGTGCAGTTACATCTTCATTTTAACAGTTAACCGCCGCGCGGCGCTACACCGCAGCGGCGGTTAACTGTGCAGGGTGTTAGCCCTGCTCTCCCCGTTGCCGATCAGCGGCCTGTCGCCGCTGAAATCGGCAATTAACCCCTTCGATGCGGTGGTCGATTGCGATCACCACATCGAAGAGGTTTACAGCGGATCGGCAGCCCCCCACATGCATTTGCGGGGGCTGGCGATCCTTATCATGGCAACCAGAGGCCAGACAATGACCTCCGGGTTGCCATGTACGGAAGCCTCGGAGGAGCAGCCTCCGGCCGGTCCTCCGATACTTAATGTCAGTGTGACAGTTACGTCACAATGACAGTTAGAATACATTACACTACGTGTGTAGTGTAATGTGTTCGAGCAGCGATCAGAGCTGCAAGTCTAAGTGTCCCCTAGTGGGACAAGTAAAAAAAGTAAAAAAAAAGATAATAAAATTTTTTGAAAAAGTGTACAAATAAAAGTTAGAAGTGACATAAACAAAGAATGCTTTTTTTCCTATAATAAGTCTTTTATTATAGGAAAAAAATGAACACGTTAAAAAAAGTGCACATATTTGGTATCACCGCGTTCGTAACGACCCCAACTATAAAACTGTAATATTATTTTTCCCGCACGGTGAACACCACGAAAAAAATCAACGCAAAACAGTGCCCGAATCACAATTTTTTGGTTATCAACCCTCCCAAAATATACAATAAAAAGTGATCAAAAAGTCGCATGTACGCCAAAATGGTACCAATACAAACTACATCCCATCCCGCAAAAGACAACCTCTTACACAGCGTTTTGACTGAAAAATAAAAAAGTTATCGCTCTCAGAATATGGTGACACAAAAAATAATTTATTTTATAAATAAGTGATTTTATTGCACAAACGCTGCAAAACATAAAAAAATTATATACATATGGTATCGTCGTAATCGTATCGACCCGCAGAATAAAGTAAAATGGTCACTTATAGCCCAGGGTGAAAACCATAAAAAAACGAATAAAAAACATTGTCAGAATTGATGGTTTTTGGTCACCTTGCTTGCCAAAAAATGGAATAAAACGTGATCAAAAAAATTTCTGGTACCCCAATATGGTGCCAATGAAAACTACAGATTGTCCCGCAACGAATAAACCCTCACACAGCTCTGGTGGAGAAAAAATAAAAAAAGTTCTGGCTCTCAGAATATGGCGATGCAAAATGTGAAGAGTGTCCAAAAGCAGATAAGATCTGGCGCCATTTATCAGTGCGACACTGGCCACATATCTGCGGATTATTATTTATTTACTGCATTATTATACCCTCTTATTATACCCTGATGTGCCCCGCACAGATAACATATACCCTGATGTTCTCTGCACAGCTTACATATACCCCCACATTATAAACTGAAACACCAGTAAAACCCCAAACAGAACTACCATCAAGCTACATCTGCGCCCCAAAAGCCAAATGGCGTCCCTCCCTTCTGAGCCCTGCAGCGTGCCTAAACACCAATTTACGTCCACAGATATGGCATCGCCATACCCGGGAGAACCCGGTTAATATTTTATGAAGTATTTGTCTTCAGTGGCACAAACTGGGCATAACATGTAGTGCACTAAAATGGCATATGAGTGGAAAATTTTAATTTTCACTCTGCACCATCCGCTGCACATTAACCCCTTCGCGCACCACGACATAGCATGTCTTAGTGTGGGGGGTGATGTATGGCACGTCTCTAGTGAAAAATAAAGAATTTAAAACAGCAAAATCGCAGTTTTTTTGGTCACCTTGGCTCTACCTAAAAATGTAATAAAAAGTGCTCAAAAAGTTGTATGTACCAAAAAATGGTACCAATAAAAACGACCGCTCGTCCCTCAATAAATAAGCCCTCATACCGCTCTATTGACTGAAAAATAAAAAAAGTTGTGGCTCTTGGAACGCGGGGAGGAAAAAAATAAAAAGGAAAAGAAAAAAATGGATCAGTACAGAAAGGGTTAATTACTTTCTAATGAAAAACCATTTATGACCACACGTGGGGTATAGGCGTACTAGAGTGCATTTTCCTCCTTTATCCTTTGTGAAATTTAAAAATGTAACATTTTAGTGGAAGAAATGTTGATATTCATTTTCACGCCCTAATTCTAATAAATCCTGCAAAATACTTGTGGGGTCTAAATGCCCACTATATCCCTAGATAGATTCTTTAGGTGGTGTAATTTCCACTTTTGGGGGGTTTCCACTGTTTTGGCCTCTCAGGGGCTTTGCAAATGCGACATGGCACCCAAAAACCATTTCAGCTAAATTTGAGCTCCAAAAGCCAAATAGCGCTCCTTCCCTTCTAAGCCTTGCTGTGGGTCCAAACAGCTGTGTATTACCACATATGGCATATTTCCGTAATCGGGAGAAATCGTTTTACAAATGTTGGGGTGCTTTTTCTCCTTTATTCCTTGTAAAAATTAAAAATGGCTACCTTTTTTCAGAAAAAAAGTAGATTTTTACCTTTACAGAATAATTCCAATGAATTCAGCAAAACAACCGTGTGGTCAAAATGCTAACCTTACCCCTAGAAAAATTCCTTGATGAGTGTAGTTTCCAAAATGGGGTCAATTTCCACGGGTTTCCACTATTTTGTTCCCTCCAGTGCATTTCAAACGCGACATGGCACTGAAAACTATTCCAGCAAAATCAGAATTTCAAAATCCAAATGGTGCTCCTTCCCTTCTGAGTCCTGCTGCGGGTCCAAACAGCAGTTTATTACCACATATGGGGTATTGCTATAATCGGAAGAAATTGGTTTACATATGTTGGGGTGTTTTTCTCTTTTATTCCTTGAAAAAATTAAACATTTCTAAGTTTTTTCAGAAAAAAAGTAGATTTTCATCTTCACAAACTAATTCAAATAAATTTAGCAAAAAAACTGTGGGTTCAAAATGCTAACTATACCCCTAGATAAATTCCCTGAGGGGTGTAGTTTCCAAAATGAGTTCACTTTTGGGGGGTCTTTATTGTTTTGGCCCCACAAGACCTCTTCAAACCTGACATGGTACCTAAAATATATGCTAAAAAAAAGGAGGCCCCAAAATCCACTAGGTGCTCCTTTGCTTCTGAGGCCTGTATTTCAGTAAATTAGCGCACTAGGGCCATATGTGGGGTATTTCTAAAAACTGCAGAATCTGGGCAATAAATAATAAGTTACATTTCTCTGGTAAAACCTTCTGTGTTATAGAAAAAAATGTATTACAAATGAATTTTGTAAAAAAAAAATGAAATTTGTAACTTTCACCTCTACATTGCTTTAATTCCTGTGAAACGCCTAAAGGGTTAATACACTTTCTGAATACTGTTTTGAATACTTTGAGGGGTGCAGTTTTCAAAATGGGGTGATTTATGGGGACTTTCTAATCTATAAAGCCCTCAAAGCCACTTCAGAACTGAACAGGTCCTTGTAAAAATCGCCTTTTGAAATTTTCTTGAAAATATGAGAAATCGCTGCTAAAGTTCTAAGTCTTGTAACGTCCTAGAAAAATAAAAGAATGTTCAAAAAACAATGCCAAACAAAAGTAGACATATGGGAAATGTAAACTAGTAACTATTTTGTGTGGTATTACTATCTGTTTTACAAGCAGATACATTTAAATTTAGAAAAATGCTAATTTTTGAAAATTTTCTCCAAATCTTGGTGTTTTTTACAAATAAATATTGAATTTATCAACCAAATTTTTTCACTAACCTAAAGTACAATATGTCACGAGAAAACAATCTCAGAATCGCTTGGATAGGTAAAAGCAATCCGGAGTTATTACCACATAAAGTGACACATGTCAGATTTGAAAAATCGGCTTCGTCCTGAAGGCCAAAACAGGCTCAGTCCTGAAGGGGTTAAAAATAAACATATCAGCAAAATGTTTAGCACTTGCTCTTTAATGGTTTAGTAAAATCTTCTTGAAATTACTTGAAAATTAAAGATGTGCTTTGAAAAAATGTTGCTAGATTTTAAATTAATACTAAATAGGAGGCTGTGTAGTAAAAACTGTCCAAATAATTCCTAACTATATATACTAGTCCTTCTCAATGAATTAGAATATCATCAAAAAGTTAATTTATTTCAGTAATTCAATTAAAAAAGTGAAACTCGTATATATGAATCTTCATTACACACAGAGTGATCTATTTCCAGCATTTTTTTCTTTTAATGTTGATGATTATGGCTAACAGTTAATGAAAACCCAAAATTTAGTGTCTCAGAAAATTAGAATATTATTTTTAGCCCAATTTAAAAAATGATTTTTAATACCGAAATGTTGGCCTACTGAAAAGTATGTACACTGCATGCACTCTAAACTTGGTCGGGCCTCTTTTTGCATGAATTACTGCATCAATGCGGCGTGGCATGGAAGCGATCAGCCGGTGACACTGCTGAGGTGTTATGGAAGCTCACGTTGCTTTGATAGTGGCCTTCAGCTCGTCTGCATTGTTGGGTCTGGTGTCTCTCATCTTCCTCTAGACAATACCATATAGATTCTCTATGGGGTTTAGGTCAGGCAAGTTTGCTGGCCAATCAAGCACAGTGATACTGTGGTTATTAAACCAGGTATTGGTACTTTTGGCAGTGTGGGCAGGTGCCTAGTCCTGCTGGAAAATGAAATCAGCATCTCTATTAAGCTTGTCAGCAGAGGGAAGCATGAAGTCCTCTAAAATTTCCTGGTGGATGGCTGCGTTGATTCTGGACTTGATATAACACAGTGGACAAACACCAGCAGGTGACAAGGCTTCCCAAACCATCACTGACTGTGGAAACTTCACACTGGCCCGCAAGCAACTTGGATTGCATGCCTCTTCACTCTTCCTCCAGACTCTGGGACCTTGATTTCCAAATGAAATGCAAAATTTACTGGGACCATATGGGTTACAGCCTAGAGTTCTTAAAGAGCTTAGTTCAGTTATTTCTGTCCTCCTCTTCATAATATTTAGAGATTCTCTAGTGACTGGTATAGTGCCAAGGAAGGGCAAATTTGGTGCCTATTTTCAAAAAGGGCTCTAGGTCTTCCCTGGGTAATTATAGACCAGTAAGCTTAACATTCATTGTGGGGAAAATGTTTGAGGGGCTATTGAGGGACTATATACAGAATTATGTGACAAAAAATAGTAATATAAGTGACAGCCAGCACGGTTTTACTAAGGACAGAAGCTGTCAAACCAACCTGATTTGTTTTTATGAAGAGGTGAGCAGAAGCCTAGACAGAGGGGCCGCTGTGGATATAGTGTTTTTGGACTTTGCAAAGGCATTTGACACTGTCCCTCATAGTCGTCTAATGGGTAAATTAAGGACTATAGGTTTAGAAAGTATCGTTTGTAATTGGATTGAGAATTGGCTCAAGAACCGTATCCAGAGAGTTGTGGTCAATGATTCCTACTGTGAATGGTCCCTGTTATAAGTGGTGTACCCCAGAGTTCTTTGCTGGGACCACTATTATTCAACTTACTTATTAACCCCTTAGTTCCTCACTAATGGGCTTTAGGCTAAGGCGACGCCTTTTCACGTGATCGCTTTAGCCTAAAGTAGCGCCGAAACGGAAGATCAGAGCTCCGTTCTCTCAGCTAGAGAGTTCGGAGCAACGACCAGAGACCATAACGAGTGGTTTCTGGTCACGTGATCGCCGTGAATCGTTATTTCACGGCGTTCACGCTAAAGCGGCAGATCATCGCCATTTCTCTCTCCTCTCATGGAATAACTCCTTAGAGAGGAGAGAGAACAGGTAATAAGTGTTCCCCCACCCCTCCCACGTCCGATCCTCCCACGTCCGACCCTCCCCCTCATCCGATCCCCCCCCCCAAATGGCGCATGCATGCGCAGTGCATAGCTCCATTCTCTCAGCTACCAGAGGTAGCTGAGTGTTTGGAGCAACGATCAGAGACCATCACGAGTGGTCTCTGGTCATGTGATCGCCGTGAATCGTTATAACGATTCACGGCGTTCACGGTAAAGCAGCAGATCGTTGCCATTTCTCTCTCCTCTCATGGACTAACTCCTTAGAGAGGAGAGAGAACGGGTAATTAGTGGTAGTGTGTCCCCCCCTCCCACGTCC
This sequence comes from Rhinoderma darwinii, assembly GCF_050947455.1. Taxonomy (NCBI): domain Eukaryota; kingdom Metazoa; phylum Chordata; class Amphibia; order Anura; family Rhinodermatidae; genus Rhinoderma; species Rhinoderma darwinii. The sequence continues at coordinate 306,040,699 of NC_134690.1, read as the reverse complement.
GATCCCTCCCCCGTCCGATTCCCCTTCATGTCCGATCCCCCCTCCTGGTCCGACCCCCCCCCTCGTCCGATTCCCCCCCAAAATGGCGCCCGCATGCGCAGTGCAAAGCTTACCTATGTTTGTAGCTGGCACAGCAACAGTCAGGGACCGTTGTGACTGGTCCCTGATCTGGTGATCTCTGTGATAAAACCACAGAGATCACTGACAGTTATTTTCATAACACAGCCAGGACACGGGCTGTGTTTCTCTCTCCTCCCATTGTAGTTGTTCTGAGAGGAGAGAGAGATCAGTCTGCGTCCTGTTCTGTGAAGAAAAAAAAGTGAAAAAAATCATCTTTCTAATATATATATATATATATATATATATATATATATATAATATATAAAATCTATATTAGCATCAGCGCTTGATTAGCGTTAGTGCTAGTTTAGCGTTAGTGCTAGTTTAGCGTTAGTGCTAGATTAGCGTTAGTGCTAGTTTAGCGTTACTTTAGGTTTAGTGCTAGTTTAGCGTTACTTTAGGGTTAGGGCTAGTTTAGCGTTCGTGTTTAGGGCCGTTAGAATTTATTTTACGTCTAAAAAAAGTAATAATTTGTGTCGTTTTTAGGTTTTTAGGTTTACTTTAGGGTTAGGACTTATAGGGCATATATATATATATATATATATATATATATACACATATCTATAAATATGTCTCAGCGTATGTACAGCGCGGAGCAAGCCTACGCCTTGCTATGTTCCGACACTTCTGAAAGCGAAACAGACACCGCTTCAGAATTTGTTCCCGACAGTGACGATTCTAGTTCTACCGCTGAACCCCATAGTCCTATGGTGGTAGATACGTCAGTCGCTGTAGAGGTGTCAAGTGCAGGGCCGAGTGTTGCAGTCTCTCCCGTGATGTGGGATCGTGCACTATAATTTTTCCCCCAAGTACCCCAATTTGAAACGACCCCAGCAATTAGTGTTGACGTCCAAAATATTACCCCCTATAATTTTTTTCATTTATTTGTATGCGATACGATCCTAGACTTGATAGTCCAGCAGACTAATCTGTATGCTAGGCAGTTTGTTCTACAAAAGCCTGCGTCTATGTACTCCAGAATGTGGAACCCCACAAGTGTCCCAGAAATAAAAAAAAATGTAGGCATTACCCTCAATATGGGTTTGGTTAAAAAACCATCTGTCCGGTCCTACTGGACTTCTAGTGCTGTCCACGCTACCCCTGTATTTTCAGCAGTGATGTCCAGAAACCGCTATGAGGCCCTAATGCGATTCATGCATTTTACTGACAATTCCCAAGTCCCCCCAAGAAGTGACCCAGCCTATGATCGGCTTAATAAATTAAGGCCATTAATCACCCTTCTAAGTGATTTATTTCTAAAGTTGTATACCCCTGATAAAAATTTGTCTGTAGATGAATCGCTCATGAGCTTCAAAGGCCGTCTTTCCTTTCGTCAATTCATCCCTTCCAAACGAGCCAGATATGGGGTGAAATTGTACAAAGTGTGCGAGAGCACAATGGGTTACACCTGCGGTTTCAAAATATATGAAGGCAGGGACCGCCAAATTCATACCCCAGGCTGCCCAGAATCTATTGGCACCTCTGGCAAAATTGTGTGGAACCTAATGGAGCCATTTCTGCACAAGGGGTACCACGTCTATACAGACAATTTTTATACTGGTGTTCCCCTTTATAAAACCCTCCATGCTGCAAATACAGAAGCCTGTGGGACAGTACGGAAGAACAGAGTGGGATTCCCACAACAGTTGGTGTCCAGGCATTTGGGAAAAGGAACATCCATGGCCCTTGCAAGTGAGGAATTACTTGCAGTGAAGTGGGCCGACAAGAAGGATGTCTACATGCTGTCCACAGTACACACGGACACCACTGTGGCAATTACGGAGAGGGGGGCTACCACTGCAAAGCAGAAACCTGTCTGTGTAACAGACTATAACAAATTTATGGGGGGCGTAGACCTTTCCGACCAGGTGCTTCAGCCTTACCTGGTGAAGCGCAAAAATAAGGCCTGGTACAAAAAGGTAGCAATCCTTCTCATCCAGGTTGCTACCTATAACAGTTTTGTTATTTTCAAAAAAGCCCAAGGAATGCTCACTTTTCTTCAATTTCAGGAGAAGGTCATTGAGCATCTCCTTTTTGAGTCGACTATACCTGCAGAATCCTGCGAATCTGAGGATGTGCGCAGGTTTTCAGAGCGCCACTTTTTACACCCTATTCCTTCCACTGAGACCCAAAAATATCCCCCAAAGAAGGTGTCGGCTATTTAGCAAGCATGGCAGGAAGAGGGATACCCGCTTTTATTGCCCCATGTGTCCATCAAAACCAGCTCTTTGTAACTACCCCTGTTTCGAAACCTTTCACACGGTTGCAAATTACTAGAATTTAACACCAAAAAAAAAAAAAAATGGGTGGGGGGTCTTTTTAGGGAGTCAATTTCTTTATATTTTCTTTTTAGTTTGTGGGCTTTCCAAGTACGGATTATTTCTTGTGGGAGAGGTTGTAGAGCAAATTTTTTTCAGACCGTGAAACTAATTTTACCCCTTATGATTTTTTTTATTTATTTGTGGGTGATCAAGTGCTGGAATTAATTGTCCAGTACAAAATCCCACATCCACAATTTTTTTTATTTTGACTGTTCTTATGACTATGTCCTGCCACATACAGCTGTTACATTCCTAATTCTGTACCGTGATACGGGCATGATCTTTTTTTTATTTGGAGGATCTCTAATAATCGAGCTGTTCCTTATCAATACACCATGGGCTTTGTTACAGTTCTTCTGGAAATACTTACATCATTTTGGGGAATAGTGATCCTTTACTGTTCCTATAGATGGTTTTGGACACTGTCCCTTTATATATTCTGTAGGTGATTGGTTGTTTTGTGCACATAGCGGTTCCTATCTTGCCGGGCAGGGGCCTGTTATGGTGTACCGCTTCACTTGGCACATTCGTCCCTCTTAAGGATTGATGGAGCTAAAGAGACGTTGTACAACCAGTCACTGAAAAAAAACAACCTTGTCATGGCAGCCCTGCAGGTGTTCTTCTATCTAGTGAACAGACTCGAGTTTGCCACATAGTTGGATACATTTTCCTCCATTTGTTTTAAGATATTGCCCGTCACTCCAGTACAGTTTATTTTTTCCTCTCTGACTGATTTTATATTAGGCCAGAATTCTGTCCACAATGACATCATAATGGCACCAACTGCTTCTTCAGCAAGACATAGTCATAAGTACAGGCAAATACGTCTATAGCAACATGTATCCAACATGTATCCATAGCAACATGTATCCATGTTGTATCCATAGCAACATGTATCCATTATGAATACACGGCTTCACTTCTCTTCTGTATGCCGCACAAATTTATTAATGTGGCATATTTCTAACAAAATAACCTTCTACCACGTCTCCTCTATTTCATGTGGAAACCTTCTACCACGTCTCCTCTATTTCATGTGGAAACATAATAAGAGTTTGAAGAAAACATTATATACCCATAGTGTCTGAAATAATACCCATTATTTCCTCCTTTAAAAATTTTTGGTCCGTATGCTCACTACACCACTAGATGAATACCATTTAGGGGTTTAGTTTTTAAAATTTTTTGTTCAGGCAGCTCAATGCCTCTAAATGCATGATATGGGGCCTAGAATTTATTCAATTGTGCCCTGAAAGCCAAAGGGTGCGCCCTCTCTTTTTGGCCCAGCCACACATCTAATAAGCAGATTGGGGCAACAATGGGAGTATTTTTGAAAACAGGAGAAACCGGGTGATAGATTTTGGGGTGTGTTTCTTCATTCTCATGGTCGCTTTACAAAGAAATCGGTCTTCAAACTGACACTTTTATGAAAAATGTGAAATTTAATTTTTTTTCACCTGCTATTTATTAAATTTAGCAAAAAACTGTGGGGTCAAAATACTTACTATACCCCTAGATAAATACCTTAAGGGGTCTAGTTTTCTAAATGGGGTCGTTTATGGGGAGTTTCTATCGTTCTGGTAGTTAAAAACCTCTCCAAATGTACAGTGGAGTCTAAAACATTTTCAAGCAAAATATGAGTCCTGAAAGCCTCCGTGTGCTCCCTCCCTTTCGGGCCCTGCCGTGTGTCCAGGCAATGCATTAGGGTCACAATGGGGGCATTTTTGAAAACAGGAGAAACAGGGTGATAGATTTTGGGGTGTGTTTCTTCATTCTCATGATCGCTTTACAAAGAAATCGGTCTTCAAAGTGATACTTTTATATAAAAAGTGATTTATTTTTTTTAATTTCACCTGCTATGCATTAAATTTAGCAAAAAACTGTGGGGTCAAAATACTCACTACACCCCTAGATAAATACCTTAAGGGGTCTAGTTTTCTAAATGGGGTCGTTTATGGGGAGTTTCTACCGTTCTGGTAGTTCAAAACCTCTCCAAATGTACAGTGGGGTCTAAAATATTTTCAAGCAAAATATGAGTCCTGAAAGCCTCCGGGTGCTCCCTCCCTTTCGGGCCCTGCCGTGTGTCCAGGCAACGCATTAGGGTCACAATGGGGGCATTTTTGAAAACAGGAGAAACAGGGTGATAGATTTTGGGGTGTGTTTCTTCATTCTTATGTTCGCATTTACAAAGAAATCGGTCTTCAAAGTGAAAAAAGTGAAATCATATTTTTTTATGCCTGCTTTGCATGAATTCTTACCAAAAAACTGTGGGATCAAAATACTTACTATACCCCTAGATAAATACCTTAAGGGGTCTAGTTTTCTAAATGGGGTCGTTTATGGGGAGTTTCTATCGTTCTGGTAGTTAAAAACCTCTCCAAATGTACAGTGGAGTCTAAAACATTTTCACGCAAAATATGAGTCCTGAAAACCTCCGTGTGCTCCCTCCCTTTCGGGCCCTGCCGTGTGTCCAGGCAATGCATTAGGGTCACAATGGGGGCATTTTTGAAAACAGGAGAAACAGGGTGATAGATTTTGGGGTGTGTTTCTTCATTCTCATGGTCGCTTTACAAAGAAATCGGTCTTCAAAGTGATACTTTTATATAAAAAGTGTTTTTTTTTTAAATTTCACCTGCTATGCATTAAATTTAGCAAAAAACTGTGGGGTCAAAATACTCACTACACCCCTAGATAAAAACCTTAATGGGTCTAGTTTTCTAAAAGGGGTCGTTTATGGGGAGTTTCTATCGTTCTGGTAGTTCAAATCCTCTCCAAATGTACAGTGGGGTCTAAAACATTTTCAAGCAAAATATGAGTCCTGAAAGCCTCCGGGTGCTCCCTCCCTTTCGGGCCCTTCCGTGTGTCCAGGCAATGCATTAGGGTCACAATGGGGGCATTTTTGAAAACAGGAGAAACAGGGTGATAGATTTTGGGGTGTGTTTCTTCATTCTCATGATCGCTTTACAAAGAAATCGGTCTTCAAAGTGATACTTTTATATAAAAAGTGATTTATTTTTTTTAATTTCACCTGCTATGCATTAAATTTAGCAAAAAACTGTGGGGTCAAAATACTCACTACACCCCTAGATAAATACCTTAAGGGGTCTAGTTTTCTAAATGGGGTCGTTTATGGGGAGTTTCTACCGTTCTGGTAGTTCAAAACCTCTCCAAATGTACAGTGGGGTCTAAAACATTTTCAAGCAAAATATGAGTCCTGAAAGCCTCCGGGTGCTCCCTCCCTTTCGGGCCCTGCCGTGTGTCCAGGCAACGCATTAGGGTCACAATGGGGGCATTTTTGAAAACAGGAGGAACAGGGTGATAGATTTTGGGGTGTGTTTCTTCATTCTTATGGTCGCTTTACAAAGAAATCGGTCTTCAAACTGACACTTTTATGAAAAATGTGAAATTTAATTTTTTTTCACCTGCTATTTATTAAATTTAGCAAAAAACTGTGGGGTCAAAATACTTACTATACCCCTAGATAAATACCTTAAGGGGTCTAGTTTTCTAAATGGGGTCGTTTATGGGGAGTTTCTATCGTTCTGGTAGTTAAAAACCTCTCCAAATGTACAGTGGGGTCTAAAACATTTTCAAGCAAAATATGAGTCCTGAAAGCCTCCGGGTGCTCCCTCCCTTTCGGGCCCTGCCGTGTTTCCAGGCAACGCATTAGGGTCACAATGGGGGCATTTTTGAAAACAGGAGAAACAGGGTGATAGATTTTGGGGTGTGTTTCTTCATTCTCATGGTCGCTTTACAAAGAAATCGGTCTTCAAAGTGATACTTTTATATAAAAAGTGTTGTTTTTTTTTAAATTTCACCTGCTATGCATTAAACTTAGCAAAAAACTGTGGGCTCAAAATACTCACTACACCCCTAGATAAAAACCTTAATGGGTCTAGTTTTCTAAAAGGGGTCGTTTATGGGGAGTTTCTATCGTTCTGGTAGTTCAAATCCTCTCCAAATGTACAGTGGGGTCTAAAACATTTTCAAGCAAAATATGAGTCCTGAAAGCCTCCGGGTGCTCCCTCCCTTTCGGGCCCTGCCGTGTGTCCAGGCAATGCATTAGGGTCACAATGGGGGCATTTTTGAAAACAGGAGAAACAGGGTGATAGATTTTGGGGTGTGTTTCTTCATTCTCATGATCGCTTTACAAAGAAATCGGTCTTCAAAGTGATACTTTTATATAAAAAGTGATTTATTTTTTTTAATTTCACCTGCTATGCATTAAATTTAGCAAAAAACTGTGGGGTCAAAATACTTACTATACCCCTAGATAAATACCTTAAGGGGTCTAGTTTTCTAAATGGGGTCGTTTATGGGGAGTTTCTATCGTTCTGGTAGTTAAAAACCTCTCCAAATGTACAGTGGGGTCTAAAACATTTTCAAGCAAAATATGAGTCCTGAAAGCCTCCGGGTGCTCCCTCCCTTTCGGGCCCTGCCGTGTGTCCAGGCAACGCATTAGGGTCACAATGGGGGCATTTTTGAAAACAGGAGGAACAGGGTGATAGATTTTGGGGTGTGTTTCTTCATTCTTATGGTCGCTTTACAAAGAAATCGGTCTTCAAACTGACACTTTTATGAAAAATGTGAAATTTAATTTTTTTTCACCTGCTATTTATTAAATTTAGCAAAAAACTGTGGGGTCAAAATACTTACTATACCCCTAGATAAATACCTTAAGGGGTCTAGTTTTCTAAATGGGGTCGTTTATGGGGAGTTTCTATCGTTCTGGTAGTTAAAAACCTCTCCAAATGTACAGTGGAGTCTAAAACATTTTCACGCAAAATATGAGTCCTGAAAGCCTCCGTGTGCTCCCTCCCTTTCGGGCCCTGCCGTGTGTCCAGGCAATGCATTAGGGTCACAATGGGGGCATTTTTGAAAACAGGAGAAACAGGGTGATAGATTTTGGGGTGTGTTTCTTCATTCTCATGGTCGCTTTACAAAGAAATCGGTCTTCAAAGTGATACTTTTATATAAAAAGTGTTTTTTTTTTAAATTTCACCTGCTATGCATTAAATTTAGCAAAAAACTGTGGGGTCAAAATACTCACTACACCCCTAGATAAAAACCTTAATGGGTCTAGTTTTCTAAAAGGGGTCGTTTATGGGGAGTTTCTATCGTTCTGGTAGTTCAAATCCTCTCCAAATGTACAGTGGGGTCTAAAACATTTTCAAGCAAAATATGAGTCCTGAAAGCCTCCGGGTGCTCCCTCCCTTTCGGGCCCTTCCGTGTGTCCAGGCAATGCATTAGGGTCACAATGGGGGCATTTTTGAAAACAGGAGAAACAGGGTGATAGATTTTGGGGTGTGTTTCTTCATTCTCATGATCGCTTTACAAAGAAATCGGTCTTCAAAGTGATACTTTTATATAAAAAGTGTTTTGTTTTTTTTAATTTCACCTGCTATGCATTAAATTTAGCAAAAAACTGTGGGGTCAAAATACTCACTACACCCCTAGATAAATACCTTAAGGGGTCTAGTTTTCTAAATGGGGTCGTTTATGGGGAGTTTCTACCGTTCTGGTAGTTCAAAACCTCTCCAAATGTACAGTGGGGTCTAAAACATTTTCAAGCAAAATATGAGTCCTGAAAGCCTCCGGGTGCTCCCTCCCTTTCGGGCCCTGCCGTGTGTCCAGGCAACGCATTAGGGTCACAATGGGGGCATTTTTGAAAACAGGAGGAACAGGGTGATAGATTTTGGGGTGTGTTTCTTCATTCTTATGGTCGCTTTACAAAGAAATCGGTCTTCAAACTGACACTTTTATGAAAAATGTGAAATTTTATTTTTTTTCACCTATTTATTAAATTTAGCAAAAAACTGTGGGGTCAAAATACTTACTATACCCCTAGATAAATACCTTAAGGGGTCTAGTTTTCTAAATGGGGTCGTTTATGGGGAGTTTCTATCGTTCTGGTAGTTAAAAACCTCTCCAAATGTACAGTGGGGTCTAAAACATTTTCAAGCAAAATATGAGTCCTGAAAGCCTCCGGGTGCTCCCTCCCTTTCGGGCCCTGCCGTGTGTCCAGGCAACGCATTAGGGTCACAATGGGGGCATTTTTGAAAACAGGAGAAACAGGGTGATAGATTTTGGGGTGTGTTTCTTCATTCTTATGTTCGCGTTTACAAAGAAATCGGTCTTCAAAGTGATACTTTTATGAAAAAAGTGAAATCATATGTTTTTATGCCTGCTTTGCATGAATTCTTACAAAAAAACTGTGGGGTCAAAATATTTACAACACCTCTTAATAAATACCTTAAGGGGTGTAGTTTTCAAAATGGGGACACTTGTGGGGGTTTCCACCATTCTGACACATATGAGCCTCTGAAAACCTGGCTTGGTGCAGGAAAACAAAATGTACTTCAAAATTTATCAAAAGTCTTCTAAATTGCTCAAAAATTATTATTATTATTATTATTATTATTATTAAAGTGCTGCCAAAATAGAGTAAAGAGATGGAAATATATATTTAATTAACAAAATTGTACAGTATGTATGTACATATGTGATCTATTGCAGTTAAAAATAGGGAAAAATGATAATTTTTACAAAATTTCTTACATTTTTCTATTTTTTTAATTAATTTTCCACAAATCGTATCAGTCTACTTTTACCACTAAAATAAAGTACAACATTTGACGAAAAAACAATGTCAGAATTACTTGGATATTCAAAACTTTCACAGAGTTATTCTCTGATAAAGTTACACATACCAGATTTGACAAATTTGGCTTGGTCATTAAGGTCCAAACAAGCTTGGTCACTAAGGGGTTAATGATATAGAGGATGGGATTAATAGCACTATTTCTGTTTTTGCAGATGACACCAAGCTATGTAATATAGTTCAGACTATGGAAGATGTTTGTGAATTGCAAGCGGAACTGAGTATTTGGGAGTCCACTTGGCAAATGAGGTTTAATGTAGATAAATGTAAAGTTATGCACCTGGGTACGAACAACCCTATGTCCTAGGGGGAGCTACACTGGGGGAGTCACTTGTTGAGAAGGATCTGGGTGTACTTGTAAATCATAAACTAAATAACAGCATACAATGTCAATCAGCTGCTTCAAGGGCCAGCAAGATATTGTCGTGTATTAAAAGAGGCATGGACTCGTGGGACATTGATGTAATATTACCATTAGTGAGGCCTCATCTAGAATATGCAGTTCAGTTCTGGGCTCCAGTTCATAGAAAGGATGCCCTGAAGTTGGAAAAAATACAAAGAAGAGCAACGAAGCTAATAAGGGGCATGGAGAATCTAAGTTATGAGGAAAGATTAAAAGAACTAAACCTATCCAGCTGTCGTGGTCCATGTCGGTACCAACGACAGAATAAATGGTAGGTGGAGGAGCCTTAAGAATAATTTTAAAGAACTAGGCTACAAGCTGAAGGGAAGGACCTGCAAAGTAGTATTCTCAGGAATACTGCCTGTGCCATGCGCATCACAGGAAAGACAGCGGGAGCTCAGGGAGTTAAATGCATGGCTGAAGTCTTGGTGTAGAGGAGAAGGATTTGGGTTGACTTTTCATTGGGGTACAAACTGTATTCTGCAGATGATTTGCACCTAAATGGAAGGGGGTCCGCTGTGCTGGGGGAGAGAATTCTAGCTGGGGTGGTGGAGTATTTAAACTAGGGCTGAGGAGGGAGGTCAATGTAGAAAAAAAAGGGGTAGCCAGGTTAGAGAGGGGTCAGACTATATTGGTGGGGGGAGAAACAGAATGTGGGGAGAGGACTAGACCACAAGATAAGGAGATCCTTTCATTACAAAACAGCAGTGTAAATAAAAATGCCCAAATAATGTCAAATCACATTTGTGATAAAAGTGAAAAACTGACAGGCAAGTTAAAGAGGCTCTGTCACCAGATTTTGCAACCCCTATCTGCTATTGCAGCAGATAGGCGCTGCAATGTAGATTACAGTAACGTTTTTATTTTTAAAAAACGAGCATTTTTGGCCAAGTTATGACCATTTTTGTAATTATGCAAATGAGGCTTGCAAAAGTCCAAGTGGGTGTGTTTAAAAGTAAAAGTCCAAGTGGGCGTGTATTATGTGCGTACATCGGGGCGTTTTTAATACTTTCACTAGCTGGGCGCTCTGAAGAGAAGTAACATCCTCTTCTCTTCAGAACGCCCAGCTTCTGACAGTGCAGATCTGTGACGTCACTCACAGGTCCTGCATCGTGACGGCCACATCGGCACCAGAGGCTACAGTTGATTCTGCACTGTCAGAAGCTGGGCGTTCTGAAGAGAAGAGGATGTTACAGAGCGCCCAGCTAGTAAAAGTATTAAAAACGCCCCGATGTGCTCACCTAATACACGCCCACTTGGACTTTTACTTTTAAACACACCCACTTGGACTTTTGCAAGCCTCATTTGCATAATTACAAAAATGGTCATAACTTGGCCAAAAATGCTCGTTTTTTAAAAATAAAAACGTTACTGTAATCTACATTGCAGCGCCTATCTGCTGCAATAGCAGATAGGGGTTGCAAAATCTGGTGACAGAGCCTCTTTAAAGTGTATGTTCACAAATGCCAGAAGTCTAGCAAGCAAAATGGGGGAGCTGGAGGCCTTGATACTGGAAGAAAATATAGATATAGTTGGTGTTGCTGAAACATGGCTGGACTCTTCACATGACTGGGCTGTAAATCTACAGGGTTTTACACTTTTTCGGAAAGACAGGACAAATAGGAAAGGTGGTGGTGTATGTCTGTATGTGAGAAATGATATGAAGGCGAGTGTGAAAGAGACAATAGTGGGTGAATACTGTGAGGAGGTTGAAACCTTGTGGGTGGAACTAGAAAGGGAGGTAAACACTGAAAAAATTACTTTTGGTGTAATCTATAGACCCCCCAATATAACTGAGGAGATGGAAGTTCAGCTATATAAACAGATGGAGCGGGCTGCACAGGCAGGTACTGTAGTGATAATGGGAGATTTTAATTTCCGGGATATTAATTGGTGTCATGGTTCAGCTTCAACTGCAAAGGGGAGACATTTCCTCAACTTGTTGCAGGAAAATGTTATGGGCCAGTTTGTGGAAGACCCGGCTAGAGGTGAAGCTCTGTTGGATCTGGTCATTTCTAATAATGCAGATCTTGTTGGGAATGTCAATGTTCGTGAAAACCTCGGTAACAGTGATCATAATATAGTTACATTTTACCTATACTGTAAAAAACAAACGCAGGCTGGGAGGGCAAAAACATTTATTTTTAAGAAAGCCAAATTCCCCAGGATGAGGGCTGCAATTCAGGATATAGACTGAGAAGAACTAATGTCAAATAATGGTACAAATGATAAATGTGAGATTTTCAAATCTACTTTGAGTTATTATAGTGCAAAATTTATTCCTATAGGTAACAAGTATAAACGACTCAAATTAAACCCCACATGGCTTACACCTTCTGTGAAAGGGGCAATACATGACAAAAAAAGGGCATTTAAAAAATACAAATCTGAGGGTACATCTGCAGCCTTTGTAAAATATAAAGAGCTTAATAAAATCTGTAAAAAGGTAATAAAATTAGCAAAAATACAAAATGAAAGGCAGGTGGCCAGGGATAGTAAAACACATCCCAAATTCTTCAAGTATATAAATGCTAAAAAGCCAAGGTCTGAACATATAGGACCCCTAGATAATGGTAATGGGGAGTTGGTCACAGGGGATCAAGAGAAGACAGAGTTACTAAATGGGTTCTTTAGCTCTGTATATACAACTGAAGAAAGAGCAGCTGATGTAGCCGGTGGCAGTGATGTTAATATATCAGTTGATATACTGAATTGGATGAATGTAGATATGGTCCAAGCTAAATTAAATAAAATAAATGTGCACAAGGCCCCGGGACCAGATGGGTTACACCCTAGAATTCTTAAAGAGCTTAGTTCAGTTATTTCTGTCCCCCTTTTCATAATATTCAGAGAATCTCTAGTGACTGGTATAGTGCCAAGGGATTGGCGCAGCGCAAATGTGGAGCCGATTTTTAAAAAGGGCTCTAGGTCTTCCCCGGGTAATTATAGACCAGTAAGCTTAACATCCATCGTGGGGAAAATGTTTGAGGGGCTATTGAGGGACTATATATTATATACTATATTATGTGACAAAAAATAGTATTATAAGTGACAGCCAGCACGGTTTTACTAAGGACAGAAGTTGTCAAACTAACCTAATCTGTTTTTATGAAGAGGTAAGCAGAAGCCTAGACAGAGGGGCCGCTGTGGATTTAGTGTTTTTGGACTTTGCAAAGGCATTTGACACTGTCCCCCATAGACGCCTAATGGGTAAATTAAGGACTATAGGTTTAGAAAATATAGTTTGTAATTGGATTGAGAATTGGCTCAAGGACCGTATCCAGAGAGTTGTGGTCAATGATTCCTACTCTGAATGGTCCCCGGTAATAAGTGGTGTACCCCAGGGTTCAGTGCTGGGAGCACTATTATTCAACTTATTTATTAATGATATAGAGGATGGGATTAATAGCACTATTTCTATTTTTGCAGATGACACCAAGCTATGTAATATAGTTCAGTCTATGGAAGATGTTCATGAATTGCAGGCAGATTTAAACAAACTAAGTGTTTGGGCATCCACTTGGCAGATGAAGTTTAATGTAGATAAATGTAAAGTTATGCATCTGGGTACCAACAACCTGCATGCATCATATGTCCTAGGGCGGATTCACTTGTTGAGAAGGATCTGGGTGTACTTGTAAATCATAAACTCAATAACAGCATGCAGTGTCAATCAGCTGCTTCAAAGGCCAGCAGGATATTGTCTTGTATTAAAAGAGGCATGGACTCACGGGACAGGGATGTAATATTGCCACTTTACAAAGCATTAGTGAGCATTAGTTCAGTTCTGGGCTCCAGTTCATAGAAAGGATGCCCTGGAGTTGGAAAAAATACATAGAAGAGCAACGAAGCTAATTAGGGGCATGGAGAATTTAAGTTATGAGGAAAGATTAAAAGAATTAAACCTATTTAGCCTTGAAAAAAGACGACTAAGGGGGGACATCATTAACTTATATAAATATATTAATGGCACATACAAAAAATATGGTGAAATCCTGTTCCTTGTAAAACCCCCTCAAAAAACAAGGGGGCACTCCCTCCGTCTGGAGAAAAAAAGGTTCAACCTGCAGAGGCGACAAGCCTTCTTTACCGTGAGAACTGTGAATCTATGGAATAGCCTACCGCAGGAGCTGGTCACAGCAGGGACAGTAGATGGCTTTAAAAAAGGGTTAGATAATTTCCTAGAAAAAAAAAGTATTAACTCCTATGTGTAGAGATTTTTCCTTCCCTTTTCCCGTCCCTTGGTTGAACTTGATGGACATGTGTCTTTTTTCAACCGTACTATGTAACTATGTAACTATGTAACTATATGTATTAAGCCTTGAAAAAAGACGACTAAGGGGGGGCATGATTAACTTATATAAATATATTAATGGCACATACAAAAAATATGGTGCAATCCTGTTCCATGTAAAACCCCCTCAATAAACAAGGGTGCACTCCCTCCGTCTGGAAAAAGAAAGGTTCAACATGCAGAGGCAACTAGCCTTCTTTACTGTGAATCTATGGAATACTCTACCGCTGGAGCTGGTCACAGCAGGGACAGTAGATGGCTTTAGAAAAGGCTTAGATAATTTCCTAGAACAAAAAAATATTAGCTCCTTTGTGTAGATTTTTTTTTTACTTCCCTTTTCCCATCCCTTGGTTGAACTTGATGGACATGTGTCTTTTTTCAACCATACTAACTATGTAACTATGTAAAAACAGGACTTTGGACCACTGAGCAAGAGACCAGTCCTTTTTCTCCTTAGCCCAGGTAAGACGCTTCTGACATTGTCTCAAAGAATGTGACAGTTGTAGCCCATGTCCTGGATACGTCGGTGTGTGTGGTGGCTCGTGAAGCACTGACTCCAGCCGCAGTCCACTACTTGTGAGTCTCCCCCAGATTCTTGAATGGCCTTTACTTGACAATCCCTTCAAGGCTGCGGTTATCCCTGTTGCTTGTGCACCTTTATCTACCACACTTTTTTTCCTTCCTCTCAACTTTCTATTAATATGCTTGGATACAGCACTCTGTGAACAGCCAGCTTCTTTAGCAATGTCCTTTTGTGGCCTACCCTCCTTGTGGAGGGGTGTTAATTACAGCCTTCTGGATAACTGTTAAGTCAGCAGCCTTCCCCATGATTGTGTAGCCTACTGAACCAGACTGTTGGACCATTTAAAATCTTAGGAAACCGTTGCAGGTGTTTTGTGTTGATTCGCTGATTAGAGTGTGACGCCATGAGTCTACAATCTTCAACTTTTACCCAATATTCTAATTTTCTGAGGGACTAAATTTTGGGTAATTCATTAACTGTTAGCCATAATCTTCAACATTAAAAGAAAAATGCTGGAAACAGATCACTCTGTGTGTGTAATGAATCTATATAATATATTAGTTTCACGTTTTGAATTGAATTTCTGAAATAAATTAACTTTTTGATGATATTCTAATTCATTGAGAAGGACCTGTATAGATGTAATGGTCAGTCTCTGCTGACAGCAGCAGAATTAATATACTATCTATACTAGAGGGAAGCCTCTGCCGACCGCTATCCCACAATGTATTATGAGCTGATGGTATGTTAAAAACATTTAACAAAGCCACTGACATGTTTCACCGAGAAGGCGTCCTCATGGGTACAATGGGGCAACTCATAATAACATATTCATTTAACATTTTACATACGAGGGAAATTGCACCACAGTGTGCTTAAAGGTTCCTTTGATATTGGGAGATAAACTGAACTCTTCCAATCTGTAAAAAGTTATATTGCTCTATTTTCATCATGCAATTTTTAAGATATATTTTGAGTCCACTGTATGATGCTTGTTGTAGTCATAAAAGGCAACCTCAATCTCCCATGGTTTTTGTCTCCACAGGTTACGCTTCATACAGGCTTGGAGGTACCAACGAACTTCAGGCAGACCAAGGCAGTAACTAAGCTTTAATCAACTAACCTTTAAAACATTGAAGCCCCATTTCACAGGTTAATCTTTTATAACTGGATGTTAGCATTACATAACATAGCAGTCAACATTTGCTAAAAAATAAAAATAATAAAATCAGCAGGGAAGCAAGGTAAACAAGTGTCAAATTTGCGAAAAAAAACCTTGCTGTTTAAATGTCCTATTGTACATGAAATCATACAAAATCCAAATCTGCGTGTTTATTTGTTATTAAATCATCTTCAGACAGGGATTGAAATAAATAGATCTTGGGAATATATGTGTTCGGGGGGGGGGGGGGCACTTATTCCTTCCTCAGGATCATACTGCATAGTTGAATTTCTTCTTTATTTAGTCTTCATTTAGCTTTATGTTTTCTCTTTTATCATTATGATTTAATTAATTTAAAATCAGTATGATTGTTTTGCCATTTTTTGCTACACTTTTTCTACACATATTAATAGATTTTTTTGAACCTGACTTAATTTTGTCCAGTCCCTGAATGCTCATGTTTCTGACCGGTTAATTGTAATCAAGACATGTATAAGAGCATAAATTATTGGGTAAAACAAATGGTTATTGTAGTTTGTGATATGTATTGTATATGTGTATTTAAATGCAGCCTTTGGTGCTAAACTGTACTATGAAAGTCCATGTACTATGGTCTCTCTGTTGCCTGAAAGAGGAAGAATGATTCCAGGATATGGAGGAGCTGTACTGTCTGACAGGCATCATTGGATACAGGGTGATTTACTAGTGTGCAGCTGGCCACAGACTTTAGAGTTTTTATCAGCCTCATTGAGCAGATGCCCTGAACAACAAACTAAATGGCTGTTGACGTGTGCGGAAGTCAGCCAATGGCTCCATGCGTATACGAGTGCCTCCACTGATATAACCCGCCTGTCAAAAAGTGCACTTGCTTATTTTTGTGACTGGTCTATCATCATCAACCAGCAAGCTTAAGAACAGCCAATGCTATGCCATGAATGACTGAAAAATTCAACCTGTTCAGTTTATTTTGTGGCCAAAATCTGTTATGTGCTGGACTTTTTTGTGTGAAATATTTGGCCCAATTATTTGCTAAAAACTTTGAATAATTTGCTTCAGCCAATTTTCATCTATTGTCTATGGCCAGTTTAAGTCTTTACAGGGTTAATGAAAACTTTTCATGAACAATTTAAAGCAGTGAGTTGGGTTCATTAATGTGAGAGCTGTTTAAGTGCTAAGTACTTAGGATCTGTAAATATATACAGTATTTTAATATGCTCTTTGACTAAATCTGTGGACAGTTTCATGTATGTTATGAACATTATAATGTGCTCTCATGATTAATGTCAAGTTTATTTCATATAAATCATATTCTTTATGTAAATGGTTTCAGGATAAAAGCGCCAGATTTTCCTCATTTGCCTTTTTACAGAAATATTCATGTTGTATTGTCCTATAAACTGTACATCTTGAATGAAAAGGCTTAAAAAATAAATTAAAGTTTTTTTTTTCGATAAGTAAAACATTGATGACCTATCCTTAGCATTAAACAATAAAAAACGAAAAGAATAGTATCTGCTCACCAATGCTTGAGAGTGGAGTTTGGTTCAGGCATGTGGAAGGCAGGTGCAAGAAACTCAGGCAGTGGGCCGGGCCAGGTCGGATGCAGTCCAGACAAAAAGATAGGTGGTTCCAGCAGCTAAAAGAGTAATAAAATAAAAAACTTTTATTTAGAAAAACATGTTAATCACATGGACGTGTGCACCTATCTTTTTGTCTGGACTGTATCCTTAAAGAGGCTCTGTCACCAGATTTTGCAACCCCTATCTGCTATTGCAGCAGATAGGCGCTGCAATGTAGATTACAGTAACTTGTTTATTTTTTAAAAACGAGCATTTTTGGCCAAGTTATGACCATTTTTGTATTTATGCAAATGAGGCTTGCAAAAGTCCAAGTGGGCGTGTTTAAAGTAAAAGTCCAACTGGGCGTGTATTATGTGCGTACATCGGGGCGTTTTTACTACTTTTACTAGCTGGGCGTTCTGACGAGAAGTATCATCCACTTCTCTTCAGAACGCCCAGCTTCTGGCAGTGCAGACACAGCCGTGTTCTCGAGAGATCACGCTGTGACGTCACTCACTTCCTGCCCCAGGTCCTGCATCGTGTCGGCCACATCGGCACCAGAGGCTACAGTTGATTCTGCAGCAGCATCAGCGTTTGCAGGTAAGTAGCTACATCGACTTACCTGCAAACGCCGATGCTGCTGCAGAATCAACTGTAGCCTCTGGTGCCGATGTGTCCTCGCTCGTCCGACACGATGCAGAACCTGGGGCAGGAAGTGAGTGACGTCACAGCGTAATCT
The DNA here is from genome assembly GCF_050947455.1 of Rhinoderma darwinii. Lineage (NCBI taxonomy): Eukaryota > Metazoa > Chordata > Amphibia > Anura > Rhinodermatidae > Rhinoderma > Rhinoderma darwinii. The sequence goes on along the minus strand of NC_134690.1, from coordinate 306,022,917 downwards.
CTCGAGAACACGGCTGTGTCTGCACTGCCAGAAGCTGGGCGTTCTGAAGAGAAGTGGATGATACTTCTCGTCAGAACGCCCAGCTAGTAAAAGTAGTAAAAACGCCCCGATGTACGCACATAATACACGCCCAGTAAACACGCCCACTTGGACTTTTGCAAGCCTCATTTGCATAAATACAAAAATGATCATAACTTGGCCAAAAATGCTCGGTTTTTAAAAATAAAAACGTTACTGTAATCTACATTGCAGCGCCTATCTGCTGCAATAGCAGATAGGGGTTGCAAAATCTGGTGACAGAGCCTCTTTAAGATTGGCCATCAATGTTTGATCATTCCGGGACCAACCCCCAATACACCCGCTGTTCATCAGAATTAAAAAAATTAAGGGCGATCTATTTGTCATTCTTGTTAACGTACATTTTAAACGATTTGCCTATGGTCTAAAGGGGAATTCTAATGCCTGAGCAGTTTACATTTTAGAGTACCTTATATATGTTATCTGAGACTTAGATGAGGCCCTGCCACCCCCCCCCCTGACATGTATGTTTTAGTAAATGCTTCTATTCCCCATAATATAATGATTCTAGAGCATATTTTCTCAAAACTCTGCGTTGCACCGTTCCTCTGTTAATCTTCTTTCAAATTTATGAATAAATTGACAATTGAGTGTTAGGCTCTGTTCAAATAATTTTTTGGGGTGTACATAATAACACAGTATGCTACGCTATGTTTTCTGGCAAAACAACAGACACTATGACAGAGACCCTACGGAATCCATTAAGTCAAGGGGTTCCAGCGGCACCATTAATTTCCATCATGCGATTTATCCGGCGGCCCTGTTTTCTCATTCTTCTGCTTCTATGATGGAGTAGATCAACAGAAAACCCTAACACAGAACCAGTTGGGGGGGAGTCCCCACACAGTCTGACACCGTCCAATCAGTGCTCACAGTCTCAGACAGTGTAGGGACCCGCCCTTTTGGCAAGAGGAATGGTACAGATGTTTCCACCTTTGGGATCAGTTTGTTGCAGGCAGTAAATTCTGCCTGGGAAAATCAGATCCATTTTTTTTAAGTGGTTTTGCACCACACGCATTTATTGAGGTTTTTTGATGCATTTTTTTATGCATTTTTTTTACCACTTTTTTCAACAGGCAAAGACCTGAGAAAAAACGGCCACAGCCGTTCGCGTCAGTTTTTTCTGTCTCCTATTTATTTCAATAGGGTTTTTGAGGCGGAAAACGCCTCAAGAAAGGTCATGTCCCTTTTTTTGCCGCGAGCAGTCAAAAAATGCTCAGGAAAAAAAATGCCTCTGACTCCCATTGAAATCAATGTAAGAAGATTTGGGGGCGTATTTTGGCACTCATTCAGATGTGTTTTCCACGTCAAAATCAGGGCCCAAAAATTGTGTGAACTGGGCCCAACTGTTCTTCAACAATTTGCCATGATACCAATTCAATATAATCTCGTGCCACCCAGTAAATAAACGAACTAATTTTTTAACATGGGAGGCTATTGGCGATGGATGGGCGACGTATGACACCCATTAAAAAGCATCAGTCACAGATATCTGGTTAAAAAAAATGTAGACGTTAGACGTATGCGCTTTTTTAACATTGGTGTTTATAAACGACTGATGGAATCCGTCAAAGGCATCCATTGGAAGTTTATCATTTTTTACATGTTTGTTTAACATCTCGGGCCACACATCTCGGAATATGTCGGGTTACGCTCTATTCTCATCTGCATTGGAGGCTCTGTGAAAGAATCCTTAAAGATAAGTTAAGGGAGGACACATCTGTAACACCCAGTTGTCAATGAATTCATACATTTCTAGGAGTAATAACAAAGGAACAGCACAACACAAAATGCAGAAGAAAAGATGTTCCAGAATTGTGATTTTATGGGGAATACAAGTATTCACTAAAACAGACATGTCAGGAGAGGTGACCAGTCCCCTTTAATAGCTTATTTCTTTGCTGAGTTTTAAGCAGTTATAGCATTCTTTCACAGGTTCTCCTACCATCTACACAGTAGTCCACAATGTTGGACACTGCTCATGTATGACGCTCTTTTGGTAGATAAAATAAGGGATCTCATTCGTTGTTATAGTCATTTTTTTTATTTATTTTTTATTAAAAGGGGCTTTTATTCACCCTGAAGGAGTTCTCCGTTTATATTTGAGAAAAAAGGAAGCATTCTATTGTCTGTCCAGTTTACAGAATATCCTTTGGCTAGAAACCAATTATCTCTCCGTGGCCCCGCTGTACTCATAGAGAGGCATATCTTGTTTTTATGAAGAATGGATCCTAGTTCTTTTATTGAATCTCTGAGCAAAAAAATGAAGATAGCAGCTGTCCCAGACTACTAGAATGCATGGTAAGCCTCTGTGGTGCACAGGAACACACTTGCAGGCGGGGAAAGGTCTGGCACTCACAAAATCCAGTCAGATGAAGAGACAGCTAACTCACTTTGTGAGCTCACTTATAGATGACTAACTAACGGCCTGTTCACATCACCGTTCGCTTTCCGTTCTGGGGTTCCATCGGAGGTTTCCGTCGGGTGAACACCGCAATGGAAAGTGAAACTGAAACCACAGCTTCCGTTTCCATCACCATTGATATCAACGGTAAACATTGCTAATTGTTTCCGCTCGTCACCATTCCGGCAGGTTTCCGGTTTTCCGACGGAATCAATAGCACAGGCGCACATCTGCCTGTTGATTTCAATCATAAAAACGGCGTTCCTTTCCCGCGGGGCATTTTTTACACGGCCGTTTTTAAAAACGACGCGTAAAAAAATGGCCAGTAAAAAAGAAGTGCATGTCACTTCTTGATCCGTTTTTGGAGCCGTTTTTCATTGGGTCAATAGAAAAACAGTTCCAAAAACGGTCATAAAAAAACGCATCAAAAACGCTTGATGCTTAAAAAACATCTGAAAATCAGAGACTGTTTTCCTTTGAAAATAGCTCCGTATTTTACAGCCGTTTTTTGTTAAGCGTGTGAACATACTCTAATTCTCAATTGTCCCTGAACTAGTGGGCGGAGCTTAACAGCAATTATGTCTTCTATATATAGCATCTTATCTCTGTCTATCATATTTATATATATATATATATATATATATATATATATATATATATATATATATATATATACATACAGTCCAAGCGCAAATGAACACAGCACTCCACGGGTCCAGAAAATCAGGCCATGTGCTCGTCACCAGGGGATGAATCAATTCCCCTTTTTTTTAGATAGAGAAAAACATAGAACCCAGTAACGGCACCAGGACTTTAAGGTAGATGAAAACAGGGTGGATTTATTCATCTCAAAACAGCGACGTTTCGGTTCAACAGGAACCTTTCTATAGCTTGAGAAAGCTTCCTGTTGAACCGAAATGTCGCTGTTTTGAGGTGAATAAATCTACCCTGTTTTCATCTACCTTGAATTCCTGGTGCCGTAACTGTGTTCTATGTTTTTCTCTCTCTCTCTCTCTCTATATATGTCAACAGTAGCTTGTCAGTGGTTTTCCGATAGCTAAGGCTAAAATGTGTGAGAAATTAGTGACAATAAATGACAAATGCAATAGATTTTTCATTTGCAGACTATGTAGCAAAAAGATAGAACGTCACATTAATTACAGCATTAGCAGTCAAGAATCAATAGGAAGGTGAACTCTACTAAAAACGAATAAAGTTATACTTACCCAGAGTTCCCTGCGTCTTCTCCAGTCCGGCCTCCCTGGATGACGCTGCAGGCCATGTGACCGTTGCAGCCAATCACAGGCTGCAGCGTCACATGGCCTGCAACGTCATCCCAGGAGGCCGGACTACGCGCCGAGAAGAGGGGGGTAAGTATAAACAGTTTTTTTGGTTTTTTTTTCAGGGCTGCTTCGCAATGGACATTCCGCCAGAAAAGCTCATCACAATGTGGTGCCATTTTCCGGACGGCATTCTCTGCGGTGTTCAGGGTCGGATATGCTGCGCAGCTTAACGCAGTGTATCCGCACTGAATACGTTATGTGTGTTGCTACCCTAAGGGTGTATACACATGGTGCGGTTTTGCCCCTGCGGCCGAAAACTGCACTGAAAATACATGCATTTTTACTGCGATTTGCCACAGTCTTGCAGTTAGCAAGGAAACCGCGGAAAATCACGGCAAAAATGAATGCATTTTCTTTGTGCAGTTTTTGGCCGCACGGCAAAGCCACACTGTGTGACTACATCCTTAAAGAGGCATTTATAGAATAGTGCCATAGTAATTGTTTTTTTTTTTTGTTTTTTTGCATTATAATATGTATACTACAGGTTAAGTTGAACCTGGCAGAAAATCTGTGATTAAGTGACAGTGATACTATAAAATTATAACATAAGTATATTTAAAGGGGTTTTCAACTACTCTGTATTTATGTTCTTTCCACTATAGCTGTTAAAATTCTGCTCTGTTAGGCCTCATGCACACGAACGTAAAAACGCCCGTAATTACGAGCCGTAATTACCGCCCGTAATTATGGGCCCTTAGACTTCTATTGGCCACGGGTACCTTCCCGTATGCTTACAGGAAGGTGCCCATGCTGTTGAAAAATATAGAACATGTCCTATTTCAGGCCGTAATAACGGCACGGGCTGGCCCATAGAAGTCTTGCTAGGCGACGTCATGGGATAGTCACTGTCCAGGGTGCTGAAAGAGTTAACTGATCGGCAGTAACTCTTTCAGCACCCGGGACAGTGACTACCCCTGGAGTTAATAGTATTAAAAGTTAACTTACCCAGAACTCTTCTTCTTCTTCCTCCAGTCCGGCCTCCCGGGATGACGTTTCATTGATTGCTGCAGCCAATCACAGGGCCAATCACAGGCTGCAGCGGTCACATGGACTGCCGCGTCATCCAGGGAGGTCAGACTGGATGTCAAAAGAGGGACGCTCACCAAGACAACAGCCAGGGTACGTATGAACTTTTTTTTTACTTTCAAACGCTGCAGAAACTCTGCCCGAAAGGGCTGCCCCATCTCTCTATCCTGATAGAGAGAAGAGGCTGCTGATTAGTGCAGAGAAAACGGGTCCGTAAATACAAGTGGAATACTGGTGACACCGGACCCGTATTTACGGGCACGGGTCCGTAACTACTGGTGGAATACGTGTCGAATACGTGTGACAATGGACCCGTATTTACGCCAGTATTTACGGGAGGAAAAAAATACGTTCGTTAGCTAAGGAACAGGGGGAAATAAAAGGGTTGCCTCATAAAAACAACGCCTTCTCTAAAGACAGCCTTTAAAGATCAGCTAATCAGTGAGGTTCAGCTCCTGGAATCCGCCTGCGTTATGCTGGCATGGGACCATCCCTTATGACGTACATATGCCCTAGTAGGTCATGTAGACAGGGGTTGTCTTTATAACACATACCTTTCAAGGAGGAGGGAGAGAAGGGCTATAAATGTATGGATTAAAGGTGTTTTCCGAGTTAATAAAAAATGTGGCCAGGTGGGAAAATGTGATTAAACGAAAAAATTGCCAATACTCGAGATTACAAGAGATCCCCTGTTTATTGACATGGTTAGAGTGATGACGTGCCCAAATACCCAATGGGTTTACGGTTTGTAACTGCTGGAGGATCTGTCATGTGAGTAATGTCTTTTTTTTATTTTTTTATTCCACTACTACCACCTCCCGGCCTTATTTTTTAATAACTCATATTACGTTGGGATAAATTGCGCAAGATTTTGATTCTTTCAATATTTTTATTAAAGGTTTTAATAATTTACTTAAAGAGGCTCTGTCACCAGATTTTGCAACCCCTATCTGCTATTGCAGCAGATCGGCGCTGCAATGTAGATTACAGTAACGTTTTTATTTTTAAAAAACGAGCATTTTTGGCCAAGTTATGACCATTTTTGTAGTTATGCAAATGAGGCTTGCAAAAGTCCAAGTGGGTGTGTTTAAAAGTAAAAGTCCAAGTGGGCGTGTATTATGTGCGTACATTGGGGCGTTTTTAATACCTTTACTAGCTGGGCGCTCTGAAGAGAAGTATCATCCACTTCTCTTCAGAACGCCCAGCTTCTGCCAGATCACGCTGTGACGTCACTCACAGGTCCTGCATTGTGTCAGACGAGCGAGGACACATCGGCACCAGAGGCTTCAGTTGATTCTGCAGCAGCATCGGTGTTAGCAGGTAAGTCAATGTAGCTACTTACCTGCAAACGCTGATACTGCTGCAGAATCAACTGTAGCCTCTGGTGCCGATGTGTCCTCGCTCGTCTGACACGATGCAGGACCTGTGAGTGACGTCACAGCGTGATCTGCCAGAAGCTGGGCGTTCTGAAGAGAAGTGGATGATACTTCTCATCAGAACGCCCAGCTAGTAAAAGTATTAAAAACGCCCCGATGTACGCACATAATACACGCCCACTTGGACTTTTACTTTTAAACACACCCACTTGGACTTTTGCAAGCCTCATTTGCATAACTACAAAAATGGTCATAACTTGGCCAAAAATGCTCGTTTTTTAAAAATAAAAACGTTACTGTAATCTACATTGCAGCGCCTATCTGCTGCAATAGCAGATAGGGGTTGCAAAATCTGGTGACAGAGCCTCTTTAAATTTGGATGATATTATCAAAATATGAGGTTCAAATGTTGCAAGCCCATGTAAATATTTAACACATTTATTTATGTTTGACCCATTAATGTATATACTTATTTTGATCTACGAGTCCATATTAAGAAAAAGTCATTAAATATTTACCCGTTAGTAATTTGCATTAGAATATGCACATAGACGAAATCTTGCCAAAATCTGGAGAAGTTAATATCAATAAACAGAAAATGTATATATCTACGTGTGTGATGGAGAACATTCATTGCTTCAATATAATGTTCATAATAATCATCCTCATTTTTTATTTGGCTTTGTATATATACAGCACTTTTGAGGTGTCCTCATTAATGGAACACATATCACTTTTACCATTCCCGGGGCATTGTTTGTCATTCTACAAAATCATTCCACTTTACGTCTGACATACAACTTAAAGAGGCCTCTCTGTGATTATTAAACTACTGCATGGGAAGTGGCTTCTATTGCAAAGATCTAAACAACAAAAAATGTATTTCTCTTATTTTAATAAAAATTAATTTTTTTACAATTGGTGAGGCACCAAAAAAAAAAAAAAAAAAAGAGGACTGATATTTTTTGTACATGCATGAGAACCCTCTCCCATTTAAGTGGGACTGATCTCCATCAATGCCTTACCATTAAATCTGTTTCCTTTAGTGTTTGTAAATGGTAATCAAGTAGTATATGTGAGATATCTTGTGCCACTGTTTTTAACTACTTTACATTGTACAGATTACCCAGTCATGTTTCATTGTCCCAATATGGCCAATTCGTGATCCCAGATGACAGATGAAAATATCATGTTTCTTAAAGAGGAACTGTCTGAGATATCTGTTTTAGTAAATACTTGTATTTCCCATGAATAAACAATTCTGCAGCATATTTTTTTTAGAACAATGCATTTTGCTGTTCCACCTGAAAATGTAGGACTAAATTGACAACTTGGTGCTACCATTACCCTTGTCAATGGGGCGAGTCCCTACACACTCTGGGACTGTCAGCATTAGGGCATGACCACACATGGCGGAATTCCTCCGCAACTGTCCGCATCGATGCCGCACAGAATCTGCGTTGCAGATTCTGCAGCGGATCTGCACAAAATGTGCAGTACATTGATGCGGACTAGCTGCTGCGGACTGCGGGAAAAGTGCTTCCCTTCTCCCTATCAGTGCAGGATAGAGAGAAGGGACAGCACTTTCCCTAGTGAAAGGAAACGATTTTCATACTTACCGGCCGTTGTCTTGGTGACGCGTCCCTCTTTCGGCATCCAGCCCGACCTCCCTGGATGACGCGCCAGTCCATGTGACCGCTGCAGCCTGTGCTTTGCCTGTGATTGGCTGCAGCCGTCACTTACACTGAAACGTCATCCTGGGAGGCCGGACTGGAGACAGAAACAGGGAGTTCTCGGTAAGTACGAACTTCATTTTTTTTTACAGATACATGTATATTGGGATCGGTAGTCACTGTCCCGGGTGCAGAAACAGTTACTGCCGATCGCGTAACTCTTTCAGCACCCTGGACAGTGACTATTTACAGACGTCTCCTAGCAACGCTCCCGTCATTACGGGAGCCCCATTGACTTCCTCAGTCTGGCTGTAGACCTAGAAATACATAGGTCCAGCCAGAATGAAGAAATGTCAAGTAAAAAAAGCAAGACGCATCCGCAGCACACATGACATGTGCATGACAGCTGCGGACTTCATTGCGGAACTTTGAATCTCCATTGAAGTCAATGGAGAAATTCCGCCATGAGTCCGCCACTGCTCCGCAACAGACAGAGCATGCTGCGGACACCAAATTCCGCTCCGCAGCCTATGCTCCGCAGCGGAATTGTACGCATCGTGTAAACGAACACTGCTAAATTAAAGTGAAAGTCAATGTAGAAACGGCTCCGCTGCGGATTAACGCTGCGGAGTGTCCGCAGCGGAATTTAAGTGCAATTCCGCCATGTGTGAACCCGCCCTTAATTGGACAGTATCATAGTTTGAAAGGACATGCCCCATTGACACGGGTAATGGTAGCACCAAGTTGTCAATTTAGTCCTCCATTTCCAGCAAGAATAACGAAGAATTGGCACAAAACTTAGTTCTAAAAAACAGATGCTCAAGAATTGTTACTTTTCTAGAACAGATATGTCAAGAGGGTTGACAGGAATTCTTAAATGATGAACTTATCTAGACACTTGTTATTATTCTTTGAGAAATTAGGGATCACAGATCACATAATAGATTCATATGCATGTTCTAGGGCTGTTTTTATTTTATTAGTGATTATAAAGCATGGAAGATGGTCATAATTGTTGGCAAGATATAAAAAAAAGATAAGTTATTCAATCTTGTAGTCATCCCTCAAAGACAATGTTTTTCTCTTTAAGGGTGCTTGTTTCTAATTTCCCATGCTGTGTGGATTTGAAACATATATCTAGCCCTACACCTTGATGTCTTAAAGAGAATCTCCTCCCTGTGGCTGATTTATAAACCTAAATTATAGGTGGAAATGCAATGTTGCAAAAGTCCAAAGTGGCCAAAAATGGCTTTTAAGCCGTTTCCACTGTTCTTGCCATGGGCAGAGCTTGGCAAAAGGTGCTGTGGTCACTCATGGCCCCACAAATTTACTATAATTACGCCAGGAGCTGGCCTAAATTTCAGTGGGAATCTACGCCAGCTCCTGCCTGGTGCAGATTTAATTCAGTGGTGCACGGTCAGCCTAAGATGCGACAAATTTATTAATAAATTTATTAATAAATTTGTTGCAACTTACTACAGGTTGATTTTTATTTAGACTGGCGCCGTCGTAGAACATCTCCCCTATACTGTTTTAGGGAGACCTCTTTACTGCTTTACTGTTGTTCTAAGGGTCAGTTCACACAGAGTTTTTTGATGCGGAAACCGCGTCGGAAAATGTGCCAAAGAACGGCCAAAAATGCCTCGCATTGATTTCAATGGGAGGCTGAGGCGTTTTTTTTCCCATTAGCGGAAAAAACGACTCGCAGGAAAAAGAAGGGACATGCCCTATCTTCGGGCGTTTATGCCTCTGACCTCCCTCTGACATCAATGGGAGTTAGAGAAAGCGTATTTCGCAGCGTGTTTTGCCCGCGGCGCTCAATGGCCGTGGGCGAAAATTGCCGCAAAATACGCCGCGAAAATCAAAATCTGCCTCAAAATTCCAAACTGGTACACGTTTTTTTGATGCTGAAACCGCGTCGGAAAATGCGCCAAAAAATGGACGAAAATGCCTCCCATTGATTTCAATGGGAGGCAGACGCGTTTTTTTACCGCGAGTGGAAAAACCGCCTCGTGGTAAAAAGAAGCGTCATGCCCTATCTTCGGGTGTTTACACCTCTGCCCTCCCATTGACATCAATGGGAGGAAGAGAAAGAGTATTTCGCTGCATTTTTGCCCGTAGCACTCAATGGGTGCAAGTGAAAAATGCTGAGAAAAACACGGCAAATGGATTGCAGGCAGAGGAAAATCTGTCTCAAAATTCCAAATAGAATTTTGAGGCAGAATTTTCTTCCTGCAAAAAACTCTGGGTGAACTCTGGGTTCACACAGAGTTTTTTGGACGAGTTTTTGACGCGGAAACCGCGCAGCAAAACTCGTCAAAAACGGCCCGAAAATGCCTGCGGGAGAAAGAAGGGACATGCCCTATCTTCGGGCATTTGCGCCTCTGACCTCCCATTGACATCAATGGGAGGCAGAGAAAGCGTATTTCGCTGAGTTTTATGCCCGCGGTGCACCATGGCGACGGGCGAAAAACGCAGCAAAAATCGGCGTGCAGGTAGAAGAAAATCTGCCTCAAACTTCCAAACGGAATTTTGAGGCAGAATTTCCGCCTGTAAAAAACTCAGTGTGAACATAGCCTAACAGGGAAAAGTATTTAGGGTAAACATTGTGAGTTATCATTTAAATTTATATATAAACAGCTCTAGATTGTTTTTCTTAAAACCAAATGATACATATCATATCATAGTTATTAATTGGATTGTAGATAATACTACATTTGGCTGTTCCTGGAGTGATTTTAGGATGAAATATTGCAGAGTCCAGATGTGTTGACAAGCAGCATATTTTGCTATCTTTTTATTTGCAATGTTTGGTGCTCTTAGACTAAGTATCATTTTGTGTTGTTTATACTTATGTTTCCTCTTTTCATAACATCATTATTAGCTTACTGTTTACTTTTATATGTACTATCATAAAAAGAAAATCCAATAATGTCTTTTCTAATTTTGTACTGCTTCATCAATGTTTGTATGTCATTATTTGTACTCAGTTGTCTCCCCACCCCCTTTCTCACTTTGTGGGAATGTGATCTATGTTGCAATGTGGTTTTACAGATTTTGAATAAAATTCTTTAAATACTGCCAACAATCAAAAGTCTCAATTTATTGTGTCATGTTTTAGATTTCTATTATTTATAAGTATTAAATTGATTAAACCCTTAATGACCAAGCTTGTTTGGACCTTAATCACCAAGCCAGATTTGTTAAATCTGGTATGTCTGACTTTATCAGAGAATAACTCTCCAATAGTTTTACATATCCAAGTAATTCTAACATAGTTTTCATCACATGTTATACTTTATTTTAGAGGTAAAAGCAAACTGATACGATTTGCGTAAATTAATTAAAAAATACAAAAATTTATGAAATTTTGTAAAAATTTTAATTTTTCTTTATTTTGAAGTTCAATATGTCACATATGTACATACATGCTGTACATTTGTTTTAATTAAATATGTATATTTGAATCTCTATTCTATTTTGCACTTTTGAAAAAATAAAATAATTTTGAGCAATTTAGAAGACTTACAAATTTAATAATAGTTTTATAAATTTTGACGTACATTTTGTTTTTCTGCACAAAGCCAGGTTTTAAGATGCTCATAGATGTCAGAATTAGAGATGAGCGAACCGGGACAACCGAACCCGGTTTCGGTCCGAACTTCCGGAAAAGTTCGGTTCGCAGCGAATCCGAACTTCACCGGGTTCGGCCGAACCCGTTTTGACCGAACCCAGCTACATTTTGGCGCCTGCCACATGTTACATCTAAAATGGAGGATTTCACAAGATCACCTGACATCAGGCTACCCCATAATGCCTTGCAAACGGCTCTCCCAGCCAATCGGGAGGCAGCATAGGGGCGGGCTCAAGCCTGCAATAAAAGTCTATGCACGGAGCTCAGCGGCCATTTTACAGACAGGAGCTGTAGGGATAGCATCTCTGTGCAGTAAGGGAGAGCTTTAGAAATCTAAAAGGCAGGAATCCAGCAATCGAAGGGGCTCATCCTCTACTCACTACTCAGCCAGTGTGTGAATACGCTTTTATAAGGGGCTCATCCCCGTTGCATCCAACTTGCACTACAGGCAGGCTTTGTAGCACTACAACGCCCAGCATTCCCTGAGTGCACTGCAGCGTGGCTGATAGAAATTCTCATTCATTGCCATTTGCCAAGCCAGTGTCAGTGTGTGAATACGCTTTTAGAAGGGGCTCATCCCCGGCCGGCAACATAACAAACAAATAACAATCCAACTTGCAATACAGGCAGCCTTTGTAGTAGAGGTAGTACTACAACGCCCAGCATTCCCTGAGTGCACTGCAGCGTGGCTGATAGAAATTCTCATTCATTGCCATTTGCCAAGCCAGTGTCAGTGTGAATACGCTTTTAGAAGGGGCTCATCCCCGGCCGTTAACATAACAAACAAATAACAATCCAACTTGCAATACATGCAGCCTTTGTAGTAGACGTAGTACTACAACGCCCAGCATTCCCTGAGTGCACTGCAGCGTGGCTGATAGAAATTCTCATTCATTGTCATTTGCCAAGCCAGTGTCAGTGTGAATACGCTTTTAGAAGGGACTCATCCCCGGCCGTTAACATAACAAACAAATAACAATCCAACTTGCAATACAGGCAGCCTTTGTAGTAGACGTAGTACTACAACGCCCAGCATTCCCTGAGTGCACTGCAGCGTGGCTGATAGAAATTCTCATTCATTGCCATTTGCCAAGCCAGTGTCAGTGTGAATACGCTTTTAGAAGGGGCTCATCCCCGGCCGTTAACATAACAAACAAATAACAATCCAACTTGCAATACAGGCAGCCTTTGTAGTAGTAGTACTATAAGGCCCAGCATTCCCTGAGTGCACCGCGGCATGGCTGATAGAAATTCTCATTCATTGCCATTTGCCAAGCCAGTGTCAGTGTGAATACGCTTTTAGAAGGGGCTCATCCCTCAGGTTTTGATTCAACTTGCTGCACTCCAGCAGTGAAATGTCTGGTAAAAAAAAGGTTGTGAAAGGACGGGGTAGAGGAAAAAACACCCATGCCATGTCCTCTTCCAGTCCAAATGTTGGATCTGTTGGTGCCAGACCCAGTACCAGCATTTGTGGCACAAGACATGTGCCCAGTTCCACTAGTAGCAGCAGCCATGTGCCTGCTGGTAGTAGTAGCAGTATCAGCAAGCCAGACTTGTCCATCTCCTCCGGTGGGCGGGTTACTTTAGACAATACGGCCATTGTGGACTGGTTGGCTGGCTCGCGGTCATCTCAGCAGGAAGACTCTAACGATCTGGCTTCAAGCCAGGTTTCGTTGGATTCCAGATCCTCTAGAGTTCCTTGGCACAGTGACAGTAGTAATATAGGTATTTCTAGCGTTTCCATTCCATCATCTATGTCTTCGCTCCCCCTTCCTAGCGGGAAGCCATCTTTCCTGAGAGTCCTAAGAGACATCTCCTCCGGTGAGAAGGAAGTTACTGAACAACATAGTGATGATGATGATTTGTTTTCCGCGAGTCAGCCAACGGAGTGTGTTGCGGCGGTGGTGGAGGTGGAAGCGGTGTCCGAGACGCATAGCTGCGGTAGTGGGGGTGTTGGTGGTGGTAGCCGTGGTGGCAGACGCAGTAATGAGGGGGGGGGGCATGGAGCCCGCCATGATGTCACATCACATGCACAACACAGTGACAGAAGTGGCGGGGATGATGAGGAAGGCTATGATGATGATGTTGTTTTAGACAGGACGTGGGAACCAGGTGACGAGGTGATGACGGCGTCAGAGGAGGAGGGTAGTAGTGGCGGCACTGGCCTTGATAAACAGCCAAGCCGAGGTAGGGGCAGAAGTCAATCTGCAAAACGTTGCAGCGGTAGGGTCAGCTCAGGAGCCGGTGACGGCGACACTGATGCTGGTGTAGGCTCCCGAAAAAAGCCTGCCAGGCAAGGGGCAAGCTCGGGTGGTGGTGGACGTGGTCCTACCTCTTTACGGTACCTTCCCGGAGGACGAAAACATGGCACAGTGCCGTATCTGCAAGCAGAAAGTAAGGCGTGGGCAGGGCAGCTATGTAGGAACTACCGCTCTACGTAAACACATGGAGCGGCATCACAAGGCCATGTGGGACAATCGACATGCCCCACCATCATCATGTACATCTAATGAAGACCCCTCTGCCGCTGCTGCTGCTGCTCCGAGTCCCTGTCATCTAAGTAGTAGCCAGGCCTTATCCACCATGTCGTTGTCATCATCATCTTCACTGTCATCTAGTGCTCCCGCTACGTCCCGTCAGTTATCCATTACGGAATCATTGTCCAATAAGCAACAATATATACCCAGTCATCCACATGTCGTGCGGCTTAATTCACACCTGGCTAAGTTGTTGGTGGTGCAGTCGGTGCCGTACCACCTGGTCGACTCCGCCGGCTTCAAGCTATTGATGGCGTGCGCTCAGCCTAGGTGGCGAATACCTAGCCGACATTACTTCTCCAAAACACTGTCCCTGCCTTGCACAAGCATGTGGAGGAAAAGGTGTGCCAGTCCTTGCAATTATCCGTGTGCAGCAGGGTACATGCCACCGTCGACACGTGGAGCAGCAACTATGGGCAGGGACAGTACATGTCTTTCACGGCCCACTGGGTCAATATTTTGCAGTCCGATGCACCACCGCAGCAATGCCAGGCATTACCACCTCCACGCTTGTATCTTTCTGGTTCAACCCCGGACACCAGGCGCCTACCATCCTCCTCCTCCTACTCCTCCTCCTTGCCTTCCTCCTTGGAAGTCTTCCCGTCCCCGACAGGACACAGCGTATCTTCCACTCCTCCTCCCTCCTCTTTTCATAGGTGCAAGGTAAAGCGCCACAACGCTGTCTTACACCTGCTGAGCCTGGGCGAGAAAAGCCACACAGGGCAGGAGCTGCTGCTGTGCATCAAGGAGGAAATCGCACGCTGGCTGTCTCCTCTGAAACTCACACTGGGCAATGTTGTCTCTGATAATGGCAAGAACGCTGTGGCTGCACTGCATCTAGGTCACCTGACACGCTCCTTGCATGGCACATGTGATCAATCTGGTCATAAGACCAGGAGGGTTTGCGTTCGCTTTAGAGGTTCGTATGCATTTAAGCACGCCCTCCTGGACTTGCAGCTTCAAAACAATCTCCCAGAACACAGCCTGATTTGCGACGTTCCAACACGCTGGAATGCCACCCTGCACATGTTGGACCATCTGTACGAACAGCGGAAAGCCGTGAATGATTTCCTGATGCAGCAGACGGGCAGCGTTTGGAGCCAGTGTAATTTCGAGCTCAGGCACTGGCAGCTGGTTAGAGACGCATGTCGCGTTTTGAGGCCCTTTGAAGAGGCCACACGATTTGTGAGCCGTGACGCTAGCGGAATGAACGATGTTATGCCGCTGATATTCATTATGGAGCAAACGCTCACAGCGATGATTCAGCAAAGGATGGAGGAAGGATCACATCTGGCTATGGATGTTGAGGAGGAGGAGGAGGATGAGGAAACAGGACCGGAAGAGGAGCTGGATTTGGAGATGGGATCACAGGAAGGGATAGGGGACGAGGCAGCAGCACAACATGACAGTGATGGTGGTGATGGCGAGTCTGACGACGACCTTGATGATGGACAACCATGGCAGTATGGGGCGGAGATGGAACCAACCAGGCCCTCTGAAAAGCTGGCCAGGATGGCGATCTGTATGCTTCGTTACTTGCGCGCTGACTGTCGTATTGTTAGCATGAAGCAAAGAGATGAGTACTGGATAGCCACACTTTTAGACCCTCGGTATAAAGCCAGAATGGGGGAGTTTTTTGCACCTTCCGAGAGGGAGGCAAAATTGGCTTATTATCGAGAGAAGCTATGCAGCCAGCTTGTCACGGCTTTCAAACGGCAAACACCTGCTGCAAGCATGTCTGACCGGGGGGCCACTCTCCGCTCCCCACTGTCTCATCGTTCCACCGCCTCTGGCAGAGCTACCTCTGCAATAGGCGGCAGCAGCGGCAGCAGCGGCAGCAGCAGCCAATTCAGTTTGGAAAATATGATGACAACATTTTTACATCCAATACCCCGACCTGACACACATCGTAGTCACCAAAGGGATGTTCACCATCACCAGGTGCAGCACCTAAACAACCAGGTTCACTCGTACCTGGACTGTGCCCTTTCTCCGTCAGAAATGCTGATCCCAGACCCCATGGACTTCTGGGTCAGCAGATTGGATAATTGGCAAGAACTGGCCCAGTTTGCCATGGGTGTACTGTCTTGTCCACCCTCCAGTGTAGCGTCAGAGAGGGTATTCAGCGCGGCAGGGGGCTTCGTCACCCCTAAGCGAACAAGAAAATCTCACGTTTCTGAAAATGAATCAAGCGTGGATCGGTGAGGATTTTAAAACCCCTGTGCCTGATGTCACTGATTAGATCTGACATGGCTGCTGCTGCTGCCGCCTGCTACTGCCGCCTGCTACTACGGGATTCTGTCCTGTCCACTCTTTTTTTAATGTGCCGCTGTTGGTGCTGCTACTACTTCTACCACCAATCCACCCCCAGTGCCGTCTGCTACAAGCAGGCCTGCCCCACCACAGGGCTTTGTCCTGTGACTGTCGTCCAGTCTCTTTTTTTAATGTGCTGCTACTACTACTACCACCCTTGCTGTCTGTGTTGACTACCTCTACTACCACCAATACACCTCCACTGCCACCCGTCTGCTAGAAGCAGGCCTGTGGCCTGCCCCACCACAGGGCTTTGTCCTGTGACTGTCGTCCAGTCTCTTTTTTTAATGTGCTGCTACTACTACTACTACCACCCTTGCTGTCTGTGTTGGATACTTCTACTACCACCAATACACCTCCACTGCCGCCCATCTGCTACAAGCAGGCCTGAGGCCTGCCCCACCACAGGGCTTTGTCCTGTGACTGTCGTCCAGTCTCTTTTTTTAATGTGCTGCTACTACTACTACCAGTCTACCACCCTTGCTGTCTGTGTTGGCTACCTCTACTACCACCAATACACCTCCACTGCCGCCCGTCTGCTACAAGCAGGCCTGAGGCCTGCGCCACCACAGGGCTTTGTCCTGTGACTGTCGTCCAGTCTCTTTTTTTAATGTGCTGCTACTACTACAACCAGTTTACCACCCTTGCTGTCTGTGTTGGCTACCTCTACTACCACCAATACACCTCCACTGCCGCCCGTCTGCTACAAGCAGGCCTGAGGCCTGCCCCACCACAGGGCTTTGTCCTGTGACTGTCGTCCAGTCTCTTTTTTTAATGTGCTGCTACTACTACTACCACCCTTGCTGTCTGTGTTGGCTACCTCTACTACCACCAATACACCTCCACTGCCGCCCGTCTGCTACAAGCAGGCCTGAGGCCTGCCCCACCACAGGGCTTTATCCTGTGACTGTCGTCCAGTCTCTTTTTTTAATGTGCTGCTACTACTACTACCACCCTTGCTGTCTGTGTTGGCTACCTCCAATACACCTCCACTGCCGCCCGTCTGCTACAAGCAGGCCTGAGGCCTGCCCCATCACAGGGCTTTGTCCTGTGACTGTCGTTCAGTCTCTTTTTTTAATGTGCTGCTACTACTACTACCACCCTTGCTGTCTGTGTTGGCTACCTCTACTACCACCAAGACACCTCCACTGCCGCCCGTCTGCTTCAAACAGGCCTGAGGCCTGCCCCACCACAGGGCTTTGTCCTGTGACTGTCGTCCAGTCTTTTTCTTTAATGTGCTGCTACTACCACTACCACCCTTGCTGTCTGTGTTGGCTACCTCTACTACCACCAATACACCTCCACTGCCGTCTGCTACAAGCAGGCCTGAGGCCTGCCCAACCACAGGGCTTTATTCTGTGACTGTCGTCGAGTCTCTTTTTTTAATGTGCTGCTACTACTACTACCACCCTTGCTGTCTGTGTTGGCTACCACCAATACACCTCCACTGCCGCCCGTCTGCTACAAGCAGGCCTGAGGCCTATCCCACCACAGGGCTTTGTCCTGTGACTGTCGTCCAGTCTCTTTTTTTACTACTACCACCCTTGCTGTCTGTGTTGGCTACCTCTACTACCACCAATACACCTCCACTGCCGTCTGCTACAAGCAGGCCTGAGGCCTGCCCCACCACAGGGCTTTGTCCTGTGACTGTCCAGTGTCTTTTAATGTGCTGCTGCTACTACTACTACCACCACCCTTGCTGTCCGTTGGCTACCTCTACTACCACCAATACACCTCCACTGCCGTCTGCTACAAGCAGGCCTGGAGGGCTTGTGAAAAGCCATTGCTTTTTGCTTTTACATCCATGTATGGATGAACCCCGGCAGGCATCTGCTAATAAAAAGGGTCAATTTTTTGAGGGCTTGTCAAAAGCCATTGCTTGTTGCTTTTACATCCATGTATGGATGAACCCCGGCAGGCATCTGCCAATAAAAAGGGTAAATTTTTTGAGGGCTTGTCAAAAACCATTGCTTGTTGCTTTTACATTACATCCATGCATGGATGAACCCCGGCAGGCATCTGCCAATAAAAAGGGTCAATTTTTGGAGGGCTTGTCAAAAGCCATTGCTTGTTGCTTTTACATTACATCCATGTATGGATGAACCCCGGCAGGCATCTGCCAATAAAAAGGGTAAATTTTTGGAGGGCTTGCACTCAAAGCCATTGCTTGTTGCTTTTACATTACATCCATGTATGGATGAACCCCGGCAGGCATCTGCCAATAAAAAGGGTACATTTTTGGAGGGCTTGTGAAAAGCCATTGCTTGTTGCGTTTACATCCATGTATGGATGAACCCCGGCAGGCATCTGCCACCATAAAGGGTCAATTTTTTGAGGGCTTGTCAAAAGCCATTGCTTCTTCTTTTACCACCTTATATGTATGAACCCTGGCAGGCATCAGCCGCCTAAAATGGTTAATTTTTGTACCTTTTTTAACAATGCATTAAGCATACAACATGCACAAGTGCAGTGGTTTCTGTTAGTTATCACCGTGTCCCATCCGTTTTCCTATAGCCATACATGTTGGCGTAACTTTGACACTAACTTTGCTTTAAAGACAGCTCAAAAGTACTTGGATACACTAAGAGTGTTATACAGGGCTTCTAGGGCTTTTAAACAGTGTTATACACGATTTTTAGGGGCTTTCTTGTATTACAGGTTCGGTCAGAACTAGTTCGGTCCGAATCAAACTTTTTCATGAAATTCGGCAAACCTGCCGAACCGAACTTTTCATAAGTTCGCTCATCTCTAGTCAGAATGATGGAAACCCCAACAAATGACCCCATTTTGAAAACAACACCCCTTAAGGTATTTATTAAGGGGTGTAGTAAGTATTTTGAGCGCACATTTTTTTTAAAGATTTCACTTATTTCACAAATGTAGCATTTTAAAATTTCTTTGTAAAGCGAACATGAGAATGAAGAAACACACCCCAAAATCTATCACCCTGTTTCTCCTGTTTTCAAAAATACCTCCATTGTGGCCCTAATGCATTGCCTGGACACACGGCAGGGCCCAAAACGAAGGGAGCACCAGAGGCTTTTAGGACATATATTTTGTTGAAAATGTTTTAGGCCCCACTGCACATTTTTATAGAGGCTTTTAGGTGCCAGAACATAGAAACTCCCCATAAACGACCCCATTTAGAAAACTAGACCCCCTTAAGGTATTTATAACACCAAAACAAGAACCCACGGAGTCTATAAGTCAAATGTAAAAAACACAGTCTTTTTATTCCAGAAATTACAATAGTTACATACAATATTAAAAATGAATCACAGATTACAAAAGGATCGCCAAAAAAGAGTAAGTATTCAGAACATATTTGATTGTATCCATACAGATATTAATATGGGCCACACAAAAAAGTGCATAGTGCAAACAAGGGGTCGAGCATAATATGCATACTCTAAACTATATATGTAAGCCTGTGTTATTCGTAGTTATTTCAAAGAGTCAAATATAGAACTCATACTGTTGAATACCATTAGATTTACAAGTACCGATAATAAAGTGCTAAGTGCAAAAAAGAGGTTTTACCAGAAAAGATCCAAAATGGAAGATAGAGTTCTGACCCATGTGGCTGAAACTCAAATAATGGCGACCTGCCCCAACGCGTTTCGGCTTCCGCCTTTGTCTGGGGGTGGCACTTACAGATACATCCTTCCTATTTATCCTACATAACAGCCAATTACATATAGATCCGCCAGGTGAACAGTATATTAGGTAAATACCTCGATCAATTGTTGGCGTCATGTCCGCGTTTGTCCGTAGCCACTAATCACGTGATATGGGCGTAATGTGCTACGTGATGAGCGTTTGTGATTACGTCACAGCAGCGCCTCTTGTCACGTGCACATCGAGATACCGGCTCGTAGTGAGTTGCTAAGGACGCCTGTGCATGCGCACTTGATGGAGGTACATTATCTATGTTTGTATAGTCTGATTTAGCTAGTCCTGACATTATGATGTAAATATTTAACCCCTTAAGGACGCAGCCTAGTTTTGGCCTTAAAGGTAATGTGTTGCCAGAAAAACATGGTTTTTTTTTTTAATGAAACATTTAGTGTGTGTGTGATTAAACATTGTTCAAATTTTTTTTATTTTTTTCACGAGTCAGGAAATATTGTAAATTAATTCTAATTTAGAATATTTCCCATTTCTGGTCACTAGATGGAGCTATTCCCAAAATTGCAGCATTGCAAAATTGGGTAAAAAGCCCTCGCTCTAGTGAGCTCTCAGCATCCCCCCCTCCTTTATCCTGGCTAGTGCCGGGATAAACGAGGGGTTTGAACGGTGTAACCTCCTACACTGTGTGTCGCCATTTTTTGAGCTAACACACAGTGTAGTAGGTTTACATACAGTAGTAAACACACACAAACACGAACATACATTGAAATCTCTTACCTGCTCCGGAAGTAGTAATATTACTGTCCGGCCGCGACTTCCGGTCCACAGGAAAATGGCCAATTTCAAATTGGACTGTGTGGGAGCGGCGCATGCGCAGTTCCCACACAGACGCCGTACACACAAGTGAATGGGACAGGAGCCGTTCGCAGTCCCTATGGGACTGTGGCTGCCGTATTCCATGTCTGTATGTGTCGTTAATCGACACATACAGAAATGGAACAAAAAATGGCAGCCCCCATAGGGAAGAAAAAGTGTAAAAATAAGAAAAAGTAAAACACAAACACACAAATAAATATAAACGTTTTTAATAAAGCACTAACATCTTTAACATATAAAAAAATAATTTGTGATGACACTGTTCCTTTAAGGCTAGGAGCCCATTTTTCAAATCTGACATATTTCACTTTATGTGGTAATAACGACGGAATGCTTAAACCTATCCAAGCGATTCTGAGATTGTTTTGTCGTGACACATTGGGCTTCATGTTCGTGATAAAATTTGGCCGATATATTCAGTGTTTATTGGTGAAAAATTTCAAAATTGTGAAAAAAAATTGAAAAAATAGAATTTTTCAGAATTTAAATGCATCTGCTTGTAAAACAGACGGACTTGATACAAAAGAAGCGAAAAGTTATGGAACCCGAAATAGTTACTAGTTCACATTTCCCATATGTCTACTTTAGATTGGCATCGTTTTTTGAACATTCTTTTATTTTTCTTGGACGTTACAAGGCTTAGAACATAAACAGCAATTTCTCATATTTTTAAAAAAATTTCAAAAGCCTTTTTTTTAAGGTGCCTCTTCAGTTCTGAAGTGGCTTTGAGGGGCCTATGTATTATAAAACCTGATAAAACACCCCGTTTTAAAAACTAGACCCCTCAAAGTATTCAAAACAGCATTTAGAAAGTTTTTTAACCCTTCAGGCATTTCACAGGAATTAAAGCAAAGTGTGAAATTTGCAAATTTCATTTTTCTTGCTGAATTTCAATTCTATTAAAAAAAAATTCGGTAACACAGAAGGTTTTACCAGAGAAACACTACTAAATATGTATTGTCCAGATTCTGCAGTTTTTAGAAATGTCCCACATGTGTCTCTACTGCGCTCGTGGACTAAAACACAAGCCCTAGAAGCAAAGAAGCACCTAGTGGATTTTGAGGCCTCTTTTTTTATTAGAATATATTTTAGGCAGCATGCCAGGTTTGAAAAGATGTTGAGGTGCCAAACAGTAGGAATCCCCCATTTTGGAAAGTACACCCCTCAAGGAATTCATTTATGGTTGTTGTTACTATTTTGACCACACAGTTTTTTCACAGCACCTATTTGAACTGGGCTGTGAAATTAAAATAATTTCATTTTTTCCAATAAAATGTCATTTGTGATCAAAATGTCTTATTTTCACAGGGAACAAAATACCTCATTTTGTTGCCCAATTTGTCCTTAGTGCGGCAATACCCCATTTGTGGTGATAAACTGCCGTTTGGGCCCATGGGAGGGCTCAGAAGGAAAGGAGCGCTATGTGTTTGTTGGAGTCCAGATTAGCTGGATTGGTTTTCGGGTACCATGTCGCATTTGCAGAGCCCCAGAGGTATCAAAGAAATGGAAACCCACCATAATTGACCCCATTTTGGAAACTACACCCCTCAAGGAATTCAAATATGGTTGTTGTTGCAATTTTGACCGCACAGTTTTTTCACAGCACCTATTTGAATTTGGCTGTGAAATGAAAAAAATGATATTTTTTCCAATAAGATGTCATTTTTGATCAAAATTTCTTATTTTCACAAGGAACAACATACCCCATTTTGTTGCCCAATTTGTCCTTAGTGCGGCAATACCCCATTTGTGGTGATAAACTGCCGTTTGGGCCCATGGGAGGCCTCAGAAGGGAAGGATTGCTGTGTGTTCTTTGGAATGCAGATTTTGCTGGTTTAGTTTTCGGGTGCCATATCGCATTTGCAGAGCCCCAGAGGTATCAAAGCAATGGAAACCCACCAGAAGTGACCCCATTTTGGAAACTACACCTCTCCAGGAATTTATTTATGGGTAATGTGACCATTTAGACCCCATATTTTCTTCACAGAACTTATTTGAATTGGGCTGGGAATTAAAAAAAATATATTTTTTCCAATAATATGTCGTTTTAGCTCAAAAATTCTTATTTTCACAAGAAATAAAATACTCCATTTTGTTGCCCAATTTGTCCTGAGTGTGGCAATACCCCATTTGTGGTGATAAATTGCCGTTTGGGCCCATGGGAGGGCTTAGAAGGAAAGGAGCGCTATTTGTTCTTTGGAGTCCAGATTTTGCTGGATTGGTTTTCGGGTGCCATGTCGCATTTGCAGAGCCCCAGAGGTATCAAAGCAATGGAAACCAACCAGAAATTACCCAATTTTGGAAACAACACCCCTCAAGGAATTCATTTATGGGTGTTGTGACCATTTTGACCCCATAGTTTTTTCACAGAACTTATTTGAATTGGGCTGGGAATTAAAACAAAATTAATTTTTTCCAATAATATGTAGTTTTGGCTGAAAATTTCTTATTTTCACAAGAAATAAAATACCCCATTCTGTTGCGCAATTTGTTCTGAGTGCCGCAATACCCCATTTGTGGTGATAAACTGCGGTTTGGGCCCATGGGAGGGCTCAGAAGGAAAGGACCACCATTTGGCCTACTGGGGATTTTCTGGTGCGAAGTCATGTATGCAGAAGCCCCTGAGTTACCAGTACAGTTAAAACCCCCAAGAAGTGACCCCGTTTTAAAAACTACACCCTTAAGGCATTCATCTAGAGGTGTAGTGAGCATTTTGACCGGAGACATACACCCCATAAACTGTAATGTGGGTTCTCCTGGGTACGGCAATACAGGGACATGTGGCTGTTATCAGCTGCATGGGCACACAGCAGGGCCCAGAGGGGAAAGACGAGGGGGGATAAGCTGTGCGGAGTACATCAGGGTAAGTAAAATTGGGGTAAATTATAAACCAAGGGATGTATGATAAATTTTAAAACACACTTTCATACAGAGCTCTGGTTTTTCGGGACACGTGTCACATTGATATATTGTGTCCTCCCTTATCCCCCTCTTATAGCAGACTTTGCACCTCTTTTGACTTTTTCCCTTCTTGCCAGTTTGGGGAACTTCTCCTGGAAAGTGTTGCCCTGGTACAATGCGTGTGGCCTCGCTTCCAGAAGTACTGGGTGCCCCCCCCCTTCTTGGTCCCTAAAGATTAGGTTCTTGATAATCACCTCTTGAAATTCCAGGAAAGTTCCCTCTGGCCTGCACATCGACGTAGCACGTACACATTGAACCAAGCCATCGGTATGATGTGCACGGCCAGCTTCTTATACCACACCGCATGGCACTGTAGGGCTTCAGGACTTGATCTGACAAGTCCACCCCTCCCATTTACCTATTGTAGTCCAGGATGCAGTCTGGTTTGGGGGTCTCTGTACTGGTACCTCGTACTGGTACATGGGTACTGGTGTGGCCATGTAATGTTGTCAATACAAGGACATCTCTCTTGTCCTTGTACTTGACACACAATATGTTGCTGCTAGAATGTTCCCTGCTTTCACCCCTTCTGAGTGTTTGCCCAAGCAGAGTCTTAGGGAGGCCTCTCAGATTTCTTCTAGCAGTGCCGCATGCCGCAGTACTTCTGGAAGCGAGGCAGTTGAAGAGTGGGACGCTGCTCTAAAAATTATCCAGGTAGAGGTGGTGACCCTGGTCCAGCAGTGGGTGCACCAAATCCCACACAATTTTTTCATTAACTCCCAGTAAGGGGGGGGGGGCATTCTGGGGCCTAAATACTGGTGTCCTTCCCTTCATATATCCTAAATCTGTAGGTATACCCTGATGCACTCTCGCACAGCTCATACAGCTTCACACCATACCTTGCCCTCTTACCCGGCAGGTACTCGCGGAATTGAACCCTCCCTTTAAAATGTACCAAGGACTCATCAATAGAAATACACTACTCGGGGGTGTATGCTTGGGAAAACCGGGCACTGAAATGGTCTAATAGGGGTCTCCGTTTATACAAACGGTCAAAACTGGGGTCATCTCGGGGTGGGCACGGCTCATTATCAGTATAATGTAAGAAGCGAAGTATTGCCTAATTTATTAATTTTTTTAGGCTACAGTTCAGTTCTGAAGTTGCTTTGAGGGGCCCATATATTAGAAACCCCTATCAAACACCACATTTTAGAAACTAGACCCCTCAAAGTATTCACAACAGCATTTATATAGTTTATGAACCCTTTAGGTGTTTCACAGAAATTTAGAGCAAAGTAGAGGTGAAATTTAAATTTTTTTTTTTGTCAGAAAATCCTCTTTATACCATTTTTTTTATAACACAAAACGTTTTACCAGAGAAACGCAGCTTAATACGTATTGCCCAGATTCTGCAGTTTTGAGAAATATCCCAGATGTGGCCCTAGTGTAGTAATGGACTGAAGCACCGGCCTCCGAAGCAAAGGAGCACCTAGTGGATTTTGAGGCCTCTTTTTTATTAGGCACCATGTCCGGTTTGAAGAGGTCTTGTGGTGCCAAAACAGTGGAAACCCCCCAAAAGTGACCCCATTTTGGAAACTAGACCCCTTGAGGAATTCATTGTAGTTTTCTTGGGGTGAATGCGGCTTTTGGATCAGTTTTTATTCTATTTTTAGGTGGTGTGGTGACTAAAAAACAGCTATTCTACTATTGTTTTTTTATTCTATTTCTTTTACAGCGTTCACCGTGCGCTATAAATGACATATTCACTTTATTCTGCGGGGCGATACGATTGTGGCGATACCATATGTTTATAGTTTTTTTTTATGTCTTATGGCGTTTGCACAATAAAATAAGTTTTGTAAAAAATCATTCACTTTTTGTGTTACCTTATTCTAAGAGCCAGAATTTTTTTATTTTTCCATCAATAAAGCCGTTGGAGGACTTATTTTTTGCGTAACGAACTGTAGTTTCGATCAGTACCATTTTTAGGTACATGCGACTTCTTGATCTCTTTTTATTCTATTTTTTGGGATGTGAAGTGACCAAACAATTGTGATTGTGGTACGGTTTATTATTATTTTCTTTTACGGCGTTCACCGTGCGGGATAAATAACGAAATAATTTTGTAGTTCAGGCCGTTACGGACACGGCAATACCAATTATGTATAGTTTATTTGTTTGTTTATACATTTTTATTAATAATAAAGGACTGATAAGGTAAAAAGGGTGATTTTTACTTGTAATACTTTTAAAACTTTTATTTTCTTATTTTTACACATCTTTTTTTAACTTTTTTTTTACTTTATTACTTTGTCCCACTAGAGGACTTGAGGGCAGGAGGCCCTGATCGCAATTCTAATACACTGCACTACATGCATAGTGCAGTGTATTAGAACTGTCAGCTACTCACTGACAGCAAGCATAGTGGGTCCTGACTTTGTCAGGACCCACTAAGCTTCCGTCGATGGCATAGCCAGATGCCATTGTTTGGTGTCCGGTTGCCATAATCACCATCGCCGGCTGCTATCGTGTAGCAGGCCGGCGATGGCAGCTTTACCCCTAAAAAGCCGCGATATCTATTGAACGCGGCTTTTAAGGGGTTAATCAGCGGGGACACAGTGATCGGTCCCCGCTGTAGGAGCTATGACAGCTGCTGTACGAGACAGCAGCTGTCACAGCTCCTGTATGTGTCGGGAGGACGGCCGAAACGGCCGTTACTCCCGAGACGTACTATTAGGTAATGGAGCGCGAACGATACAGCTACCATGGTAATAGTCATGACCTAATAGTACGTCCAGGAGCCGGAAGGGGTTAAAGAGATCCATTCGAAAAGAAGCTTCATAGCCATCTCTATCCTTGGGGAGATTCCATAGTAATTTTAAAAAGAGGTGTATATATGCCCTAATAGATGGAAGTATACGGCTCATATATTATGATCTAAAGCAGGGGTGGGCAAACTTTTTGACTCGCGGGCCACAATGGGTTCTAAAATTTGACAGAGGGGCCGGGCCAGGAGCATTTGGAGGGAGTGTTTGGGCCGGATATACTAAAGCATTAAATGTAGTGTGTGCAAACCTCATAGCACAGTAAGAACACTACAACCCAATTTATTAACTGTCTTTCAAATGTGAAAAATAGCCCTTATCAGTTAATAAATTTGTCTCAAGGAATATGCAAGATATGGCATTTACATACTATTTCGCAGATACTGGGAGGAGGAAATGTAAATAGATTAAAATAACATACGCACTGTGATTTATCAAGAAAAAAGTTCTGTTGACTCTGTAAATTAGCTGCCAACCTCTGAGCAGTAGCCGCCCGTTCTTGTGTTGACTGCTTGCTAGCATAGTTTGCATGCTTCGTGGCAAAGTGACGGCTGATATTGTACTCTTTGAAAACCGAAGGGCTTAATGGTGACGTGAAACGAAGTGAAAATTAAAGTGAAATAAAGAGAAATACGCGCCACATTAACCCCTTAATGACCGGGCCATTTTGCACGTTAATGACCAAGGATTATTTTTTGTTTTTCCACGGTCGCATTCCAAGAGTCGTAACTCTTTTTTTATTCCGTCGACATAGCCGTATAAGGGCTTGTTTTTTCCGGGACGAGTTGTATTTTGTAATTGTACCATTTTTAGATGCTTATAACATATTGATTAACTTTTATTAACTTTATTTTAGGAGAGAATTGAAAATAAGCAGCTATTCCAGCATTAATTTTCACGTTATAAATTTACGCCGTTTACTATGCAGCGTAAATAACATGTTAACTTTATTCTATGGGTCGGCACGATTACAGGGATACCAAATGTGTAAAGGTTTTATATGTTTTTTCTACGTTTGCACAATAAAAACCCTTTTAGAAAAAAATTACTTGTTTTTGCATCGCCGCGTTCCAAGAGGCGTAATTTTTTTATTTTTCCGTCGATGTGGCCGTACGTGGGATTGATTTTTGCGGGACAATGTGTAGTTTTCATTAGTACTATTTTGGGGTACATAGGACTTATAGATGAACTTTTATTTTATTTTTTATGGGGGGAATGGGAGAAAAGAGAGAATTTTGCCGTTGTTTTTTGCGTTTTCTTTGGACGCCGTTCATCCGGCGGTTTAATTAATATGTTCATTTTATTGGTCAAGTTGTTACGATCGCGGGGATACCATATATGTGTATGTGTGATTTGTTTTGACCGTTTTATTAAATAAAACCACTTTTTGGGGCAAAAAAGTAGTTTTATTTGACTTTGACTGTAATTTTTTTTATTTTTTTTTTCACAAACTTTATTTAACGGTTTTACTTTTTTTTTTTTAGTCCCACCAGGGGACTTCACTATGCGATATGCCGATCGCATATATAATGCTTTGGTATACTTCGTATACCAAAGCATTATTGCCTGTCAGTGTAAAACTGACAGGCAACCTGTTAGGTCATGCCTCTGGCATCGCCTAACAGGCAGATGCTGAAGACAGACCTGGGGGTCTTTGTTAGACCCCCGGCTGTCATGGAAACCCGACGGCGACCCGCGATTTGTTTGCGGGGGCGCCGATCGGGAGACAGAGGGAGTTCCCCCCTCTGTCAAACACATTAAATGCCGCTGTCACTGTTGACAGCGGCATTTAATGGGTTAAACTGCCGGAATCGGCGCGTGCTTCGATTCCGGCAGTTGCAGCAGGAGCCAGGCTGTGTATAACAGCCGTGCTCCTGCCGCTGATCGCGTGGGTAAACTGTCAGTACCCGCGCGATCACAGGACGGATATATCCGTCCTCCTGCGCGAACTAGCAGCTGCTGAGGACGGATATATCTTGGACAAGTTCGGCGGGCCGGATTAAAAAGCCTAACGGGCCGTATGTGGCCCGCGGGCCGTAGTTTGCCCATGTCTGATCTAAAGCGTCACATCTACTGTGATTCATCAAAGACTATTACTTAGTATATAATTATACATGATCACATCGTAAATGAATTGCGCTGATATAAACATTATAGTCATTTAATGCCCTACATAAAAAAGAAATTTTCATATTGTGTAAAAATAAGAAAAAATAAAATAAAAAACTGAACTTATGTGACAATATGATACACTAAATGTGTCATTATTAGGCAAAATTCATATATATAAATAAATAAATAATACATTAATACAAGATACGTGTAAGTGAATAATGTGACATATAGATAAATAATACATATTGGTGAAAAAGTATCATAATATATTGGTATTACATTATATGTGAAAAATGTATATACATATCAAATCAAGAAAAACAGTACATGCCAAGTAAATATACATAAATTAATGGATAAAGTGCCAGTGAATAAACAGGCAAAATGAGTTATGGGTATATCAATTCAAGGAAAGATCATATATATATATATATATATACATACATACAGTGAAGGAAATAAGTATTTGATCCCTTGCTGATTTTGTAAGTTTTCCCACTGTCAAAGACATGAACAGTCTAGAATTTTTAGGCTAGGTTAATTTTACCAGTGAGAGATAGATTATATTTAAAAAAAAAAAAAAAATCACATAGTCAAAATTATATATATTTATTTGCATTGTGCACAGAGAAATAAGTATTTGATCCCCTACCGACCATTAAGAGTTCAGCCTCCTCCAGACCAGTTACACGCTCCAAATCAACTTGGTGCCTGCATTAAAGACAGCTGTCTTAAATGGTCACCTGTATAAAGACTCCTGTCCACAGACTCAATTAATCAGTCTGACTCTAACATCTACAACATGGGCAAGACCAAAGAGCTTTCTAAGGATGTCAGGGACAAGATCATAGACCTGCACAAGGCTGGAATGGGCTACAAAACCATAAGTAAGACGCTGGGTGAGAAGGAGACAACTGTTGGTGCAATAGTAAGAAAATGGAAGACATACAAAATGACTGTCAATCGACATCGATCTGGGGCTCCATGCAAAATCTCACCTCGTATCCTTGATCCTGAGGAAGGTGAGAGCTCAGCCGAAAACTACACGGGGGGAACTTGTTAATGATCTCAAGGCAGCTGGGACCACAGTCACCAAGAAAACCATTGGTAACACATTACGCCGTAATGGATTAAAATCCTGCAGTGCCCGCAAGGTCCCCCTTCTCAAGAAGGCACATGTACAGGCCCGTCTGAAGTTTGCAAATGAACATCTGGATGATTCTGAGAGTGATTGGGAGAAGGTGCTGTGGTCAGATGAGACTAAAATTGAGCTCTTTGGCATTAACTCAACTCGACGTGTTTGGAGGAAGAGAAATGCTGACCCAAAGAACACCGTCCCCACTGTCAAGCATGGAGGTGGAAACATTATATTTTGGGGGTGTTTCTCTGCTAAGGGCACAGGACTACTTCACCGCATCAATGGGAGAATGGATGGAGCCATGTACCATCAAATCCTGAGTGACAACATCCTTCCCTCCACCAAGACGTTAAAAATGGCTCGTGGCTGGGTCTTCCAGCACGACAATGACCTGAAACATACAGCCAAGGCAACAAAGGAGTGGCTCAAAAAGAAGCACATTAAGGTCATGGAGCGGCCTAGCCAGTCTCCAGACCTTAATCCCATCGAAAACTTATGGAGGGAGCTGAAGATCCGAGTTGCCAAGCGACAGCCTCGAAATCTTAATGATTTACAGATGATCTGCAAAGAGGAGTGGGCCAAAATTCCATCTAACATGTGTGCAAACCTCATCATCAACTACAAAAAACGTCTGACTGCTGTGCTTGCCAACAAGAGTTTTGCCACCAAGTATTAAGTCTTGTTTGCCAAAGGGATCAAATACTTATTTCTCTGTGCACAATGCAAATAAATATATATAATTTTGACAAT
Source organism: Rhinoderma darwinii (assembly GCF_050947455.1). Lineage (NCBI taxonomy): Eukaryota > Metazoa > Chordata > Amphibia > Anura > Rhinodermatidae > Rhinoderma > Rhinoderma darwinii. The sequence goes on along the minus strand of NC_134690.1, from coordinate 305,992,298 downwards.
GTGATTTTATGTTTTTTTTTAAATATAATCTATCTCTCACTGGTAAAATTAACCTAGCCTAAAAATTCTAGACTGTTCATGTCTTTGACAGTGGGCAAACTTACAAAATCAGCAAGGGATGAAATACTTATTTCCTTCACTGTATATATATATATGAAAATATATATATATTTTCTATACTATAGACATTTAAATTATATTAAAAACCATATCCAAGGGAATGGGTAGAGAGCATCTCTTTGATGTCTTAGGGTACCATCTATTGCAATGTTGATATATCTCTAAGTGTCAGGAATATTCGCTACCATCTATATCTGGTGGACTAGGAAGAAAAAAACATCATATATGTTAAAATCACAAAATAATACTACATTACATAATAAAAAAAATGCTGCCAGAGCATACACAAAGATCAGAGAAAAGAAGCGTACCCATGTGATTCGTTCAAGCCCCTCAGCTGTATAGTCTCCAATGTCCAAATCCATTTACTTTCCAGCCTCAATAACTTTTTCGTCAGGTCTCCACCTCTTGTGTTCATTTCCACATGGTCTATTCCTCTTACTTTTAACAATCTGGAATTACTATTATGATATAATTTAAAGTGACGGAGAATAGTTTTTAATTTCTCCACTTTATCAACATCGTGCATCTCCATTGCAGATTCAATGTCACGTACATGTTCCCTAACATGCACTCGAAATTCTCATGTGGTTAGTCCTATATAGATTTTGTGACAAGGACAGATTGCATAGTAAATCACACCACGTTTAGCACACGTGATGTGCCATACGATTTTGAAAGTTTTATCTCTTTCAGAGTTAGTGAAATCTGCAGCACGTTTAATATTAGGGCATGAAATACAGTCTCCACAGGGGGAGCAGCCCCATTTAGGCGCTTTTGCTCCAAATAACTTTTTCCCTTGTGAGACTGGGGTATAAAAACTCTGGACCAAATGGTCCTTGAGGTTTTTTGCACGTCGGTATGTTACAAGACGGAATTTTGGCAATATTTTATTTAGTATTGGATCGGCTCTCAGAATTGGCCAATACCTGTTTAAATAGCTCTTCATCTCTTCCCAACGAGAATGATATGGTGTAATAAATCTCACCTCATTACTTTTAGTTGTTCTGACTGCTGGTTGTAAAAGTGTGTTTCTTTCTGTTTCCTTATTTTCTAGATCTTTAGCTTGTTTTATAAATAACTAATTTCTTGAGCAGGTACGTTTCAGTCTGAGGAATTGGCCTGTGAGAATAGCGCCAATAGCCTGGGTGTGCAGAGGCAGCTTGTAGAAGCGAGTTTACAGATGTTTCTTTCCTAAACAAATCAGTTTGGATATCTCCATTATCTTCACATTGGATTTGAATATCCCGAAAATCAACTTGTTTTTTGTCACACTTAAATGTTAGTTTAATATTCTGATCATTTGAATTTAATTCCAACATAAAATGCTGTAGTTGTTCAGGTGTTCCCTGCCAGATCATGAAGATATTGCCCAAAAAATGACCCGGTTCATTGACATACCATGATCTGACAGGAATAAATTTCTCCCCCACAGCCCCAGGAACAAATTGGCATATGAGGGCGCACATGCTGCTCCCATTGCCGTTCCTTGGAGCTGTAGGAAGAATGACCCATTGAATGTTAATACATTATGTGTCAAGATAAAATCCAATAGTATAATAAGTAACTGGACAAAATTCTCCTCAAGATTACTCATACCCAAAAATAATTTGCTAGCTTTTACTCCATCGCTATGTCTAATGCTGGTAGTCTAAAAATGTGCAGATATTCTCTGTAAAATTACCTTGGCCAGAAATGATAGGTCTGCTTGGTGGATTCTTTGTTTTTGTGAACTTTCGGTAATAGGTAGAGTGTCGCTACTACAGGCATTGATACTATTATCTAGGGGTGTAGTGAGTATTTTGACCCCACAGTTTATTGCTGAATTTAAAGCAAAGCAGGTGTGAAACAAAATAAAATTCCACTTTTTTCACAAATGTGTAATTTTAAAGACAGATTTCTTTGTAAAGCAAACATGAAAATGAAGAACCACACCCCAAAATCTATCACCCTTTTTCTCCTGTTTTCAAAAATACCCCCATTGTGCCCTCAATCCACTTACTAGACATGTGGCTGGGCCAAAGCGCGAGGGTGCACCCTTTGGATTTCAGGGCACAATTGAATAAATTCTAGACCCCATATCATGCATTAACCCCTTCCCGCCCAATCACGTACAGTTACGTGATTAAAGCTGATGTCTTACCGCCTTTTCACGTAACTGTACGTGATGGAGATGAAGCTGGCTCAGGAGCTGAGCCAGCGACATCACCGACGGGTGACAGCTGTATCCGATCCGGCCGATTAACCCCTCACATGCTGCGTTCAATAGAGATCGCAGCATGTGAGGAATTTATTGCCACCGGCACCCCAGCAACGTGATCGCTGGGTTGCCGGTGGCTGCAAAAGCGATCGGAGGGCTTATACTTACCTCCCGGTCCGCCAGTAACGGACTCCTCCTATGCCTCGTCGTCGGCGGGGCCCAGGAGGCTTCCGGTACCATCGGCAAGATGGCGCCGACTCAGCTTCCGGCTCAGAAGCTGAGCCGGCGTCATCAGCAGTGGGTGTCCGCTGTATGTTACAGCGGACACCCTGATCTATCGCCAGGAACCGGAGCTAGCTCCGATTCCTGGCATTAACCCCTTCGATGCAGCGATCCATTGTGATCGCTGCATCCTAAAGGTTTGTAGCAAATCGGCAGCCTTGCCACGCGATGGCAAAGCTGGCGACTGCTACTATGGCAACAGGAGCCCTAACAATGGACTCCTGTCTGCCATTACGTAAGCTGATTAGGCCCTGCCCAGAGGCGGAGCCTGATCGGCTTGCTGTCAGTGAACAACTGACAGTTCCAATACATTGCACTACATAGGTAGTGCAATGTATTAGAACATCAAACAAACAGTTGGAGCTTCAAGTCCCCTAGTGGGACTAAAAAAAAGTGTAAAAAAAAAGTGTAAAAAAAATGTAAAAATAAAAGTTGTAAAACATACAATAAAAGTTTCAAGTAATAAAATAAAACACAATCGCCCTTTTTCCCTTATCAAGTCATTTATTATTGAAAAAAATAATAAAGCCATACATATTTAGTATCGCTGCGACCGTAACGACCTAAACTATGAAAATATTATGTTATTTATCCAGCGCAGTGAGCGCCGTAAAAAAAAAACCTCACCTGACCGTCTTCCAAAAATTGAAATAAAAAGTGATCACAAAGTCGCACATATCCAAAAATGGTACCTATAAAATCTATACCTCGTCTCGCAAAAAACAAACCCTCACACAGCTCCATCGCCGAAAAAATGTAAAAGTTATGGCTCTCACAACATCGCGACAGAAGAAATACATTCTCTGTCCAAAAGTAATTTTATTGTGCAAAAGTTTTTTAAAAAGTTCTATAAATTTGGTATCGACGGAATCGTACTGACCCGCAGAATAAAGGTAACATGTAGTTTATAACGCATGGTGAACGCTGTATATATAAAAAAAAAACTATGGCAGAATTGCTGTTTTTTTGTCACCTTGCCTCCCAAAAAAAGGATAACAAGTGATCAAAAAGTTGCATGTACCCCAATATGGTACCAATAAAAGCTAAAGCTCGTCCCGTAAAAAAAGAGCCCTCATACCACTACGTCTATGAAAAAAATAAAATAAGTTAAGGCTCCAATAAGACAGGAAGGAAAAATATCCGGTTGTGCCGGCCCGAGGGGAACATTTCTTCTGTTTCAAAAGGCGATGTATCAAGGCACTAAAATTAGGGAACCAGGAAGGGGAGGGCACAACCATATCCGCTGGAAGCGAGGGCGTCCGTATTATACCAATTTTTGAGGTGTGTGTCCCCAGTGGCACTAGCTGGGCACAACATATTTGACAATGAATTGGCATATCTAGGGCAAAATTTTAATTTGTACCTTCGGCAGCGCAATCATTTATGGAAAAGACACGTGGGGTGAAAATTCTCACTACACCTCTTAATAAATGCCTTGAGGGGTGTAGTTTCCAAAATGGGGTCACTTCTCAGGGGTTTCTTTTATTTCACATCAAAGCCTCTGCAATTGTGAACCAATACTTTATATGTTGCCAAATTAGGCCTCAATTTTACATGGTACTCTTTCACTCCTGAGCCCTGTCGAATGTCCAGGCAAAAGATTAGGGCCACTCGTAGGGTGCTTCTAAAACTGGGAAACACCGCATAAAAATTGAGAGCTGTCTTGTTATGGTGGCACCACATATTGGCGTATCTAAGGAAAAATTCCCATTTTCACTCTCCCACATAGTGTGCACACAAATTTCTGCAAAACACCTGTGGGGTTAACATGCTCACTACACCCCTAGGTGAATACCTTGAGGGTGTTGTTTCCAAAATGGGGTCACTTCTGGGGGGATCCACTGTTTTGGTTCCACAGGGACTTTGCAAATGCAACATAGCGACCAGAAACCAAATGCAGCAAAATCTGTACACCAAAAGCAAATGGCGCTCCTTCCCTTCTGAGCCCTGCCGTGTGTCTAAACAGCAGTTTATGAGCACGTGTGGGGTATTGCCGTACTCCAGAGAAGTTGCTTTACAAATGTTGGGGTTCTTTTTTTCCTTTATTTGTTGAGAAAATTAAAAATTTTGAGCTAATGCTACGTCTTATTGAAGAAAAAGGATTTTTTTTATTTTCACTGCCCAATTCTAATAAAATCTATGAAACACCTGTGGGGTCAAAATGCTCACTACACCCCTAGATGGATTCCTCAAGGGGTGTAGTTTTCTCAATGGAGTCACTTTTTTGGCGTTTTCACTGTTTTGGTCCCTTATGGGCTTTGCAAATGCGACAGGGGCTCCGCAAACCATTCCTGCTAAATTTGAGCTCTAAAAGCCAAATGGCGCTCTTTTCCTTTTAAGCCCTGCCGTGGGTCCAAACAGCTGTTTATTACCACATGTGGGGTATTGTTTTACTCTGGAGAAATTGCTTTACAAATGTTGCAGTGCTTTTTCTCCTTTAGTCCTTGTGGAAATTAGAAAAAATTAGCTAACCCTACATTTTCTTTGAAAGAATGTAGATTTTCATTTTCAAGGCCCATTTTCAATAATTTCTGCAAAAAACCTGCGGGGTCAAAATGCTCACGACACCCCTAGATGGATTCCTCAAGGGGTGTAGTTTCCCAAATGGGGTCACTTTTGGCGGATTTCCACTGTTTTGGCACCGAAAGAGCCCTTCAAACCTGACATGGTGCCTAAAATATTTTCTAATAAAAAGGAGGCCCAAAATCCACTGGGTGCTCCTTTGCTTCTGAGGCCTGTGCTTCAGTCCATTACCACACTAGGGCCACATGTGGGATATTTCTAAAAACTGCAGAATCTGGGCAATAGATATTGAGTTGCGTTTCTCTGGTAAAAACTTCTGTGTTACAGAAAAAATAGATTAAAAATGAATTTCTGCAAAAAAAAAAATGAAATTTGAAAATTTCACCTCTACGTTGATTTAATTTCTGTGAAACATTTAAAGAGTTAAGAAACTTTCTAAATGCTGTTTTGAATACTTTAAGGGGTGAAGATTTTAAAATGGGGTGACTTTTTGGCAGTTTCTAATATATAAGGCCCTAAAAGCCGCTTCACAACTGAACTGGCCCCTGTAAAAATAGCCTTTTGAAATTTTCTTGAAAATGTGAGAAATTGCTGCTAAAGTTCTAAGCCTTGTGATGTCATAGAAAAATAAAAGGACGTTCAAAAAACTATGCCAATCTAAAGTAGACATATGGGGGATGTTAATTAGCAAAAATTTTGTGTGGTATAACGGCCTGTCTTACAAGCAGATACATTTACATTTAGAAAAATGCTAATTTTTGCAATTCTTCACAAAATTTTGGTGTTTTTCACTGATAAATATTGAATTTATCGACCAAATTTTTCCACTATCATAAAGTCCAATGTCTCACGAGAAAACAATCTCAGAATCGCTTTGATAGGTAAAAGCATTCCGGAGTTATTACCACATAAAGTGAAATATGTCAGATTTGAAAACAATGGGTCTGGTCCTGAAGGCCAAAATGAGCTTGGTCCTGAAGGGGTTAAGAGGCATTGAGCTGCCTGAAAAAAACAAAAAACACCCAGAAATTACCCAATTTTAAAAACCAGACTCCCTAAAGGTATTCATCTAGTGGTGTAGTGAGCAATCTGACCAAAATTTTTTTTAAAAGGGGGAAATAATGGGTTTTATTTCAGACACTATATAATGTTTTCTTAAAATTCTTATTACATTTCCACATGAAATAAAGGAAACATTTGTTAAAAGGTTATTTTGTTAGAAATATGCCACATTAATAAATTTGTGCGGCATATAAAAGAGAAGTGAAGCCGTGTATTCATAATGGATGCATGTTGCTATAGACGCATTTGCCTGTACTTTTGACTATGTCTTGCAGAAGAAGCAGTTGTCCCGCATCTGTGCCATTATGATGTTATTGTGGACAGAATTCTGTCCTAATATAAAATCAACAACGCAAAAAGAAGGAGTTTATAGCCAAAAGTATATATAAATAATAAATATTTTATTAACATATATTTCACAAACAATTAAAAAGAGTAAATAACAGGACAAGACCCTAGTAAAATGGTTAGGAACGATTACTGATATTTCTAATAGAGAAGGTGGGTAGTGACAATGCTGTCCACTAGTTCTGATCAATATAAAAGTTCCCCTTTAAATATGTGAACAAGACAACTTGATAGAGAAAAACTACCAAATTTAGGTAACCATTAAAGTAGTCAGGAGAAAGTTTATAATGAAATGCTAGTGCAATAAATTACCAGAGACAAGTGGCAGCAGCTTACCCATAGTAAAGATCGTGAGAGTCAGTGTTCGCTCCGACACATTAGCCCCAACGCGCGTTTCGATGTTAAATTGCTTCCTCAGGGGGAGATGTGCATGTGTCTGTGCCATGTCTAGCTACCTTTTTATACTGTGATTTTCGGCGCATGCGCCGTGATGCGGCCGGAAGCGAGGACCGCCCCACTTCCGCCTCCAGGCGCTGGAGCGCACATCCGGATTCCCGACGCGTAACGGGAGTTCCGGACATGCGCAGTGCACCAAGGGAGACGGAGCGGAGACAGCACCTCGCCAGCGGCTGACACAGGCATGCGCACTCATCGCATAGAGGGACTTCAAATATGTAAGTAAGATCGTATAAGCTCTAAATGCAAATAATTATATGTATACGCCGAGACAGTACCCCACTAACATAGCAAGGACAAAAATAGTATAGATCTAGACGTGTATGTATATACTGTGCTCAACATGTGAATATGAAGAGGGAGAAAAAATCAATACTCTCCCCAAATATATGCTCCCGTAAAAAAATGGATATGAAAAAAACAACAATTGTGGAACTATGTGGAGGTATGAATGCGAAACTAGGGGGGAAACGTAGTGATCCGGCCTACGGTGAAATATGAAAAAGAGATCTTCAGGCAATTGCGTGACAGACAAACGTATTCGAAACTGTCCTCTAGCCCTCTATGCCATTTTTCTCAGGAGCTGCGCACAATTCTGGACTTAGCTTTTGAGCGTGGAATTATTCAGAAAAAAATTTATGATGGTATGATGATTAGCGACCCCAAAATCCCGACTCTATACCTCTTGCCAAAAATCCATAAAGATCCCATTGACCCCCCAGGACGTCCAATCGTGTCCGGCATCGATGGACTATGTGATCCGATCTGTAAATTTGTTGACTACTACCTTAAAACTTTGGTAAATGATTTACCCTCATTTGTAAGGGACACGATGGACATCCTGTGTAGGATCAATGGGATCCAATTTGAATCGGACATGTATTTGGTCACAGCCGATGTAGAGTCACTCTACACAAACATTAGACATCATGATGGAATGGAGGCGATCCGCTTTTTCCTGGGGACTGGTAACCTGGATGGCCCCTTATGTGATCTCATTTTGGAATTGGCCGATTCTGAGGTCTGAGCCGCAATTCGCTATCAGAAAGACCCTTGATGACGGCGAGAAGGGCCATGAACCTGAAAGATTTTTTGGTTAAAAGTCACTATATACCCCGTAATGTTTGCCCATTTGGTTCCCGAGGACCTAGAAAGGGTTGCTATCCCTGTGGTGATTGTAAAGCCTGCAGTAACATATGCCGGGCAACCAATTTTTCGTCAGCCGACGGTCTAAGACATTTTGAAATCAGGGAGTACATTTCATGTAGTTCCACACATGTGGTATATTATGCCACATGTGGTTGTCAGAAGATATATGTAGGGCTCACGTCCAGGGAACTAAGAATGCGTACGAGAGAACATGTAAGAGACATTATCAAAGCAAATGAAGTAGAGGATCTGTCAAGTTTGAAAACACTACCCAGACATTTTAAAAAGTACCATGAATGTAACCCAAAAACATTACTGGTACGTGGTATTGATAAAGTACATTGTGGCATCAGAGGGGGCAATGTGAAGAGGCTCTTAGCGCAGAGGGAATGTAAATGGATCGTGATGATTGGATCCATGAGACCACACGGCCTGAATGAAAATTTGAGCTTTGTTCCATTTTTATAATCTCCATCCTGTATCACTTTTTAATTTTGTTTTGTACTTGTTTTATATTCAGGTTTCTGTATAGTGTCCTTATATGCTTGCTACCTGACTGTGGATTGAGGGAGCCTTCTATCCTCTTCGTCGCAGATCGAATATTACACCCAAAAAAATAATAGAGTTGAATGATCACTTTGAATACTCTTGGCCTTCAAATATGATCGTTATCTACATAATGTATACGATATCTGCATCTTTAGTTATTTTTATATATATCTATATGATGTGTAGAGGGTCCTCTATATTTATGTGCTTACCATTCAGTATTTGCATCCTTTAAACACTGTAAATTTTAATATATTCGACATCGGTCGTAATGAGTGTATAATAGATATATGTCATTATGAGATATATGTGTTCATATTTGTATCAAATACTGATTGCTTTTAGTAGCTTTAGATTGGTCCACTAATACATGTAAGATTCCTCTCATTAATATGGATAATCTAGTCATCCTCGATGTATTGGTTTATAAATTGAGGTATAGAGATGTATATAATGGGATATATATATGTTTATTTACCTTTATATGTAGCTTTATCAGTTTTTGGTGGTATTATTTATTATTCTTTACTGCACTACCACACTATATATTATTTTTATTTTGCATGTCTTGAATATATATAGATACTTATGTTAATATTTATATCGGTTCTTTGTTTAAGCCAGATGTATCGTAATTCGCACTGTTTTTATATATCAATAGTGTCCGCTATTGTCTTATCACTTTTCTGTTTCCTTTTCTCACTTTATTCATTATTTTCCTTCTTTTCTTTCTTTTTCACTTCTACATGTACATGGATTTTTCATTTACGTTTCGCATTCATACCTCCACATAGTTCCACAATTGTTGTTTTTTTCATATCCATTTATTTACGGGAGCATATATTTGGGGAGAGTATTGATTTTTTTCTCCCTCTTCATATTCACATGTTGAGCACAGTATATACATACACGTCTAGATCTATACTATTTTTGTCCTTGCTATGTTAGTGGGGTACTGTCTCGGCGTATACATATAATTATTTGCATTTAGAGCTTATATGATCTTACTTACATATTTGAAGTCCCTCTATGCGATGAGTGCGCATGCCTGTGTCAGCCGCTGGCGAGGTGCTGTCTCCGCTCCGTCTCCCTTGGTGCACTGCACATGTCCGGAACTCCCGTTACGCGTCGGGAATCCGGATGTGCGCTCCAGCGCCTGGAGGCGGAAGTGGGGCGGTCCTCGCTTCCGGCCGCATCACGGCGCATGCGCCGAAAATCATTGCCACTCAATCATTGATGTATCACAGTGTAATAAGGTAGCTAGACACGGCACAGACACACGCACATCTCCCCCTGAGGAAGCAATTTAACAGCGAAACGCGCGTTGGGTCTAATGTGTCGGAGCGAACACTGACTCTCACGCTCTTTACTATGGGTAAGCTGCTGCCACTTGTCTCTGGTAATTTATTGCACTAGCATTTCATTATAAACTTTCTCCTGACTACTTTAATGGTTACCTAAATTTGGTAGTTTTTCTCTATCAAGTTGTCTTGTTCACATATTTAAAGGGGAACTTTTATATTGATCAGAACTAGTGGACAGCATTGTCACTACCCACCTTCTCTATTAGAAATATCAGTAATCGTTCCTAACCATTTTACTAGGGTCTTGTCCTGTTATTTACTCTTTTTAATTGTTTGTGAAATATATGTTAATAAAATTATTTATTATTTATATATACTTTTGGCTATAGGCTATGTTCACACGGGGTCTTTTGCTGAGTTTTTTGACGCGGAAACCGCGTCGCAAAACTCGGCAGAAACGGCCCGAGAACGCCTCCCATTGATTTCAATGGGAGGCGTCGGCGTCTTTTTCCCGCGAGCAGTAAAACTGCCTCGCGGGAAAAAGAAGCGACATGCCCTATCTTCGGGCGCTTCCGCCTCCGACCTCCCATTGACTTCAATGGGAGGCAGGAGAAAGCATATATCTCGCTGTTTTATGCCCGCGGCGCTCAATGGCCGCGGGCGAAAAACGGCACGATAATTGCTGTTCACACGGAGTATTTTGGGGGAGGAATATCTGCCTCAAAATTCCGTTTGGAACTTTGAGACAGATATTCCTCCCCCAAAATACTCTGTGTGAACATAGCCATAAACTCCTTTTTGCGTTGTTGTTATATACTTTGGAGTTGCTCAGTTAATAATTTAAGGGGGGACCTTTCGCTTTTTGTGAAACATGCCTAGCCCAAAGTACTAATGCTACTGGAGCATATATATTGACTAACATAAAATCAGTCAGAGAGGAAAAAATAAACTGTACTGGAGTGACGGGCAATATCTTCAAAAAAATAGAGGAAAATCTATCCAACTATGTGGCAATCTCAAGTTTGTTCACAAGATAGAAGAAACCCTGTAGGGCTGACAAGCTTTTTTTTTTTCGGTGACTGGTTGTACAACACGTCTCTTTAGCTCCATCAAGGGACGAACGTGCCATGTGACGCGGTACACCATAACAGGCCCCTGCCTGGCAAGGTAGGAACCGCTATGTGCACAAAACAACCAATCGGTTAAAGTATATATAAAGGGGCAGTGTCCAAAACCATCTATAGGAACAGTAAAGGATCACTAATCCCCAAAATAACGTCAGTATTTCCAGAAGAATTGTCGGGAGTTCTACGTCCAGTAAATACCTGAACTGTAATAAAGCCTATGGTGTATTGATAAGGAACAGCTTGATTATTAGAGATCCTCCTAAAAAAAACATATCATGCCCATATCACGGTACAGAATTAGGAATGTATCAGCTGTATGTGGTAGGACATAGTCATAAGAAAAAGAAAATACATCCTCAATTTATTCTTGTAATCATTGCTAAGATGCACGACTTCCACTAATTCAGGGGCGGCTTATACCGCACATGTTGGATTTATCTACAAAAAAATACAAACCCCACATTTATTTTTTATTTCAAGAACACTTGTGGGGTCCATGTTCTGAATAGACAGATGTGGGCTCCTGCACAGTAAACTGTGTTAATATAAAAAAAAGTTTAATTTGTGAGTGATCAAGTCCAGGATTTAATTGTCCAAGAATTATATTATAGAAATGAATTTGTGAGCAATCAAGTCCTGGATTTAATTGTTCAAGAACTGTATAAAAAAATCATAAAGGGGTGAAATTAGTTTTACAGTCTGAAATAAATACTTTACTACCTCCCCATGAAAATCCCTCCTTCCCTTGGAAAGCACAGAAACGAAACAAAAAATATGAATCAATTAAACTGAATCCCCCACCCCACCCTTTTTGGTGTTCCCTAAATGATATATAAAATTAATAATTATAAACAGTGGGAGAAACGGAGAACGTTGCACCAGGCCTGGTTTTGAAGTGCACATGGAGTTTTAATACGGGTATCCCTCCTCCTTCCATGTTTACTGCACACCCGGCATCTCTTTTGGGGGTATTGCTTATTCTCAGTGGCAGGGACAGGGTGAAGAATGTGGCACTCAGTGAGCCTTTTGACATCCTCTGACTCAAAGGATTGAGCGTTCCCTGGGTCTTGTACAGCACATAACTATTATACATAGCCATCTGGATGAGGTAGATCGCTACCTTTTTATACCAGGTCCTAGTCTTACGTTTGACTAGGTAAGGTTGTAGGACCTGGTCAGATAGATCGACCCTCCCAATGAATTTATTGTAGTCCACTACGCAGACCAGTTTCCTCTTATCAGTGGTAGCAGCCCTTCTCTCTTACTGCCACTGTGTTGTCCTCATGCACGCTGGTTAGAATGTAAGCCTCCTTTTTGTCATTCCACTTGACAGCAAGCAACTGGCAAATAGAAGTGACGCACCCCTTCAGGGGCCTAACTAGGAAACACTGGGCCCCATAGCAAACTTTTGACTGGGGCCCTCTCCCCTGGGTGCCACACAGAGCCCTCCCTTGTAGACAGTGCCCCCCTGTAAATAGTGCCATACAGCCCCCTCCTGTAGACAGTGCTATACAGTGCCCCCTGTAGGCAGGGCTACACAGCCTCAACATATAGTTCTATACAGCCCCCCTGTAGAAAGTGCTATACAGCGCCCCCTGTAGACAGGGCTATACAGCCTCCCCATACAGTGCCACCATATCAGCCCCCCTTCCCTACCCTGTATAATGCCCCATAGTGCCTAATATAAAAATAATAACATAAATACTTACCTATCCCCGTTCCCACGACGGGTGGCGTATCCTTCTCCTCCGGTCTGGGCTGTGAGTCGGCGCACACTGGCGCGATGACATCACTACATCGCGGCTGCCTGCGCCGAGCCGCTCACAACAGGGTGAATGCTGGAGCAAGGAGCCGTTGCTCCAGCATTCAGGAAGCGGAACCAGCGTAGTTAGCGATGTGTGGCTATGGGGGCCCTATGAGCCCCCCAGGCTTAGGGGCTTGGTCGCAATTGCGACCCCTAGAGCTATGCCACTGTGTACGGTAGCCTATGGCAGAGAAAGCTGACACTACTGAATGTTGCGTTGCTACCGTTGTAGCAGCTGCTAGTGGCGCCTCAGGGCATTGGGGGTGGCGTGCCGGCTGGTGGCACGGCCCCCCTCATGCCGCGGGCCCAGTAGCAGCCGCTATGGCTGCTACAGCGGTAGTTACGCCACTGCACCCCTTGTTATTTGACTGGACAACAGTTGTTGGGCGAAGCCGGCTCTATTTTTTCTTATTGTCCCACATGCCCCTGTACTAGTAGCATGGAGGGACTTATACAGGGGGACACTGGTATAATAATTGTCCGTGTATACATGGTACCCTTTCTGTAGGAATGGCACCATGAGTTCCTAGACAATTTTCCCGCTAATGCCAATATCCCCTGGGCATCCTGGGGGATTAAGGTGGCGGTCCCTGCCCTCATAAATAAAAAAAACCCACAGGTGTAGCCAGTTGTGCTCTCGCATACCTTATAAAGTTTCATACCGTATTGAGCTCTTTTGAAGGGGATAAATTGCCGAAAGGATAGACGGCCCTTGAAGGACAAACGTTTTTGGCCTGGGGTATATAAGTTTTAAAATGACTCTCTTAGGAGGGAGAGAAGGGAACTCAATTTGCAACATCCGTGTTGATGTCTAGAGTCGCTATAAATAGCGTAATTTGGAGGGAGAAAGAATCTGCAGGATCCCACATTGCGGGAGAGACTGCAGTACTAGGCCCTGCTCCTGATGCTTAAATTGTGACAGCTGCGTCAACCACCATAGGGCTGAGGCGTCCAGTGGCGGAAACAGAACTTGTGTCGCTTTCTGAGCTAAATTCTGCTTCTGAAACAGTATTTGTATCGCCGCCTGCTCTGCAGAGTACATTCTGCGATTCCTGCGATTAATTTTTCGCTACACTAATTAACTACTTAACTTTTTTTTATTAATATTTTATATATATATAGATATATATAAACACTAACAAAACAGGAAAAAAATACGGTAAACCGCAGCTAATAACCGCTATTGTAACAGCGTAATCAGCAAAGAAACAAAATCTGAGATTACGTGTAATCTGGGGGTGATTACGTGTAATCTGGTCATGATTATTGGTAGTATAGGAACACTAGCGAATATGTAGTGTATTTCACGGTATAATGCAGCACAAGTTTTGTACGTAGTATCTCTCTCTCATCTCACAAATCAACTACAGTGAGAGGAGGGAGGGAAACAGCACAAATCCTGTGCTGTATTTTGTAAATATGAGACTATGGTCACTGTGATATATCACAGTGACCATATGATCAGGGACCTGATCAGTTTCTATTTACAAGCAGAATATCTGCCTTTCACTGACAGCGCATGCGTGCGCCATTTTCTCTTTTTTCCCGGCGGTGGGGGGTTTGGGGATTTGGGGGGGGGGGGTGATCAGTGGCCTAACAACTCGTTTTTTTTATCTCCTCTCACCAAACATTTATTATTACTGCAAGGTAAATAATGTTAAATTGTAATAGACTTTTACTATGTTTTTTTTATTTTTGACATTACTTTAGAGGAAAAATTGGAGGTTTTTGGAACTTTAAACATTTTTTTTTTACACTACTGAAAACTTTACATTAGTCCCCCTAGGGGACTTGAACCAGCGATCATCAGATCACTGGTACACTACAATTCAATACTAATGTATTGCTGTATGTGGTCATTTTTACAGGCTTGTTAACAGAGGCAGGGAGAAGGCAAGGGCTGCCATGACAACCATCGGCATTCCGCAATCACGTCGTGGGGGGGCTGATGACTGTCGGAGGGAGCCGCCCCCTCTTTCTAATGGCTTAAATTCGGCGGTCGCTATTGACCATACAATCTAAGGGGTTAAACGGCCAGGAATAACAGGATCACTGTTTCCGGGCCATTAATCCAGGGTGTTAGCTGTAATACACGTGCTATTACATCATGGTGCGCGAAGGGGGTTAAAGGGGTTTTTCCATCTTAAACATTTATGGCATATCCACAGGATATGCTATAAATGTCTGATAGATGCAGGTCTCACCTATATCAAGAATGGGGATCTCCTGATCCCGTTTCATCTGGTGTGGCGGGTGCTGTCACTAGAATTCAGGCGGATATGATTGAATAGTTGGTCGTGCGTGCGAAGACAAAAGTAACTTCGTTGATCTCTATTTATTAAATCTAATCAAAATATTTATATAAAAAGAGTTTCCACATCTACAGAATGAGTCTTATTGGCTGAAAAGTGGTAAACCAAACCTGGATAACTATGATGAGTCACAAAATACTTCCATGAAGAAACACTAATGAATAAAACCCCCATTCACATGCAAATAGCAGTTGATTCTAGTCAATAAATTAATACAGCGCCTTGTACAAGTATATAAGTTAACAGATTTGTTTTATTCACATCTGCCAGATTTGTTGCAGAGATTTCTGTGACTAAAAATCTATTCCATAAGGCTATGTTCACATCTGCGTCAGGGCTCCGGGAGCCCTGACTGACACAAACTGAAACCAGGTTTCCGTGTCCATCACCCTTGATTTCAATGGTGACGGACACAGTGCCAATGGTTTCAGTATGTCTCCGTTGTGCACCGGACCCGTTGTTTTGACGGAATGAATACCTAAGTGTATGTTCACACGAGCTATTTTCAGCCATTTTACGGGCCGTAAACACCCCGAAAAACGGCTAAAAATGCAGGGGCAGAACGCCTCCACACATCTGCCCATTGATTTCAATGGGAAAAACAGCGTTCCGTTCCCACTGGGCGATTTTTACGCGGCTGTTTTTAAAAACTTTACAAAAACTTTTTGTTAAGCGTGTGAACATAGCCTAAGGCCTTATTCACACGAACGTGCATTCCGTCCGTGATACTCGCGTGAAAATCACGCGCGTTGCACGGACCTATGTTAGTGAATTTTCCAGTGTGTGGATGATTTGTTGAATTTTATCCACTTTGCTGCTACTGTGATACGCTGCGGAATATCCACCCGCAAACCCAGGCAGAAAGTCTGCAGCGGGCCTAAAAGTGAGTGGATATAAGCACCAGTCAAGCCGGATTCACTATTTGTGCTGGTTTACTTTGGTCTAGGTTTTTTTGAGTCCTGGCTGCTTCTTAAGCTGATCATACACTGGATAGCCGTCGGTCGAATGCTGACAGCTATTCCTCCGAACTCCCGCAGAGCGTGCATGTGTGCTCAATGGGAAGAGGATATTTCTTATTTAGACGCTTCAGATAGACAGTCCCGACAAAATTGGCAGGTTCAATCAACTGCCGCCTGATGCGTATGGGCACCTTTGTCATTGATTGTGCAGGTGTGGTTTACTCTATTTGTACTTGTATACTGTAGCTCCAAGCACACAGCAATGAGGAGTCCATGAGCCGGCAGATGGTCATTCACTAGAAATGAAGAATATTAGATGTTTTTTCGAAGTACTGTTATTTATATAAAAGTATGATCACTGAACTAATCATAGCTTTCTACAAGCACCAAATAACAAGCCATATTCCTTCAAAATGTGCAGAGATAATACATTATATAAAAAAAACAAAAACTTAAAATTAAGGATTTATTTACTAATATATACAAATACTTTGGCATGACAAAAATAAACAAAATTATAGGAATAGCTCAATTTGTCCAAAATCTGCAATATGATCTTATGCGAAGATGCAGCTTGTTCTGGGAGGAAAGATGATCGGTTCTTCTAGTTTACTAGCTTCATTGCAGTGTGGAGTTTGTAATTCTGCCCAGTAGCACCATCTAAAGGGGTGGAAAGATGTCTGCAGTGTAAATCCAAACGTTATTCATTAGCTATCAAAATTAATGAAACGCTTCTGAAAGAGAGAGATCCTGTTTTTCTCTGTACAAATAAGTCTAAATACAAGGATAGATTTTGGCATTTGGTCAGGAATGATTTTAAATTCCTCATTTAATAATTTTAGACTTCTTGATCTTCGCAATATCTTTGCCACTTAGTATCAATGCTCCATTTCTAAACCTTCCAACTTGACCAGAAGGTGCCGTTCTTGATCCTTTAGTCTTTCTGGACCTCCTTAAGAAAAATAAAAAAAGGGGAATTTTAATAATGTAAACTGAGGCAATTAGAATACATAAAAAACCACTCTACTCCCTGTAGTGTGTCTCTAGCAAAAGTCCACTCACAATGTCTAGAAAATGGATCGATTTTGTGGGTTTGTAATACCGGTATCTTTATGTGTTTAGGGTTGCTGTGCCCTTTAAAAATGAATTTAAAAAAATTCTTAAAGTGTAGCACCACCTGCTATGTTACTGATAAATCATCTTATATATGTACAGGGTGGGCCATTTATATGGATACGCCTAAATAAAATGGGAATGGTTGGTGATATTAACTTCCTGTTTGTGGCACATTAGTATATGGGAAGGGGGAAACTTTTCAAGCTGGGTGTTGACCATGGCGGCCATTTTGAAGTCAGCCATTTTGTATCCAACTTTACTTTTTTCAATGGGAAGAGGGTCATGTGACACATCAAACTTATCGAGAATTTCACAAGAAAAAGAATGGTGTGCTTGGTTTTAACGTTACTTTATTCTTTCATGAGTTATTTACAAGTTTCTGACCACTTATAAAATGTGGTTAAAGTGCTGCCCATTGTGTTGGATTGTCAATGCAACCCTCTTCTCCCACTCTTCACACACTGATAGCAACACCGCAGAAGAAATGCTAGCACAGGCTTCCAGTATCCGTAGTTTCAGTTGCTGCACATCTCGTATCTTCACAGCATAGACAATTGCCTTCAGATGACCCCAAAGATAAAAGTCTAAGGGGGTCAGATCGGGAGACCTAGGGAGCCATTCAACTGGCCCACGACGACCAATACACTTTCCAGGAAACTGTTCATCTGTGAATGCTCGGACCGGACACCCATAATGTGGTGGTGCACCATCTTGCTGGAAAAACTCAGGGAACGTGCCAGCTTCAGTGCATAAAGAGGGAAACACATCATCATGTAGCAATTTCAGATATCCCATGGCCTTGAGGTTTCCATTGATGAGGAATGGCCCCACTATCTTTGTACCCCATATACCACACCATACCATCAATTTTTGTGTTCCAACAGTCTTGGAGGGATCTATCCAATGTGGGTTAGTGTCAGACCAATAGCGGTGGCTTTGTTTGTGAACTTCACCATTCACATAAAAGTTTGCCTCATCACTGAACAAAATGTTCTGCGTAAACTGAGGGTCCTGTTCCAATTTTTGTTTTGCCCATTCTGCAAATTCAGTCCGCCGATCTGGGTCATCCTCGCCGAGATGCTGCAGCAGCTGGAGTTTGTAAGGGTGCCATTTGTGAATAGCTAATATCCGCCGAAGGGCTGTTCGACTGGTGCCACTCTCCAGTGACATGCGGAGAGTGCTACGCTGTGGGCTCTTGCTGAATGAAGCTAGGACAGCCACTGATGTTTCTTCATTAGTGACAGTTTTCATGCGTCCACATTTGGGCAAATCCAACACTGAACCAGTTTTACGAAACTTTGCAAGCAGTTTGCAAACTGTAGCATGGGAGATGGGTGGTCTCGTAGGTGTCTTGCATTGAAATCTGCTGCAATGACCCGGGTACTGCATTCACCAGACATCAACACAATTTCTATCCGCTCCTCACGTGTTAACCTCTGCGCCATGTCTGGCTGTAAACAAAGAGAAGCTTGTAAATAACTCATGAAAGAATAAAGTAACGTTAACCCCTTAATGACCGGGCCTGAAAAGACGTTAATGACCAGCTCAATTTTTCTGTTTTTGCCTCTCTGCGTTTCAGCAGCCATAACTTTTTTATTTTTTCATTGACGTGGCTGTATGAGGCCTTGTTTTATGCGAGAAAAATAGTATTTTTTTTTCCCACAGTTTGGTGGTAAAAAATTTTTTTTTTACGGCGTTAATATAGGAAAAAGCGATTCTCTGAATAGTTTTTTTTGTTTATTTTTTATCCCGTTTCACACTAAATAACCCATTAGATTAATTCTTCAGGTTATTACGGTCGTGTAGATACCTAATATGTGTAGGTTTTTTGTTTTTATTTAGTGTAGGGGCAATACAATGTATTTTATGCAAAATAAAGACTCTTTTTGGGACTTTTTTTATTTATTTGTTTTGTTACTTTTTTTTTTTTAATCCCATCAAGGGATAACTTTATTTGTAACTTTTTTTTTTACTTGTAATGTATTAGCATACTCCTGTATGCTAATACATTACACTGTGTCACTATGACACAGGCTGCTGATCGGGCAGCACATAGTGTGCCCGAACAGCAGGCACACGGAACAGACAGCCCTGGGGTCCTTTGTAGGTCCCCAGGGCTGACTGCAGAGGGATTCCCCGGTGTTTGATCGCATCACTGGAATCCCGGTGATGCGATCAAAGAGGGGAATTCCCTTTGATCATGCCGCGGTCACGGACCGCGGTAATCAAAGAGTTAAACAGCTGGGGTTGGAATGTTTGCCGACCCCAGCTGTGTTCAGGAGGCTGCTCTAAGATCAGGAGCTGTTAGTAACAGCTCCTGCTTAGAGGACGAGCGCTCATCAGCCTAATCTACAGCGACGCCAAAAGACGTCACTGTAGACTAAGCACCCGCACCGCCTGACGTCAAAAGACAGTGGGCGGTCGGGAAGGTGTTAAAACCAAGGACACCATTGTTTTTCTTGTGAAATTCTTGATAAGTTTGATGTGTCACATGACCCTCTTCCCATTGAAAAAACTAAAGTTGGATACAAAATGGCCGACTTCAAAATGGCCACCATGGTCAACACCCAGCTTGAAAAGTTTCCCCCCTCCCATATACTAATGTGCCACAAACAGGAAGTTAATATCACCAACCATTCCCATTTTATTTAGGTGTATCCATATAAATGGCCCACCCTGTATTTTTATTAAAACCGCAACCAAATGAAATATATTATTTCTTAAATCCATTATTTTTGTCTAACACAGATTATGACATTGACTTAAAGAGGCTCTGTCACCAGATTATAAGTGGCCTAAATTCTACATAATATGATCGGCGCTGTAATAACAGCAGTGTTATTTATTTAGAAAAACGATCATTTTTGACAGAGTTATGGCCTATATTAGATTTATGCTAATGACTTTCTTAACCCCTTCAGGACTGAGCCACTTTTGTTTTTTTTTCTTTATCCAGATTTTTATTTTGAAAAAAAAGCATTTTAACATCATATAAAACATTGTACAATTTTGACAAGAAATTTTCACGCAGTACAAAATATAAATTTTTCACAGTATGAACAGTATATGAGATGCATGAACATCAATGGGAGGTAGCCTCCCAGCCATCTAAAGTAATTATGAATCGAAATACAGTGGTACTAACTGTACCATGTTCATATAAAGATAGTGCAATAAACATTGGGACCAAGCCCCAATGAAGTAAGAGTTGGTACGTATAAGTGCCACAAATATAATATAACACCAACACAAGACACCAGACAACAAAGGGAAATACAAACAGACATAGCGCATGGAATAAGATCATAGATGCTGCTCAGAACCTTCCATCCAGCCAGAGAGGTAGATCAGTACCACCCCGGAATCCAGACCACACTGCCCAAGTTTGGACGAAGAGCACAGACTTGCCCCTGTCAGCGGACAGCAATTCCTCCATCCTCATAATCCCGTTCACCTCAGTTACCCATTCCGTCAAAGAAGGGACAGTGTGAGACTTCCAATGCCTAGGTATCACCGTTCTCGCCGCAGTCAGGAAATGCCTAAAGACACCCCTTTTGAGGTGTGGGAGTGATCCAGGAACCATGGAGAGTAATCCAATAGAAGCCGAGGTCGGAACCTCAGTGTGAAAGAGCTTGTTACCCAAGTCAAAAATCTTTCCCCAAAAGGGACGTATCCTGGGACAATCCCACCAAATATGCAACATGGTTCCAGGAGCCTCCCCACACCTCCAACAATCAGCAGACACCTCAGGAAATATCCTATGCAACAAAGCAGGACAACGATACCATCGGGTGAGTATTTTGTAGTTTTTTTCTTGAGCAAAACAAGACATTGGCAGTTTGTGAGCTAAAAGGAAAGAAGTACCCCATTCCTCTTCCGAATGTTAAACCCCCATTTCCTCGTCCCATGCAATCGTGAATGACAGTTGTGTGAAAAACACCAAAATTTAGAGAAAATTTGCAAAAAATTTGCATTTTCTAAATTCAAATGTATCTGCTTGTAAGACAGATAGTAATACCACACAAAATAGTTACTAGCTAACTTTTCCAATATGTCTACTTTAGATTGGCATCATTTTTTGAACATCCTTTTATTTTTCTAGGACATTACAAGGCTTATAAGTTTAGCAGCAATTTCTCACATTTTCAAGAAAATTTCAAAAGCCCATTTTTTTAGGGAACAGTTCAGTTAAGTGGCTTTGAGGGCCTTGTATATTAGAAACCCCCACAAATCACCCCACTTTAAAAAGTGCACCCCTCAAAGTATTCAAAACAGCATTCAGAAAGTTTTTTAACCCTTTAGGCGTTTCACAGGAATTAAAGCAATGTAGCGGGGAAATCTACAAATTTCATTTTTTTGGCAGAAATTCCATTTTAATCCATTTTTCCTGTAATACTGAAGGTTTTTACCGGAGAAGCACAACTGAATATTTATTGCCCGGATTCTGCAGTTTTTAGAAATATCCCACATGTGGCCCTAGTGCGCTACTGGACTGAAATACCGGCCTCAGAAGCAAAGGAGCACCTAGAGCCTTCCTTTTTTAGATTATATTTCAGGCACCATGTCAGGTTAGAAGAGGTCTTGTGGTGCCGAAACAAAGGAAACACCCCAAAAAATACCCCATTTTGGAAACTAAAAACTCCTTGAGGAATTCATCTAGGAGTGTAGTGAGCATTTTGACCTCACAGGTGTTTCATAGATTTCATTAGAATTGGGCAGTGAAAATGAAAAATTACATTTTCCAATACCATGTATATTTACCTCCAAATTTTAAATTTTTTCAACAAATAAATGAGGAAAAGTACCCCAACATTTGTAAAGCAACTTCTCCAGAGTACGGAAATACCAAACATGTGGTCATAAACTGTTGTTTGGGCAAGCGGCAGGACTCGGAAGGGAAGGCAAGCCATTTAGCTTTTGGAGCGCTGATTTTGCTGGATTCATTTCTCTGCACCATGTCGCATTTGTAAAGCCCCTGAGGTACCAGTACAGTGAAAACCCCCCAAAAGTGACTCCATTTAGGAAACTATACCCCTTGAGGAATTCATCTAGGGGTGTAGTGAGCATTTTGACCTCACAGGTGTTTCATAGATTTCATTAGAATTGGGCAGTGAAAATGAAAAATTACATTATTTTCCAATAAGATGTAGCTTTACCTCAAAATTTTTATTTTTTTCAACAAATAAATGATGAAAAGCACCCCAACATTTGTAAAGCAACTTCTCCAGAGTACAGAAATACCCAACATGTGGTCATGAACGGCTGTTTGGGGAAGCGGCAGGACTCATAAGGGAAGGCACGCCATTTAGCTTTTGAAGTACAGATTTTGCTGGCTTGATTTCTCGGCACCATGTAGCATTTGTAAAGCTCCTAAGGTACCAGTACAGATGAAACCCCCCAAAAGTGACTCCATTTGGGAAACTACACCCCTAGAGGAATTAATCTAGGGGTGTAGTGAGCATTTTGACCCCCCAGGTGTTTCATAGATTATTATAATTGGGCAGTAAACATGAAAAATTTCATTTTTTTCCACTAAGACGTAGCTTTAGGTAAAAATGTTTCATTTTCTCAACAAATAAAGGAGAAAAATCACCGTGACATTTGTAAAGCAACTTCTCCAGAGTACGGAAATACCCCATATGTGGTAATAAAGTACTGTATGAATACACATCCGGACTCAGAAGGGAAGGAGCGCCATTTGGCTTTTGGAGAGCAGATTTTGCTGGATTGGTTTTTCTGCGCCATGTCGCTTTTGCAAAGCCCCTTAGGTACCAGTACAGTGGAAACTCCCCAAAAGTGACTCCATTTGGCAAACTGCACCCATTGAGGAATTCATCTGGGGTGTAGTGAGCATTTTGACCCCACAGGTGTGTCATATTTTATTAGAAATGGGCAGTGAAAATGAAAAATTACATTATTTTCCAATAAGTAGCAGCATTAGTTAAAAAGGTTTCATTTTCTCAACAAATAAAGGAGAAAAAGCACCGTAACATTTGTAAAGCAACTTCTTCAGAGTAGGGAAATACCCCACACGTGGTCATAAACTGCCATTTGGACACACAGCAAGGCTCTAAAAGGGAAGGAGCGCCATTTAGTATTTGGAGTGGAGATTTTATAAGATTCGTTTTTTGACACCATGTTGCATTGAGCTATAGTACCAGTACAGTGGTACCTCCAAAAAAATTACCCCATTTTGGAAACTAGATCCCTCAAAGAATTGATCTAGGGGTGTAGTGAGCATTTTGACTGCACAAGTGTTTTGCAAAAATGAGTAAACAATAGATGTTGCAGATTGAAAATTGCTGTTTTCCACAAATATGCCATTTCAGTGCCCAATGTGTTGTGCCCAGCTTGCAACACCGTAGACACACATGCCATAAATTGTTAAGCGGGTTCTCCAGAATACCCCATATGTGGTCATAAATTGCCGTTTGGGTACACTGCCAGGCTCAGTTGGACCACCATTTGGCTTTTGAAGCGCAGATTTTGCTTGGTGTATTAGTGGTATTTCAGCTTATAATGTGGGGGCATATGTGAGCTGGGCGGAGTACATCAGGGTATATGTAAGCTGGTCGGAGTACATCAGGGTATATGTAAGCTGGGCGGAGTGCAACAGGTCAGGATGATGTAATAAATGGGGTGAATGAAGAATCCATGGATTGGTGTGGTACGCTTGGAACCAATCCTTTATACACAGGCTGGGTTTATTGGGTATTATACAAAATATCTGTGCTCCAGTGTTGCCTTATATTTGACTTCTTCACTAGCCCTATAAGCCGCACAAGGCCCTAAAGTTTCCTCATCCCTGCTGCGTCTACAGGGTCCAGCAAATGACGATGTGGGGTATTTAGTGAAATTCTACTGGACCTAAAAATTAGTCTGGGTCGTCATTTAGCATCATTTTGCACCATTGCGTTTTAAGAGTCATAACGTGTTATTTTTCCGTTAGGGCGTGTGTGAGGGCGCCTTTTTTGTGGAACGAGCTGTAATTTTTATTGGTTCCATTTTGGGGTACATGCGATTTTTATCACTATTTATTAAATTTTTTGGGAGATGAGGAAACCAAAAAACAGCCATTCCAGCACGTTTCTTTTTTTTGACAGTGTTCACCGTGCAGTATAAACAACATGTTAACTTTATTCTGCGGGGCGATACGATTACAGCGACACCAAATTTATATTGTTTTTTTACGTTTCACTAAGTTCCCACAATAATAATACTCTTTTCTATAAAAAATCATGTTTTAGTGTCGCCATTTTCTGACAGCCATAACTTTTTTTATTTTTTCGTTGATATCGCTGCGGGAGGGCTTGTTTTATGCGTACCATTTTGCGTTACTTGCAACTTTTTGATCACTTTTTATTACATTTTTTTTTAGACAAAATGACCAAAAAATAAGATGCGGTCATTGTTTTTTATTAAAAAATTTTACGGTGTTCACCGTGCGGTAAAAATAATGTGATATTTTTATAGATCAGGCCGTTCCGAACACGGCGATACCTATTATGTATAGTTTTTTTTTCATATTTTCATGTTTTTTTAATAATAAAGGAGTTGATCAGGGAAATAGGACAAGTGTTGTTTTTATTATTTATTTATTAACTTTTATTTATTTATTTTTCTTTCACATTTTTTTTTAAATTTTTTACTTTTTCTTTTACACTGACCTGGGGACTTGAAGATCTGGTCTTCTGATCCCCGGTGCAATACACTGCACTACTTATGTAGTGCAGTGCATCGTAACTGTCATTTTTCATTTGACAGTTAGCGTATTAGGTCCTGCCTCGGGCAGGACCTAATAGGCTACCGTACCTGGGCAACCAGGAAGCCTAGTAACGGCTTCCTGGTTGCC
This sequence comes from Rhinoderma darwinii, assembly GCF_050947455.1. Lineage (NCBI taxonomy): Eukaryota > Metazoa > Chordata > Amphibia > Anura > Rhinodermatidae > Rhinoderma > Rhinoderma darwinii. Next base: position 305,967,135 of record NC_134690.1, on the reverse strand, counting down.
ATAGCAACAATCGCCACCCGCGATCCACCGTGGGGGGGGCCCGGGGGTTACAGAGGGAGCGCACTCCCTCTGTAAACCACTTCAATGCGGCGGACGTCATTGACAGCCGCATTGAAGGGGTTAAATGGCTGCGATCGGCGGTAACAGCCATCGCAGCCATTGCAGCGGCATGTCAGCTGTGTATAACAGCTGACAGCCGCTGAAGATAAAGCGCGCACAGCTCCTGTGCTCGCTTTATCTGCAGGGCGTAACTGTACGCCCGTCTGCGGGAAATCACTTTGATTTCGGACGTACAGTTACGCCCAATCGCGGGAAAGGGTTAATAGACAACTGGGTTTTACTTTTTGACCAAGTGGGCGTTGATCACTATGTGCAGTCACTTACTCACATATTAACGTTACTGAAGTGTCCTGAGAGTTAATAGATATCACTACCAGCCAGGACGTGAGGTCTATTCAGATTCCTGACACTTCGGTAACGTTTGTTTGAGATTACAGCACAGCAAGCGTAATCTCATTTCAAATGACAGTTTACAACGTAATCTCGTGAGATTATACTTGAGTAACGTTAGTGTGTGTGCATGTGGCTGCACATAGTGATCTAGTAAGATTACTATGTGCTGTGTAAATGAATGGAGAGAAGTGTATGACACGGATTGGTCAGTGTCATACACTTCTCTCCACAACGCCCACTTGGTCAAAAAGTAAAACATGCCCAGTTGTCCATTAAGAAAGTCATTAGCATAAAGCTAATATAGGTCATAACTCTGTCAAAAATGATCGTTTTTATAAATAAAAACACTGCTGTAATCTATATTACAGCGCCGATCATATTATGTAGAAGATAAACCACTTATAATCTGGTGACGGAGCCTCTTGAAACAGATTAAGAAATAGACACACCCCATCAGATTAAGTAAGGATATGTATGATGCAGCTAGCTCATTAACCAAATCAGGCCTAACCTTTTAGGGTCTGTTCACATCAGCGTTGCCCTTCCCTTGAGGGGTTCCGTCTGAGGTTTCCGTCGGGTTAACCCTTCCACGGAAAGGCAAACTAAAACCTTAGCTTCCGTTTCCCTCAGGGTATTTGTACACACACTAATTACATCCGTATTAGACCGCTATTGTGCGCTATTTATTTCCGTCAAAACAACAGAACCCTATCACAACGGTGACAGCCGGAAACCTTTAGCAACGTTTCCATCACCATTAAGATCAATGGTGAGGGTATGTTCACACACACTAATTACGTCCGTAATTGACGGACGTATTTCGGCCGCAAGTACCGGACCGAACACAGTGCAGGGAGCCGGGCTCCTAGCATCATACTTATGTACGATGCTAGGAGTCCCTGCCTCGCTGCAGGACAACTGTCCCGTACTGTAATCATGTTTTCAGTACGGGACAGTTGTCCTGCAGCGAGGCAGGGACTCCTAGCATCGTACATAACTATGATGCTAGGAGCCCGGCTCCCTGCACTGTGTTCGGTCCGGGACTTGCGGCCGAAATACGTCCGTCAATTACGGACGTAATTAGTGTGTGTGCACATACCCTCACCATTGATCTTAATGGTGATGGAAACGTTGCTAAAGGTTTCCGGCTGTCACCGTTGTGATAGGGTTCTGTTTTGACGGAAATAAATAGCGCACATATTTTAGTGTTCAAAGTAAATATGGTCTTATCATGGAGTACAAAACTAATACAATTAATAGTTAATGTTTCTCGTAAGATACTCACCAGTCATTCTTTCCTTGCTTGTGTTTTTTCCTGACTGGTTCCAAACTATTTTCCTATAAAGAGTAAAATAAGTACAGATTTATTTTTTTCCTATTTGGTTAACCTTCACTAGGGACTGCATGCAAGTTCTCTAATTGCAAATTGGGCAAGAACACAACAAAATAACACCTTCAGATCATGCAAGTGCTGGGTTACCTGAATTATCTGACATACATAAACCCAACATCCACAGATTCGTTATGACATACAAAAAAAAAAGAAAAAAAAAAAAAAGCAAGGAGTATATAGCCATCTATTTCTAAAAATATAACACATTTTATCGATCATATTTATATATTTTACACATACATTTTTTGCCTTATTTTGTTCATTTTTAATATTGTTTGTCGTATATGTATGATCAATAAAATAGGTTATATTTTTGTAAATAGATGGCTATATACTCAGGGCCGTATTTACCGCTAGGCACTCGGGGTGCCTATGGCGTCCAGCAGGGGGGGGTGGCCGGTGAATCGTATTTTTATTTTTTTTATTAACAACGTAACATGTGAACAGGCCGGCCAGCGGTCAGGTCACTCATTGGGCAGGGGGATGTGGTGTGCGCTTCGCCTGCACTCCTTAGTCTGTAAGACACGCCCACTGTTAATGGATTGGCCAGAGCAGCTGTGGTCAATCTGAGAACAGTGGGCAGATCTTATACTCTGCCGTTTTAGGGGGATCGGACGGTAGAACAGGACAGGAGGGCACCGCAGCAGGCCAGGTAAGTATTGCTACATGTTTTAGTGTAATGTAATGTAATGTAGTGTAGGGTTGCACGATGCAGCGATACTATTTCAATATCGTGCACCCTCAAACCGTTCAATACCGTTAATGTATTGCGAAACTAAGGTGTGCGGCCGCACAGCTTAGTATTGTTATACACGAATGCAGTGAACAGGGCTGCAGCTGTGGTGATGCATGAGGTAATGCGGCAGGCGCTGCACTAATGAGCGGCGGCACTGAAGACAGAGAACATGGTTGGCGCACTGAAAAACTCCCATGTTCTCTGTCATCAGGGTCAGCGCCGCCGCTCATTAGTGCAGCGCTAGTCACTTCACCTTATGCTGACCACGCACACACTTATTGTCAGGAGGGTGACAATGTCTGTATTACAAAGCCGCAGCCCCGCTCCAACGGCGGAGATCAGAGAAACCTCTCATCTCCGCTGCTATTCCCCCGAATGCTGAGATCAAAGCTGACCGCAGCATTCAAAGGGAAGATGTAAAGTGGGACGCCCCTTGGATCGCGTCGCAGACTGAGGGACATAACATATATGGGCAGATAGCATTGGTTAGTTTACATCACGTGGTGGCTGGTTACCCAAGTTCATTGGCCTACTTTTAAAAGTAGGCCAAGTGAACAGAGGTAACCTCGGACCACGTGATGTAAATGAACCAATGACACCTAAGAGTGGTCACTGCTTAGTTAACTATCATACTTGCCTTCCTGGGTCTGTGACAATGGTTTTGCTTTTTTACTTATTAACCCCTTACCGCACCGGTACTTCCTGTATTGCAGTGTTATGGCACCGGGACGTATCGGTGGGTCCAGGCTAAAAACAGTCACCCTGTAAAAGGACAGGGTTACTGAACTGTGCCGTCAACTGTTTATGACAGTTGATCGGCACAGTAAGACGGCAGGGGACCAATCACAGCGGTCCCCGGCTGCCGATTGGTCAGTCACAGCAGACTGACCAATCACAGCTCCATGAGGTGGTGTATGTGATGGCGCTGGCTCAGAAGCTGAGCCAGCACCAACACCGCCGATAACAGACACCCCGCTGTAACGCCCAGGACCGGAGCTAGGCTCCCATCCAGCCGATTAACTCCTTAGATGAAGCGATCAAAGCATCGAAATGTCTTCTAGCCTGTCGGCAACCATGATTGTTGTCACAGCTGACATCGCGCTCTAACGGCCAGGACCGGAGCTAGGCTCCGATCCGGCCGATTAACCCCTTAGATCGCACCCTATGGTTGCTAATGGCAACCATCGGCACACGCGGGGGTTCCGATGGCTGCTATGGCAACCGTAGACTAACCATCGCTTCCTAGTACGGAAGCCTAGTAGGCCCCGCCGGGAAGCGAAGCCTAATTGGTTTGCGGTCAGTGAATAGCTGACAGCTCTAATACACTGCACTATGTAGGTAGTGCAGTGTATTAGAATAGCGATCAGGGCTTCATGCCTTCAAGTCCCCTAGAGGGACAAAAAAAAATAAAAAATTTCATGTTAAAAACCACTAACAGCCTTTTTTCCCATAATAAGTCTTATTATAGGAAAAACCGGGAAGTTAAAAAAAAAAAAAAAAAAAAAAAAAAAAGTACACATATGTGGTATCCCCGCGTCCGCAACGACCCGAACTATAAAGCTATTACATTATTTAACCCGCACGGTGAACGCCGTAAAATCTAAAATGAAAAGCAACGGAAAAATTGCTGTTTTCTGTGAATCCTGACTTTAATAAAATTTGATAAAAAGTGATCAAAAAGTTGCATCTACTCCAAAATGGTGCTATTAAAAAATACAACTTGTCCCACAAAAAAACAAGACCTTATGCAGCTATATCGACACAAAAAAAAAAAAAAAAAAAAAAAAAAAAAGTTATAGCTCTTGGAATGGGACGATGGAAAAAACTATAAAAATTGCTTGGTCATTAGGGCCCAGAATGCAAGCAGGGGGAAAGGGTTAAGGGGTTAAATTCGACTTGTTTACTTTATATTCCATCCCAGATCTATTAACCCCTTCCCTCTTTAGCCACTTTTGACCTTCCTGACAGAGCCTCATTTTTCAAATCTGACAGGTTTCACTTTATGTGGTAACGTCTGAATGCTTTCACCTATCCAAGAGATTCTGAGATTTTTTTCTCGTGACACATTGGACTTTATGTTACTGGCAAAATTTGCTCAATACGTTCAGTATTTAAATTGCGAAAAACACCAAATTTTATCGAAAAATTGCAAAAGTTTGTATTTTTCTCAATTTAAATGTATCTGCTTGTAAGACAGGCAATTATACCACACAAAATTGTTGCTAATTAACATCCTACTATGTCTACTTTGGATTGGCATCGTTTTTTGAACATCCTTTTATTTTTCTAGGATGTTACAAGGCTTTGAACTTTAGCAGCAATTTCTCACATTTTCAAGAAAATTTCAAAAGGCTATTTTTGCAGGGGCCAGTTCAGGTGTGAAGTGGCTTTGAGGGCCATATATATTAGAAACCCCCAATAAGTCACCCCATTTTAAAAACTGCACCCCTCAAAGTATTCAAAACAGCATTTAGAAAGCTTCTCAACCCTTTAGACGTTTCACAGGAATTAAAGCAAAGTAGGAGGTGACATTTACAAATTTCTTTTTTTTATTTTTTATTTGCAGAAATGCATATTTAATCCCTTTAAAATTTGTAACATACAGTTTTACCGGAAAAATGCAACTCAATATTTATTGCCCAGAGTCTGCAGTTTTTAGAAATATCCCACATGTGGCACTAGGGTGCTACTGGACTGAAGCACCGGCCGCAGACGCAAAGGAGCACCTAGTGAATTTTAGGGCCTTACTTTTATTAGAATATAGTTTAGGCACCATGTCAGGTTTGAAGGGCTCTTGCGGTGCCAAAACAGGGGAAATCCCCCAAAAGCTACATACCTCAAGGAAATTATCTAGGGGTATAGTGAGCGTTTTGACCCCACAGGTTTTTTGCAGAAATTATTGGAAGTAGGCCCTGAAAATGACAATCTAAATTTTTTCAAAGAAAATGTAGGTTTAGGTACATTTTTTCTCATTTCCACAAGGACTGAAGGAGAAAACGCACAGTAAAATTTGTAAACCAATTTCTCCCGAGTAAAACACATGTTTGGACACACGGCTGTTTGGACACACGGCAGGGCTTAGAAGGGAAAGAGCGCTATTTGACTTTTGGAGATCATATCTAGAAGGAATGGTTTGCGGAGGCCATGTCGCATTTGCAAAGCCCCTGAGGGGACAAAACAATGAAAACCCCCAAAAAGTGACTCCATTTAGGAAACTACACCCCTTGAGGAATTCATCTAGGGGTGTAGTGAGCATTTTGACCCCACAGGTGTTTCATAGAATTTATTAGAATTGGGCAGTGAAAATAAAAAAACAATCCTTTTTCTTCAATAAGACATAGATTTAGCGCCAAATTTTTCATTTTGTCAACAAATATAGGAAGAAAAAAAAAACATTTATAAAGCAATTTCTCCCGAGTACGGCAATACCAAATATGTGGTCATAAACTGCAGTTTGAGCACACGGCAGGACTCCGAAGAGAAGAAGCGCCATTTGGAGTGCAGATTTTGCTGGATTGGTATCTGGGCGCCTGTGGGACCAAAGCAGTGGTAACCCTCCAGAAGTGGCCACATTTTGGAAACTACACCCCTCAATGCATTCACCTAGGGGTATAGTGAGCATGTTAACCCTGCAGGTCTTTTGTAGAAATTAGTGTACGCTCGATGTTGGAGTGAAAACTGGATTTTTTCCATAGATATGCCGATATGTTGCGCCCAGCTTGTGCCACCATAACAAGACCGCTCTAATTATTATGCAGTGTTTCCTGGTTTTAGGATCACCCTACATGTGGCCCTAATCTTTTGCCTGAACATTCGACCCGGCTCAGGAGTGAAAGAGTACCATGTAAAATGGAGGCCCAATTTGGCGATTTACAAAGTATTGGTTCACAATAGCAGAGGCTCAGATCTGAAATAAAAAGAAAAAGTGACCCTATTTTAGAAACTACACCCCTCAAGCACTTATTAAGGGGTGTAGTGAGCATTTTCCCCCCACAGGTCTTTTCCATAAATGAATGCGCTGCGGATGGTGCAAATTAAAAATTTATATTTTTCCCTAGATATGCCATTTCAGTGGCAAATATGTCGTGCCCACTGGAGACACACACCCCAAAAATTGTTAAAAGGGTTCTCCCGGGTATGGAGATGCCATATATGTGGAAGTAAACTGCTGTTAGGGCACGCAGTAGGGTTCAGAGGGGAGGGAGCGCCATTTGACTTTTGGAGAGCGGATTTTGCTTGGTAGTAGATTTGCTTGAGTATGTCTGGCGTTTCCATTTATAATGTGGGGGTACATGTAAGCTGGGCAGAGTATATCAGGGACATAGTCAGGTGGTATAATAATGGGGTAAAAAAAACTATAAAGTTGTTGTGTGTTATGCTGTCAAGCAATCCTCTCTGCACAGGACAGTGTCGCACTGATATGTGGCATCCTTTCTTATGCCCCTTTTGGTCCACACTCCGCACCTTTGCAGTTTGGGGAATTTGCATATTTTTTTATTTCCTAACTTATTGGAGCCTTAAAGAGGCTCTGTCACCAGATTTTGCAACCCCTATCTGCTATTGCAGCAGATAGGTGCTGCAATGTAGATTACATTAACGTTTTTATTTTTTAAAAACGAGCATTTTTGGCCAAGTTATGACCATTTTTGTAGTTATGCAAATGAGGCTTGCAAAAGTCCAAGTGGGTGTGTTTAAAAGTAAAAGTCCAAGTGGGCGTCTATTATGTGCGTACATCGGGGCGTTTTTAATACTTTTACTAGCTGGGCGCTCTGACGAGAAGTATCATCCACTTCTCTTCAGAACGCCCAGCTTCTGCCAGATCACGCTGTGACGTCACTCACAGGTCCTGCATCGTGTCAGACGAGCGAGGACACATCGGCACCAGAGGCTTCAGTTGATTCTGCAGCAGCATCGGCGTTAGCAGGTAAGTCGATGTAGCTACTTACCTGCAAACGCTGATGCTGCTGCAGAGTCAACTGTAGCCTCTGGTGCCGATGTATCCTCGCTCGTCTGACACGATGCAGGACCTGTGAGTGACGTCACAGCGTGATCTGGCAGAAGCTGGGCGTTCTGAAGAGAAGTGGATGATACTTATCAGAACGCCCAGCTAGTAAAAGTATTAAAAACGCCCCGATGTACGCACATAATACACGCCCACTTGGACTTTTACTTTTAAACACACCCACTTGGACTTTTGCAAGCCTCATTTGCATAACTACAAAAATGGTCATAACTTGGCCAAAAATGCTCGTTTTTTAAAAATAAAAACGTTACTGTAATCTACATTGCAGCGCCTATCTGCTACAATAGCAGATAGGGGTTGCAAAATCTGGTGACAGAGCCTCTTTAACTAATTTTATTTTTTTCATAGACGTAGTGGTATGAGGGCTGTTTTTTTGCGGGCCAATCTGTAGTTTTTATTAGTATCATTTTGGGGTACATGCGATTTTTTGATCACCTTTTATCCTATTTTTTGGGAGGCCAAATAACCAAAAAAACACGCAATTCAGGCATAGTTTTTTTTATACAGCTTTCACCACGCGTATATTCTGCGGGTCAGTCCGATTCCTGCGATACAGATTTTATAGCACTTTAGATTTTAAAACTTTTTGCACAATAAAATTACTTTTATAAAAATAATGTATTTTTTCTGTCGCCAAGTTGTGAGAACCATAACTTTTTAGTCGACGGAGCTGTATGAGGGCGTGTTTTTAGCGAGACGAGCTATAGTTTTTATAGGTACCATTTTTGGATACGTGCGACTTTTTGATCACTTTATTCCAATATTTGTAGGGCAAAGTTACCAAAAAACAGAAGCTCTGATATGGTTTTTTAATTTATTTTTTTTAAGCTGTTCACTGCATGCAATAAATATATTTTTATACCTCAGGTCATTACGGTCACGGCAATATCAAATACGTATGGTTTATTATTTTTTTTCAATAATAAAAGGACTTGATAAGGGAACAGGGCAATTTTGTTTTATTTTATTATGTTTTCAAACTTATTTTTTTAAATTTTTATACTTTTTGTACACTTTTTTTCAAGTCCCACTAGGGGACTTGAAGGTCCAACTGTCAGATTTTATTTTTTGCACTACCTACGTAGTGCGATGTATTAGATCTGTCAGTTATTCACTGACAGCAAGCCGATTAGGCTTCACCTCCCGGCGGGGCCTAATCAGCTTCAGTAATGGCAGAGCAGGAGGCCATTGTGTCTCCTGTTGCCATAGCAGCAGTCGCCAGTCCTGATTGCCTGTCAGGGCTGGCGATCTGCTAGCAACCGCTAAGATGCAGCAATCGCTTTCGATCGCTGCATTGAAGGGGTTAATGGCAGGGATCGGAGCTAGCTCCGGTTCCTGACATTACAGGTGGATGTCAGCTGTAACAAAGCGGACTTCCACCGCTAAGGACGCCGCATCAGCTGCTGAGCCGGCGCCATCTTGCCGGCAGCTACGGAAGCCGTTCAGGCTCTGCCGACAGGCAGGGGCTGGAAGTTTTCCGTGCTAGGCAGACCGGGAGGCCAGTATTAGGCATCCGGTTGCCATTGCAGCCACCGGAACCCCGGCAATTTCATTGCTGGGGTTCCGATGAGCTGCAAACACCTTAAAAACAGTGATCGCGTTTGAGCGCTGCATTTAAGGGGTTAATGGCGGGGATCAAAGCTAATTTCGGTCCCCGCCATTACAACCGAATGTCAGCTGTAAGATACAGCTGACATCCGGGGATGATGGCACCGACTCAGCTTCAGAGCCAGTGCCAAGCATTTGGCGTATGGATACGGCAAAATGCGGGAAGCACTAGCTTTCCGTGGCGTACCCATACATCAAATGTCGGGAAGGAGTTAAAGTCGATTGTACTGACTGTAGATGGAGTGTCAAAGTCCGAGCTGTGTCTGCCACTATTAAAAAGTCGTCTATGTAGGGAATGAGAAGAATGTCCTTCGTTCATATATATGAGGTCATTTCTGCTGTAAGTTTGGTACAGACTCTCGGAGCCTGAGAGATGCCAAATGGGAGGTCCCTGTATTGGAGGTGCAAAACTACTGCAACCCTCAGATACTTCTGGTGAGTGATGCAGACAGGGACATGGTAATAAGTATCCTCCAGATCTATTGATGCCATCATACAATTCCTGAAGAGGAGATTTACAGTAGAGGGGATACTCTCCATCTGAAATCATTTGTAAATTAGGAAGGAGTTCAGATTTAGGTTTATTATAATCCTGAATCTGACTTCCGGTTTCTTAACTAGAAAAAGGGGGGGGGGGGGAATAGTAGCCCTTCCCTATCTCTGGTTTCGGTACTGGTACTAGAACCCCCTTGCTGATAAGTGGTAACAACCTCTGACTCTAGAGCCAGCTGTTTCTCTGAATCTTTCTGCCACTTTGTGGGGAAGAATCTGTCTGAAGAAGGGGTCATGAATTCTAGTTTGTATCCTGTCTTTACAATATCTAGAACCCACTGGTTGGATGAGATCCTTTCCCATTCTTGGAAGAATAGGGATAAGCGACCTCCTGCCCCACTCCTTCTGGCATCATTGTTGGTGATCCTTATTCTTGGGATCGTTCGGAGGCCTAAATAAGAAGTCCCTGTTCTATTTAGGGAATTTAGAGGATCTAAATTCCTGTTCCTTGGGATTGGGTTTTTTATTAAACTTCCTGGAACGAAAGGAGTCTGGTTTGTTCTGGGTAGGTTTCCTCCTGTCAGATGCTTTTTCCAGGAGAACAGCCAGTGGAGGATCAACCAAAAAGTTTCCTGAACAAGGGATAGGATTTTGAGCCTGCATCTCCTTTCCATGTCTTCAGCCACATAGCTCTTCTTGATCTTAAGTAATAGTCCGCCTTCCTATCCATAGGATCGGGGGAGGGAACCCAGATCTTCAAAAGGTAAGGCATTTTTCCTGGAAATCTTAGCTACTGGGGCATCCAATCTGGGAAACCTATCCCAGTCCTTACTCAATTCATCCTCAAAAGGGATATTTTATTTTCAAAACTTTGGAAATACCCAACTTTGTCAGGGTTCTTCCATTCCCTTCTAATGAGGCTGGCCACATTTTTGTGAATAGGAAGTTCTCCATTTCCTAGGACCCAGGCCCTCAAACATAATGTCCTGGATGGACGGGGTTCCTTGGGGGTCATCAATATTCATAGTGGCCCAGACTGCTTTAAGAAGTTGGTCCACATCCTCAGCTGGAAATAGGTTTTTTTCCCCCTCCATCTTCATCAGAGAAATATTCAGAGGAGCACAGCTCCCCTTCTTCCTCAAAGATCTCCTCTTCACTAGAAGAATTAGAAACCCCTAGGCCCTGCCTTGTCAGACGAGGTGCTAGAAAGGTCATGTTTATTTTTAAGGGATCTAAGGGAATTCTTAGCCAATGTTCACACCATATCTTTTATGCTTGTGGCAAGGCGGAATTCCTTTGCCAGGATTTTATCTAAACATAGCTGGCATAGCCATTTTTGATAAGTGGCTGCTAGCTTCATACAACACATAGCACATTCTCTGTTGCGAGTCTTGTCCAACTTTTTCCTGGGACCCTCTGACCTAGGAAACGTAATATACAAGGAAGGACAAAAATAATAAATGAAAAAAGTTTGTTTCTCCTACCATGCTTCCTACAAGATACCATAACGTTTAAAGTACCGGACTGGAGGATCTTGCTGGGTCTGATCGTTCAGGTTGTTCGGAGCGTCCTGCTGCTTCTCCTGGAGCTTTCATACTGGTTGCTTGGTTGGAGAAGGAGCCATCTTTTTTCAGGCCTAAAATAGGCCTGGGATTGTCTGGGAAGGTTTCCAGGCTATAACGCGCCATAGCCCCTCCTCCCCAACTGGCCTGAAGGAACACCGCTTCCTGGGACGTCCGCACGTCACTCCCACCGGAAGTGACATTTGCCGCGAACGGAAGTGGTCACTGCAGTCAGCCGGAAGCGGCGAACACTGGGCCACGAGTCCTGGCTCCCTCTCCTGTAAACTGGAGCCAGGCCTGACCCCAAGTGAAGCTTCCCCCCCCCCCCCCCAGAGGAGCCACACCCAGGGCGGGCGCTTACCACCTTCGTAGAGGGAAGTGGTGACCAGGAGAGAAGGGGGATACCAGCCCCAGACTTAAGGTTGCTCTCTTAGAGACTTACACCTTCAGAATACCTCCAGGAAGACCGGTGAGTACTTGATGGATGGTCTGCAATCCTGGAGAGAGTGTCCTGATCCACAGGGCAATCCCAACCGGAGGACAGGAAATCTGACTGGGTGTGTGGAGAGGTGTGTCCGCAGACTTCCTGCCCAGCGAATGGGATGTCTCTCCAGGGGTGCTGTCATAGGTGAAAGGGTAAATCATAATATTCAAAAGTTAACGTTTTTCCAATGTAATATTTAGTGGCCTATCAATAGGATATCAAGAATGGGCCGGTATAAGTGCCATTTGTAATTCGAGAGCAGACTGCGCACGTGTAGTCTTTTCCCCACTGAAATTATTAAGCGTTAGATCGAGCAATTTTCATTAACGGTCTCTGTAACTCACAATTATTTCAATAGGGAGAGACCACAGCCTGCTCACTCATTGAGGATAAAACCGCACTGTTCTTCCTATTGACTCAACTCCCACCAGTTAAAGAGGCTCTGTCACCAGATTTTGCAACCCCGATCTCCTATTGCAGCAGATCGGCGCTGCAATGTAGATAAGAGTAACGTTTTTTTTTAAAAAAACAAAGCATTTTTGGCCAAGTTATGACCATTTTTATATTTATGCAAATGAGGCTTTCTAAAGTACAACTGGGCGTGTATTGTGTATGTACATCTGGGGGTTTTTACTTTTCTTACTAGCTGGGCGTTGTGAATAGAAGTGTATGATGCTGACGAATCAGCATCATCCACTTCTCTTCATTACCACCCAGCTTCTGGCAGTGCACAGACACACGGCGTGTTCGAGAGATCGCGCTGTGACATCGCTTCCTGCCCCAGGTCCTGCATCGCGTCGGACGAGCGAGGACACATCGGCACCAGGCGACAGAGGATACAGTTGATTCTGCAGCAGCATCGGCGTTTGCAGGTAAGTTGATGTAGCCTCTGTCGCCTGGTGCCGGTGTCCTCGCTCGTCCGACACGATGCAGGACCTGGGGCAGGAAGTGACGTCACAGCGTGATCTCTGGAGAACACGCTGTGTGTCTGTGCACTACCAGAAGCTGGGTGTTGACGCAGAGAAGTGGATGATGCTGATTCGTCAGAATCATACACTTCTATTCACAACGCCCAGCTAGTAAAAGAAGTAAAAACCCCCAGATGTACACACACAATACACGCCCACTTGTACTTTAACTTTAAACACGCCCAGTTGTACTTTAGAAAGCCTCATTTGCATAAATATAAAAATTGTCATAACTTGGCCAAAAATGCTCGTTTTTTAAAAAAAAAAAAAACGTTACTCTTATCTACATTGCAGCGCCGATCTGCTGCAATAGGAGATAGGGGTTGCAAAATCTGGTGACAGAGCCTCTTTAATGTTTTATAACCTATCGCATTGATAAATCAAAGCAGGAAACCCTCTTTAAAGTTATTACACACAGTATATTAAGAAAAAACACAAACACAGCAAGCAACAGTATGATCGCTGTTATATGGGCGCATGTTATATCAGTGTATACTGTATAAGCCAATTTATTGCTTTTACTGTACTCCTTAACCCCTTCCCGCCGCAGCCACTGTTGGAAGAAAATGACAGTGCCTCATTTTTAAAATCTGACATGTGTTACTATATGTGGTAATAACTTCGGAATGCTTTTACCTATCCAAGCGATTGAGATTATTTTCTCAAAACATATTGTACTTTATGTTAATGAAAAAATTTGGCGATAAATTCAATATTTTTTTGTGAAAAACACCAAAATTTTGAGAAAATGTGCAAAAATTAACATTTTTCTAAATTCAAATGTATCTGCTCGGAAGACCTAGTTATACCACACAAAATAGTTACTAGTTAACATTTCCCATATGTCTGCATCATTTTTTGAACATCCTTTTATTTTTCTAGGACGTTACAAAGGCTTATAAGTTTAGCAGCAATTTCTCACATTTTCAAGAAAATTTCAAAAGGCTATTTTTTTAGGGAACAGTTCAGATCTGAAGTGGCTTTGAGGGCCTTCTATATTAGGAACCCCCCACAAATCACCCCATTTTAAAAACTGCACCCCTTAAAGTATTCAAAACAGCATTTAGAAAGTTTCTTAACCCTTTATGCGTTTCACAGGAAGTAAAGCAAAGTGGAAGGGAAATTTGCAAATTTCATTTTTTTTTCAAGAAATTCCATTTTACTGTAATACTGAAGTCTTTTGTTTTTTTTTACTAGAAAAACATAACTGAATATTTATTGCCCTGATTCTGCAGTTTTTAGAAATATCTCACATGTGGCCCTAGTGTGCTAATGGACTGGAACAAGAGCCCCAGCAGCACCTAGTGGATTTTAGGGCCTTCCGTTTCTTAAATTAAATTTCAGGCATCATGTCAGGTTAGAAGAGGTCTTGCAGTGCAAAAACAAAGGAAACCCCACAAAAGTGACTCCATTTGGGAAACTACACCCCTAGAGGAATTCATCTAAGGGTGTAGTGAGCATTTTGACCACACAGGTATTTCATTAGAATTGGGCAGTGAAAATGAAAAGCTACATCTTATTGGAAAATAATGTAATTTTATCGAAGAATTTGAAATTTTTTCAACAAATAAATGAGGAAAAGCACCCCAACATTTGTAAAGCAACTTCTCTCGAGTACAGAAATACCCAACATGTGGTCAAACTGTTGTTTGGGCAAGCGGCAGGACTCAGAAGGGAAGGCACACCATTTAGCTTTTGGAGTACAGATTTCTCTGCACCATGTCGCATTTGTAAAGCCCCTTAGGTACCAGTACAGTGGAAATTACCCATAAGTGACTCCATTTGGCAAACTACACCCATTGAAGAATTCATCTAGGGCTGTAGAGAGACCCCACAGGTTTCTCATAGATTTTATTAGAATTGGGCAGTGAAAATTAAAATTTACATTATTTTCCAATAACACGTAGCATTGGTTCAAAATGTTTCATTTTTTTAAATAAAGGAGAAAAAGCACTCTAACATTTGTAAAGCAACTTCTTCAGAGTAGGGAAATACCCCATATGTGGTAAAACTGCTGTTTGGATACACGGCAGGATACAAGGGAAGGAGCACCATTTGGCAGTTGGAGCGCAGATTTTGCAGGATTGACTCCTGGGCACCATGAAATGATTTATTTTTTTGCGAAAATATGTAGTTCCAGCCCAAAGTTTAGCATTTTCACAAGCACTATAGGAAAAAAGCACCTCAACGTTCGCAAAGCATTCTCTCCAGAGTAAGGCAATACCCCACACGTGGTCATAAACTGCTATTTGGTCACACAGCAAGGCTCTAAAAAGGGAAGGAGCACCATTTAGTATTAGGAGTGGGGATTTTACAAGATTCGTTTTTTGACACCATGATGCATTGAGGTATAGTACCAGTACAGTGGAACACCCAAAAATTACCCCATTTTGGAAACTAGATCCGTAAAGGAATTTATCTAGAGGTGTAGTGAGCATTTTGACCGCACAAGTGTTTTGCAAAAATGAGTACATAATAGATGTTGCAGATTGAAAATTGCCGTTTTCCACAGATATGCCATTTCAATGCCCAATGTGTTGTGCCCGGCTTGTACCACCGTAGACACACACCACATAAATTGTTAAGCGGGTTCTCCAGAATACAGTAATACCCCATATGTGGTCATAAATTGCCATTTGGGCACACTGCCAGGCTCAGTTGGACCACCATTTGGCTTTTGAAGCGCAGATTTTGCAGTGTTTTACTGGTATTTCAGCTCATAATGTCGGGGCATATGTAAGCTGGGCGGAGTACATCAGGGTATATGTAAGAAGGGCGGAGTACATCAGGGCATATGTAAGCTGTGCGGAGTACATCAGGGTATATGTAAGCTGTGCGGGTACATCAGGGTATATGTAAGCTGGGCGGAGTACATCAGGGTATATGTAAGCTGGGCGGAGTACATCAGGATATATGTAAGCTGTGAGGAGCACATCCGGGTATATGTAATATGTGAGGAGTACAACAGGGCATATGTAAGCTGGGCGGAGTACATCAGGGTATATGTAAGATGGGCGGAGTACATCAGGGCATAATAGGATGATGTAATAATGGGGTGAATGAATAATCCATGGATTGGTGTGGTACGGTTTGAACCGATCCTTTATGCACAGGCCGGGTTTATTGGCTTCTTCACTAGCACTATAAGACGCACAAGGCCCTAAAGTTACCTCATCTCCGCTGTAGGGTCCAGCAAATGACGAGGTGGGGTATTTAGTGAAATTCTACTGGACCTAAAAAAAATAATGTCTGGGCCGTCATTTAGCATCATTGCATTTTGAGAGTCATAAGGTGTTATTTTTCCGTTGACGGAGCTGTGTGAGATCTTGTTTTTTGTGGAATGAGCTGTCATTTTTAATGGTTCCATGCGATTTTTTTTATCACTATTCATACAAATTTTTAGGCAGATGAGAAACCAAAAAACAGCAATTCTAGCACGGTTTTGTTTTTTTTATTTTTTTTTACAGTGTTCACCGTGCAGTATAAACAACATGTTAACTTTATTCTGTGGGTCGATACGATTACAGCGACACCAAATTTATATAGTTTTTTTACGTTTCACTACATTCCCACAATAAAAATACTCCTCTAAAAAATCATGTTTTAGCGTCGCTATTTTCTGACAGCCATATTTTTTATTTTTTTAGTTGATATCGCTGCGGGAGGGCTTGTTTTAGGCGTGACGAACTGTAGTTTCTATTGGTACCATTCTGCATTACTTGCAGCTTATTACATGTTTTTTTTGAGACAAGATGACCAAAAAATAAAATGCGGTCATTGTTTTTTTATAAAAAATTTTTACGATGTTCACCGTGCGGTAAAAATAATGTGATATTTTTATAGATCAGGTCGTTCTGAACGCGGCAATACCCATTATGTGTATATTTTCATGTTTTCATTTTTTTTCAAATTATAAAACGAGTTGATCAGGGAAACAGGGTGATTATGGTTTTTATTCATTTATTTTTCTTTAACATTTTTTTTTTTTTACACTTACCTGGGGACTTTAAGATCTGGTCTTCTGATCCCCGGTACAATACACTGCACTACTTATGTAGTGCAGTATATTGTAACTGTCATTCTTCATCTGACAATTAGCGTATTAGGTCCTGCCTCGGGCAGGACCTAATAGGATCCCGTACCTGGGCAACCAGAAAGCCTACCAACCATCGCCACCCAAGATCCATCTGTCAACGACTTCAATGTGGCGGACGCCGTTGACAGCCGCATTGAAGGGGTTAAACTGCGGCGATCGGCGGTAACTGCCATCGCCGCCGTTGCAGCGGGTTGTCAGCTGTGTATTACAGCTGACAGCCCGCTTCATATACAGGGCGTGACGGTACGCCCTTGTGCGGGAATGCACTGTGAATCAGGACGTACAGTCACGCCCAATAGCGGGAAGGGGTTAAAATAAGCGTATGACAAAAACAAAACAAAACAAAATTCACAAACCTGAAGGTTTTTTTCTTTCCTTGCTTCCTCCATTTCCTTTTTTTTTTCTTGAAAGAGCTTATAATTTACATATTCTCTTTTAGGTGGCTAGAAAGAAAAATGTATTGTTAATCTTACAGATCGGTCCATCGTGATAAATATTAGCAGCTACAGGTCAGTTATTTGGGACCAACAGCAATGCTCTATTATACAAAGAGACATTAAAAAAAATAATGTTAAAAGAAATTATTGCTTGACATACACCTTTATATTATGAAAGTGACTACTGGTTACAGTTGGCAACGGAAGTGCTAATGTGGTGTCCTTCTAGTAAAACCTCACATGGTATCAAGCAATTCTGGAGTAAATCTATGCCTACTTTGATACGTGCGTATTTTCGTCAGTATTTGTAAGTCACAAATAGGAGTGGAACCTACAGAGAAAAAGTATTATGAAAAGATATGCATCTCTTCACGATTTTGGTCCCCTTCCTAGTTTTTGCTTTCAAATACTGCCGTGCGAAAGTGTCTTATGGGTAATAAATGCACCCCCTCAGTGATTCTGATTGGTCAGAAAGACTACTTAATCCGCAGGGCACAGCATGGGGCCTTGTTTTTTTTTTTTTTTTCTGACGATTCAAACTTTTCCTTTGTGTGCACCGGTACCTACGATCAGTTTTATAAAAGAATCCTCAGCGGGCCATTTGCCCCAGATCTGACCAGTGACCCAATATTTTTTCACAGTCAGAACATACATTGGTAAAGTGGCATACAATGCAACATCTTTGCAACAGTGGGAGCCATTTAACTGTCTTGCAAATATCGTTTATGTGCATTTTGCACCAATGTAAGATTTAAAGAGGCTCTGTCACCACATTATAAGTGCCCTGTCTCCTACATAAGGAGATGGGCGCTGTAATGTAGGCGACAGTAATGCTTTTTATTTAAAAAAACAATTTTTTCACAACGTTAGGAGCGATTTTGGTTTATGCGAATGAGCTTTCTTAATGACCAAGTGGGCGTTGTACAGAGGAGTGTATGACGCTGACCAATGGACATCATGCACTCCTCTCCATTCATTTACACTGCACTAGCGATATAGCTATATCACTATGTGCAGCCTCATACACAAGCCCTAACATTACTACAGTGTCCTGATAATGAATACACATGACCATCCAGCCTGGACGTCATGTGTACTCAGAATCCTGACACTTCTGACTCTTTTTTTGTGAGATTCCGGCAAGTGAAACCAAATCTCGCGAGATTACGGAGCTAAAGGAGATTTGGTTTCACTAGCCGGAATCTCACAAAAAAAAAAGATTCAGAAGTGTCAGGATTCTGAGTACACATGACGTCCAGGCTGGATTTCATGTGTATTCATTATCAGGACACTGTAGTAATGTTAGGGTTTGTGTATGAGGCTGCACATAGTGATATATCTATATCGCTAGTGCAGTGTAAATGAATGGAGAGGAGTGCATGATGCCGATTGGTCAGCGTCATGCACTCCTCTGTACAACGCCCACTTGGTCGAAAGTAAAAGTACGCCCACTTGGGCATTAAGAAAGCTCATTAGCATAAACCAAAATCGCTCCTAACGTTGTGAAAAAAGATCGTTTTTTTAAATAAAAAGCATTACTATCACCTACATTACAGCGCCCATCTCCTTATGTAGGAGACAGGGCACTTATAATGTGGTGACAGAGCCTCTTTAAAGACTAATGGCTGAGAAGAACGTAAAGCATGTCCTTGTGACTGATCTTTTTAGTAGAATACACAATGAGAATTTTTAGGATTCCTGGTTGTATACATGTGTGTGTGGGTACCTTTACAGAAACGCCAATTGAACGTGGTCTGTCCTGGTGACACATTTTCTTTTCTGCTTCTAATTATTTATATAATGTTGCAGGATTTGCTTTTAGATTAAGGCTTAAAAGGATATTACTGGAAAGGATTTTTTTTCATTTTAAAATGACATGGTGAGCCAGCAAACAAGTGTGTGAAACGTCACCTTATCCATTACTATAAAGAAATAAGCTGCACATTCTACATGATGACTCAAGCTCAGTACAACAGGAATGAGCAGTTACCTTTGCGCCTAACATTATAGCACGCTCCTGTTCAAATTTTCTTTGTTTCTCTTTCTTGTAACCGGTTATCCCAAACTTGTGCACTTCTAGCCGAGCCTGTGAAAATGCAAAATTTTAATGTCTATACATATATATGCATGTAATTTTGAAAATATGTAATATTTAAATAATGCTAAAATTCAATCCTTGGGCATTTGTTTATGGGTTTATATGCATTAGGGTATCAATGTATTTAATAAACATCTATTAAAGAGCATGCAACGCCCCCCCCCCCCCCCCCCCCCCCACCAACTATTACATCCATCTGGTCAGGGGTTGTCCAGTAAAACAAAAAAGTGGTTTTCCATAAAAGAACTGGGACCATTTCCTAAAACTGCGTTTCTACAACAGAAAAAACACACAAAACTGCCATCTAAATCTACAGTTTTACAGCCTTTCTTCGGTGCGGCTGTGATTCGGCTTACCACAGCCCAAAGTCTGAACTTGGCCTTATAGAAGGATTTCTCATTTTCTAGTGAAGGCAAGTACAGTGTAAAGGAATAATAGAAAACAGCACATACCTTTTCAAAATTAAATGCTAGACGCTTGTCTTCTTCTGTCTCATCGTTTTTCTGTAGTAAAAAAGCAACTATTTATACAGAAGTGTAAATCACAAATAGGAAATTTTTTCCCAGAAAAACTAAATTTCACAAAACCAGTTCTCTGTAATCTGTAAGAATTATAAACTCCTGTGTGGAACATTACAGCGCTGCTCAGTCCTATTGTAATAAGCAGATAATCGTTCTAGTATTTCTTATGCGGAGTACCTAGTGGGTCATGTCAGCGCTGCTCCATTGTCATGGCCAGCTCAAGCTTCAGCTCTGGCCTAATAGGGGATTGTGCGGGTTCTACAGATTCTCAGGTCCAAATGAATGAAACTTTGGGGCAAGTAGAGCTCCATAAGTCTGGCCATAAACTGAATTTGCAGTTTTTGCCAGGACTACCTTTAAAAAAAAAAAGTAACATTACCTTATATTCCTAATCTGGGTAAAAAACAAACATTGTGATGATGGTAGGTTCTCAAACACCACTATCACCTCTATAGACCGGACAGTGGAGATGCTGGTACAAACAAGAGTAAAGTGCTCCAGGGTTGTCACTCGTTTCCCGCTACATTACGGCTAGACAACAGCTGATCATAGTCACAAAGAGACATCAAAAATGGGTGCCAATTTACACATTATGTCCACTTAAAGGAACAGTGTCATCACAAAAAAAAATTTCATATGTTCAAGATGTTAGTGCTTTATTAAAAACGTTTATATTTGTGTGTTTGTGTTTTACTTTTTCTTATTTTTACACTTTTTCTTCCCTATGGGGGCTGCCATTTTTTGTTCCATTTCTGTGTGTCGATTAACGACACATACAGACATGGAATACAGCAGCCACAGTCCCATAGGGACTGCGAACGGCTCCCGTCCCATTCACTTGTGTGTACGGCGTCTGTGTGGGAACTGCGCATGCGCCGCTCCCACAGTGTCCAATTTGAAATTGGCGCCGTCCGGCGCCATTTTCCTGTGGACCGGAAGTCGCGGCCGGACAGTAATATTACTACTTCCGGTCGCGGCTTCCGGACTTGTGCACTTGGACCAGCGGCAGCAGACGGAGCGGACGGGCCGGAGGGAGCCGCGGCGGCAGGAGCAGGTAAGAGATTTCAATGTATGTTCGTGTTTGTGTGTGTTTACTACTGTATGTAAACCTACTACACTGTGTGTTAGCTCAAAAAATGGCGACACACAGTGTAGGAGGTTACACCGTTCAAACCCCTCGTTTATCCCGGCACTAGCCAGGATAAAGGAGGGGGGGATGCTGAGAGCTCACTAGAGCGAGGGCTTTTTACCCAATTTTGCAGCAGAAAAGCTATGTGGTTGCTTTACCACATTCTTTTGGGAATGGCTCCATCTAGTGACCAGAAATGGTAAATACTATAAATTTGAATCCAATTGAATCCAATTTATAATATTTCCTGACTCGTGAAAAAAATAAAAAAAATTTGAACAATGTTTAATCACCCACACACTAAATGTTTAATTTAAAAAAAACAAACATGTTTTTCTGGCAACACATTGCCTTTAAGAATAATGTGGTTTATGGAAACTTTTCATTACAGCAGTAGTAAAATGTTTCACGTTCTTCAAAGACTCAAGAATTTGTAGACAATGTATTAAAAAATGTTTAGAATAGAAATATTACAATATTTCGACAATTACCTCTGTATCAATATTTATTATCTCTTTGTCTTTGCGACTGACAAATGTCACAACCTCAAGAGAAGAAGCCATTGATGCAGAAGTACTAGACAAAGTGCTGTTCTTGGCCTGACTACACAGTTCCTCCTTAATAGAATCAAAGAACATGGACACGTTTTTTTTCCCCCGTTTAGAATACACCACCGGTCGCTGATCTTCTACACTGCCATTCGCTTTTTCAACTTCTTTTTCTTCTGAAAGTCCATTCATTTGTCCATGTTC
Source organism: Rhinoderma darwinii (assembly GCF_050947455.1). NCBI lineage: Eukaryota > Metazoa > Chordata > Amphibia > Anura > Rhinodermatidae > Rhinoderma > Rhinoderma darwinii. The sequence goes on along the minus strand of NC_134690.1, from coordinate 305,945,383 downwards.
TGGTAGGTTTTCTTCAGGAGTCACAAAGTCATCACCTTTAACATAGGATTTCAAAGAAATAGTATAAGTTAAAGTTTGCGAATATTGCCAAACCCAAAAAAATAGGTAACCCGCACAACATGGGATAACTACATACTGAAATAATGGGGTAGCAGAGGAATTCCAGACTCAGTATTCCACCTACTGCATATAGCACATGGTATTAGCTGGTCTATTCACTTCTCATACGTCCCGGGACTATAAATTTATAGATGCCAAAAGTCCTAGATATGGGTAAAGTGACTTAGCAACTAGATATAAATTGATAAATTTAAGGTATTTTATTTACTTTGGACCATTGTTATGTCTCTGACACTATGCTGATAGCAGATGGTCTCTGCCAAAGTAAGCAACTGCTAAATGCTTATTTGTCCTGCAGCAAAGTTAAACATTGCAGTGTCTACTGAAATCAAATAAGCAGCGATGAACGGAAATATTTCAACCGGGGGCAAATAGGGCGCGAGGCGGTGGTAGAATGAAATCTCTCATTTGACAGGTCATGCTTATCTGTTGACAAGCTACATGGTATCCTCGAAATAAACAGGCTGGAGCAGCTGGCTATTGTTCTTCACCATAGAGTTGCGCCTGGACAAGCAAAACCGTTAAAGGCGAGCACATTTACATGTGATATATTTAAAGAGGCTCTGTCACTAGATTTTCAAACCCCTATCTCCTATTGCAGCTGATCGGCGCTGCAATGTAGATAAGAGTAACGTTTTTCTTTTTCAAAAACGAGCATTTTTGGCCAAGTTATGAGCATTTTTATATTTATGCAAATGTGCCTTTCTTATGTCCAACTGGGCGTGTATTGTGTTCGTTACATCTGGGCGTGTTTACTTGTTTTACTAGCTGGGCGTTGTGAATGGAAGTGTATGATGCTGACGAATCAGCATCATCCACTTCTCTTCGTTACCACCCAGCTTCTGGCAGTTCACAGACACACAGCGTGGTGATAATGGTAATGGGGAGTTGATCACAAGGGATCAAGAGAAGGCAGAGTTACTAAATGGGTTCTTTAGCTCTGTATATACAACTGAAGAAAGAGCAGCTGATGTAGCCGGTGCCAGTGCTGTTAATATATCAGTTGATATACTGATGAATGTAGAGATGGTCCAAGCTATATTAAATAAAATAAATGTGCACAAGGCCCCGGGACCAGATGGGTTACACCCTAGAATTCTTAAAGAGCTTAGTTCAGTTATTTCTGTCCCCCTTTTCATAATATTCAGAGAATCTCTAGTGACTGGTATAGTGCCAAGGGACTGGCGCAGGGCAAATGTGGTGCCTATTTTCAAAAAGGGCTCTAGGTCTTCCCCAGGTAATTATAGACCAGTAAGCTTAACACCCATCGTGGGGAAAATGTTTGAGGGGCTATTGAGGGACTATATACAGGATTATGTGACAATAAATAGCATTATAAGTGACAGCCAGCACGGTTTTACTAAGGACAGAAGTTGTCAAACTAACCTAATCTGTTTTTATGAAGAGGTGAGCAGAAGTCTAGACAGAGGGGCCGCTGTGGATTTAGTGTTTTTGGACTTTGCAAAGGCATTTGACACTGTCCCCCATAGACGCCTAATGGGTAAATTTAAGGACTATAGGTTTAGAAAATATAGTTTGTAATTGGATTGAGAATTGGCTCAAGGACCGTATCCAGAGAGTTGTGGTCAATGATTCCTACTCTGAATGGTCCCCGGTAATAAGTGGTGTACCCCAGGGTTCAGTGCTGGGACCACTATTATTCAACTTATTTATTAATGATATAGAGGATGGGATTAATAGCACTATTTCTATTTTTGCAGATGACACCAAGCTATGTAATATAGTTCAGACTATGGAAGATGTTCATGAATTACAGGCAGATTTAAACAAACTAAGTGTTTGGGCATCCACTTTGGCAGATGAAGTTTAATGTAGATAAATGTAAAGTTATGCATCTGGGTACCAACAACCTGCATGCATCATATGTCCTAGGGGGAGCTACACTGGCGGATTCACTTGTTGAGAAGGATCTGGGTGTACTTGTAAATCATAAACTCAATAACTGCATGCAGTGTCAATCAGCTGCTTCAAAGGCCAGCAGGATATTGTCGTGTATTAAAAGAGGCATGGACTCGCGGTACAGGGATGTAATATTGCCACTTTACAAAGCATTAGTGAGGCCTCATCTAGAATATGCAGTCCAGTTCTGGGCTCCAGTTCATAGAAAGGATGCCCTGGAGTTGGAAAAAATACAAAGAAGAGCAACGAAGCTAATAAGGGGCATGGAGAATTTAAGTTATGAGGAAAGATTGAAAGAATTAAACCTATTTAGCCTTGAAAAAAGACGACTAAGGGGGGACATGATTAACTTATATAAATATATTAATGGCACATACAAAAAATATGGTGAAATCCTGTTCCTTGTAAAACCCCCTCAAAAAACAAGGGGGCACTCCCTCCGTCTGGAGAAAAAAAGGTTCAAGCTGCAGAGGCGACAAGGCTTCTTTACAGTGAGAACTGTGAATCTATGGAATAGTCTACCGCAGGAGCTGGTCACAGCAGGGACAGTAGATGGCTTTAAAAAAGGGTTAGATAATTTCCTAGAACAAAAAAATATTCGCTCCTATGTGTAGAAATTTTTCCTTCCCTTTTCCCTTCCCTTGGTTGAACTTGATGGACATGTGTCTTTTTTCAGCCGTACTAACTATGTAACTATGTAACTATGTAATATATGTAGCTGGAATAAGTCATTAGAGTGGTCTGGGCAGGATGGAGGGGAAAAAAGGGAAAGTGAAACACTAATCAGAGAAAACATCACCTGTGAGTTACGGGATATAAATGTGCTGTAATCACTTATATCGTCTACAGAGCTCCTGTGTATAACTGGCATCTACCACTATATGGTCACTACATGGTGGCAATATTGGATTTTGTATAACTGTTTTTATTCAGTAACTGTATGGGGGTATTATTCAGTAACTGTATGGGGGTATTATTCAGTCACTGTGGTTATGGTGTGGCTGTATTATTCAGTAACAGTATGGGGGGTTATATTTAGTGACTATGTGGTTATGGTATGGTGGTATTATTCAGTAACAGTATGGGGGTATTATTCAGTAACAGTATGGGGGTATTTTTCAGTCACTATGTGGTTGTGGTGTGGAGGTATTATTCAGCAACAGTATGGGGGTATTATTCAGTCACTATGTGGTTATAGTGTGGCGGTATTATTCAGTAACATTATGGGGGTATTATTCAGTCACTGTGGTTATGGTGTGGCGGTATTATTCAGTAACAGTATGGGGGTATTATTCAGTCACTATCTGGTTATGGTGTGGCGGTATTATTTAATATAAGGTATTACCTTATATTGAGTTATTATTGGTAAAATTTGTCTTATAATAGTGAGCTGTGCTCAGTAACAGTACGTAGGTAATATTAAATCTGGTATGGTGGTATGATTTAACCCGTTAGTGACCGGCCCATAGTCTTTTTACGTTGGCCACTAACGGGCCTTATTCCGATGCCATAGACTTTTTACGTCGCGGCATCGGAATAAGTAAACAGAGCAGGGAGCTGTCAAATCTCCCTGCTCTCAGGGCTGGGGGCGTCCCTGCTCTGCCAGGTGAGATCGATATTAGTATCGATCTCACCCGTTTAACCCCTCAGATGCAGTGCTCAATAGCAAGCACCGCATCTGAGTGGTTTTGGAGAGAGGGAGGGAGCTCCCTCTCATCCCACCGACACCCGGCGATAAGATCCCCGAGTGTCTGTGTCTCCCTTGGCAGCCGGGGGCCTAATAAAGGCCCCCAGGTCTCCCTGTAATGAATGCCTGCTAGATCATGCCGCAGGCATGACCTAGCAGATGCCTGTCCGTTTTAAACGGACAGGCAGTAATACACTGCAATACAAAAGTATTGCAGTGTATTATAATAGCGATCGGAGGATCGCATAGTGAAGTCCCCTAATGGGACTAGTAAAAAAGTTTAATAACGTTAAGAAAAAAAAAATGAAAAACCCACTTTTTCCCCTTACAAACTGCTTTACTATTAAAAAACCAAAATAAAGTTAAAAAGTTACACATATTTGGTATCGCCGCATCTGTAACGACCCCGACTATAAAGCTATTACATTATTTAACCCGCGCGGTGAACGCCGTAAAAAATTAAATAAAAAACAACGCAAAAATTGCTGTTTTCTGTGAATCCTGACTTTAAAAAAATGTGATTAAAAAGTCGCATCTACTCCAAAATGGTACCAATAAAAACTACCAGTCTTCCCGGAAAAAAAAAGCCCTCATACAACCGCATCGGCGAAAAAATAAAAACGTTATGGCTCTTCAAATATGGAGACACAAAAGCAAATAATTTTGAAAAACATGCGTTTTTACTGTGTAAAAGTAGTAAAACATACAAAAACTATACAAATTTGGTATCGTTGCAATCGTAACCCGTTGAATAAAGTTATTGTGTTATTTATATCACACGTTAAAAGGCGTAGATTTAGGACGCAAAAAAGAGTGGCGAAATTTCAGATTTTTTTCTATCCCCCCCAAAAAAAAGTTAAAAGTTAATCAATAAATAATATGTACCTCAAAATGGTGCTATTAAAAAATACAACTTGTCCCGCAAATCAGTGATGCAGTTCTCTGCACACCGCCTTCTGAAGTGACTGCATTATTGATATAGTAATTCAGCATTTGGGGCCCCACTTTTAACTTTGCCCAGGGCAACACTTTGTCTAAAACCGGTCCTGGCCCGGCGACTCTGCAGTTGCCTTCCGGCCCGGCGACTCAGTGCAGCGCCCGGGCAGAGCAGAGAAGGAGCGCCTAGTGGCGAGTGAAAACGAACCACCGCTCGCTCCCCGGGCCTCCAAGGCACTATTTATACTTTAAGGGGACACTTGGACATTATACTGTGTGGGGGGCACTAAAGGGGACATTATACTGTGGAGGAGGGCTATAAGGAGCACTATACTATGTAAGGACATTAAAGGTGGCAGTATACTGTGTGGAGGCACTAAAAAGGGCAGTATACTGTGTTGGGGGCACTAAAGAGGTGATTATACTGTGGGTGGCAGGAAAGGTGGTTTTATATTGTATCGGGCAGCTATGGGGGCATTATACTGTGTATGGGGGGGAACTAAAGGGGCATTATACTGTGTAAAGTTATTAAAGGGGGCATTATACGGTGTGGTGTGCAGTAATGAGGGCATTATACCATGTGGGGGCAGTAAAGATGGCATTCTGTGTGTGTGGGGCACTATCCTGTGTGTGTGGGGCACTATACTGTGGTGGCCAACTATGGGGGGGCATTATACTGTATGGGGGGGCACTAAAGGGGCCTTATACTGCATGGGGGTACTAAAGGGGCATTATACTGTGTCGGGGGCAATATACTATGTGAGGGCACTAAAAAGGTATATAGGTGGGGGCACTTTTTTATGATGGGGTGGGGCGCCAAAAGAAAATTTTTTCACACAGGGCACCATCTATCCTAAGGTCGGCCCTTAAAGTCTGGACAGGTACAAGGGCACCGTGGCCACCTGGTCCTCATAATGGCTGGCACTGTTTTATAACACCACAGAGGCCAGCTAATACTAATATGGGCACAATGGCAAGCACTGCCATGGGGGCCCTAGACATTTAAAAAGGGGGTTTCTGAAATAAGTTGCTATATGATGCTGTCCCTCATTGCCATCTCCGGAAGGTGTGTTGTTACCAAAGTGCAACAGCTTAACGTGATACTCACCAAAATCATACAGGCTGCTGAGTACAGAATCCAGCTGATCTCGCACTTGCGTCATTGTGAAGGGAGAAATGTTCCTCTCTGTTCTGATGAGTTCTGGCAGGTCAATTCTCCTTAGTACAACATTAACCACGTGGGTGCTACAGCAGCTGAGCGGAAATGCTCAATGGAACAAGTCTGGCCTCATGCGGCTGCCGTAGAGTTCCGGCGCAGAGCACGGGCTGAATGTTTGTCCTACAAGGCTTCCGTAGCTGTCAAAATGGACCTGCCCCTGCCAGTTATTTTGATCTCCGCCCCTTCCTGTGCTTCTATGTAACAAGTTATTACCGTGTGGGGGGGATCCGGTGATGACAGTGAGATAGAAGACTTATTGAAGTTATGGCACGAGCTATGGGCACACCGTACTTAGTAAGTTCAATGATGACCGCTCTTACGTTTAGTGGAATAGGGTTGTTACAGTGAATGAAGCAGATCTAGCAAGGAACTTTCGTGATAGTATTGTCAGCTTGGTTTATGCAGCACTGTGTATAATGATGACCCCAATACATGAACAATGATCCTCTTCTGCAGGGACAGTCCAGACTAAACTCATCTTATGAATAGATGTAATAAATGTATAGTTTCAGATGATCACCGCTCTATACATTATTATGGCATTTATTAGGTCTTTATAGATTTGTGCTGTAATGTGTAAGTAAACAACCATAGAAGAATATGAATCTGCATGGAAAAGTGCCTGTTTCTCTTCATCTACAGTAGATAGTGTATTTCATAAGTGAGATTTTCACAGTGTTATTTGATTTACAGTAGTGAAGCACAACATGCAATTACTTATTATATTATTTATTGTGTACCTCCAATGTTGCTGGCGTACTCCTCTCCACGTACAATGCCACAAACCTCCTGCATATGTGCTTTGCAGAAGAGGCTTCAGGCTAATTACTGTTGCCTTGGTAACAGTACTGCTCGATCTGGCAGCAGACGAGAGTATTTGTAAATGTCCATAACGCAGATCCGTGATACGAACATAATATGGATAATTTTGCATCAGTATTACAGATCCGTATTCCTGATGGTCTGTCTTCTAGGGAGATAATTGAATGACATAAGACAAAAACTGATAAAATACGTATAAGATACTGATGAAATATGGACCAAATACGGATTCATCCTATTTTTATCACAATGCACAGATGTTGATGGGCCTTTTCCATTAGCAACACAGATCAACTTAATGCACGATGCGTTTTATTTTAGACGCCTATATCAATAGTCTAATTGATTAGCATTAGCTGCATATTACAGTCCGCAAAAAACAGATGGGATGTGGATGTAAAATACGCTCGTCTGAAAAGGGCCTTAAATTTCTGTCAAGAGAACATCAGCAACACTGGATGTCTCTCCCCCCTCCCCCCGCTATATTCATATTTTCTATGCAACCAGTAGTATCCGGCAGACATCGGCATTCAATGATACATAAGCACTATGAGAAGACGGTGCACAGTCTGATTTTTTTATGATCATTGGATTAGGCCATGTAGACCCAAACAAAAGACAAACAATCTGGATAAACAATACTCATATGGCCAGGAATGAAAATAAATCTGACGGCTAAAAATAATAATAATTACTGCTTTAAGGCAGTGGCGTAACTACCGCTGTAGCAGCCGACATGGTCCCCCGATGCCCGGTAGCGCTGTTATGGCTGCTACAGCAGTGGGAGCAGGGTGGCACTATATACAAGGGGGGAGCAGGATGGCACTATATACAAGAGGGGGAGCACGGTGGCACTATATACAAGGGGGAGCAGGGTGGCACTATATACAAGGGGGTGAAGAGTGGTTCTATCTACAAGGGAGGGCTGTGTGACACTATCTACAAGGGAGGGCTGTGTGGCACCATCTACAAGGGAGGGCTGTGTGGCACCATCTACAAGGGAGGGCTGTGTGGCACCATCTACAAGGGAGGGCTGTGTGGCACCATCTACAAGGGAGGGCTGTGTGGCACCATCTACAAGGGAGGGCTGTGTGGCACCATCTACAAGGCAGGGCTGTGTGGCACCATCTACAAGGGAGGGCTGTGTGGCACTATTTACAAGGGAGGGCTGTGTGGCACTATCTACAAGGAAGGACTGTGTGTGCCACTATTTACAAGGGGGGAGTTCCGTGTGGCGCAGTCTTCAGGGAGCTGTGTCTGGTGCAATCTACAGGGGGCTGTGTCTGGCGCTATCTACAAGGTACCGCTGTGTGGCACTATCTACAAGGTACGGCTGTGTGGCACTATCTACAAGGGAGGGCTGTGTGGCACTGTCTACCAGGGAGTGGAGTGCATGACACTATCTACAAGGAAGGGGGCTGTGTGGCACTATATAGAAGATGGGGCTGTGTGGCACTATATGCAAGGTAGGGCTGTGTGGCACTATATACAAGGGGGGCTGTGTGGCACTATATACAAGAGGGGGCTGTGTGGCACTATACACAAGGGGGAGCTGTGTAGCACTATCTAGGGGGCTGTGTGGCACTATTTAGTAGGGGGGCTGTGTGTGGCAAAACCTACATGGGTCTGTGTGTGGCACTATCTACTAAGGGGGGCTGTGTGGCACTATATACAAGGGAGGGGGGCTGTGTGGCACTTTATACAAGAGAGAAGGGGCTGTGGCACTTTATACAAGGGAGGGGTGCTGTGTATCACTATATACAAGGGAGCGGGGCTGTGTGGCATATACAGGGGGAGCTGTGTGGCACTATATACAGGGGGTGCTTTATGGAGATGTCTACAGGGAGGGGGGGCTGTATGCCACTATCTACAAGGGGGAGGTGGGGGACGCTGTCCACAAGTGGGTTGTGACACTGTCTACAGGGGGCTGTATAGCACTGTCTACAGGAGGTCTGTATGGCACATTCTACAGGGGGGCAGTATCTATAAGGGGGGCTGCGTGTGGCACCTAGGGGGGGGGGGCAGTGAAAAGTTTGCTATGGGGCCCAATCTTTCCTAGTTACGCACCTGGATTAGCCTAGGGCTACATGGCGATTTTGGCCGCAACACAGGTCTCACGTGTGAAGATCGCTGCGATGAGTACATCGCAGTAATGTAAGTGATTGTATCCGCGTTGCGACCCAGAAGTTGCTGAGACTGCCAGTCTTGACAGTTAAAAGAAATCCAAAAAGTTTGGATTTCTTGCGACGCTTGCGGCAACTTGCGGGTCGCAATGCAACCACATTCACTTATATTAAAACCTATATAAACAACATGACCATAATATAGCTACAAATATCATATATCAAAGTTTTTAATTGTATATACACAATAAGAGACATACATTAGTTTGGATAAAACCAAAAAACATTCACAAATTAGGAGTAAAACAAGTGGTTGGTGACCTGAATATGCAGACTGTGTCAAGGCCTCAAACAAGTGAATTTATATTTTTATATATATATTGATAATAAAAGTAAATAAACCTTTAAGTAAGGTTTCATGCACACGACAGTGCCCGTAATTACGACCTGTAATTACGGGCACGGACGGTTTATACGAGCCGTGCTCCGATTATAAAGTATAGGAGCACGGTCCATAAAATAAAAAAATAGGAAACGGGACATACGGGAAGGTGTCTGTCGGCTGTAGAAATGAATGGTCCCGTAATTACGGGCGATTTTACGGTCGTGTGCATGGGGCCTTAGGAATAGCCCCATGTGGAATAAATACCATCCCCAGAATAATACATACAAAGTATAGCATAAAAGTAGCCAAGCCCGAAAGGACCAGTTCCAGATAACACCACGGACCTGATCAGTGGCATAACTACCACTGCAGCAGCCGTAGCGGCTGCTACGGGGCCTGCATCATGAGGGGGCCCATGTCGCCTGGCCAGGCACATTACATTATGGATGCCAGGTGCTAGCCAATGCCACATTTGAACACTATGTCGGAGAGGGGATGGGAATTCTCTGAGACTGAGCAGGGACCAGGACGTCACACAATGTCCTGTTCAGTGTCAGGACTTTCGTAGGGGGAGGAGCTGATGGAGAAGGAGGTAGCACTGCTCAGGCCGGATGAGGATGGAGGGCGGAGCTAAGGGGAACGACGCAGGACAGTCACAGGACGGGCGGAGGACAGTCTCACACGACGGGTGGAGAACAGTTACAGTACGGGCGGAGGACAGGTAGAGCAAGTTAAAAAGTTCAAGGGAGGCGGGGGATGTTTTGCTGAAGCCAATATATTCCCTCCCTGATTCAAACTTCACACACATTACATTAAAGGGGTCCTCTGGGCATTTTATATTGATGGCCCATCCTTAGGATAGGCCATCAATAGCAGTGGGGGTCCATGATTGATGGGACCAAAGTGTTCGTTGCCATGGACTTTTCCCAGTTAACAATCACAAACAACACCTTACACATACGGAGTGACTGTGCCTGGGATTGCATTCAAGTGAACGGGACTGAGCTGCAATCCCAGGCACAGCTGCTGCTGTGCATGGTAAATACTGAAGAGGCCAAGGCGACGAACGTTTCAGCCCCTTCAAAACAGCTGATTGGCGGATGTGCTTGGGAGTTGGACCCCCACCAATCTAATATTGATGACCTATCCTAAGGATAAGTCATCAATAAAAAAATGTCCAGAGGACCCTTTTAAACCTCTAACGACATACCACGTACATGTATGTAGCAGCCATCAATGAGACGTGTGGAACGGGCTGAGCACGCTCCATACTCAGCAGGTGTCGGCTGTATTATGCAGCCCAGTGGCGTAGCTATAGTGGTCGCAATCGCGACCGGGCCCCGAAGCCAGGGGGCCCGTGGCCCAATGCGCCATGTCTATTAAAAATTACTATAGTAACTGGGGCCTATATAATAAACTACACTGGCCCCTTTTACTATAGTAACAATATACTTACCCTCCTCATTCCCGAGCGCAACTTTGCCCTGACGTCTTCTTTCATCTTGACGTCACAACGCTGTGCACCGCATCTTAATGTCTCGGCACTGGATGGCGTCAGGACCTCCGCTGCGCCCAGAGCCAAAGAGGAGGGTAAGTAAAACATTACTGTCTGCTGGGGCCCAGTATCTTAGCCTACAATGTAGTAGGCTTAGATACATGGTCCAACAGACAGTATCACACATGGGCCCTGTATCTAAGCCTACCATATAGTAAGTTTAGATACAGGGCCCCAGCAGACAGTAATCTTATACTGTATAAGATTACTGTCTGCTGGGGCCCTGTATCTAAGCCTAACTTGGTAGGCTTAGATACAGTGCCCATCAGACATTATCAGACACAAGTGATCCTATTTGCTGGGCCCTGTATCTAAGCTTACCACATAGCAAGCTTAAATACAGGGCCCCAACAGACCGTAATCTTATACTGTATAAGATTACTGTCTGCTGGGGCCCTGTATCTAAACCTAACATGTGGTAGGCTTAGATGCAGGGTCCAACAGACAGTATCACACATGGGCCCTGTATCTAAGCCTACCACATGTGTTTGTGTTTTTTTTTTTTACAGGTTCGAATATTGGACTTCTTCGGATTCGAGGACTACTTTGACGGCTTTTTTTATTCTAAATAAAATGGTTATCGAGGGCTGTGTGGGGATTTTTTATTTAAATAAAATATTTTTTCTATGTCTGTATTTTTTTAAAACTTTATTACTACCGCCTTTGTAATGGCCACTGACTTATTGACAGTGCCCATTACTAAGGCGGGACTTAGTGTTAGCCAGTGCAGAGGCTAACACTAACCCCCATTATTACCCCGGTACACACTGCCACCAGGGGTGCCGTGAAGAGCTGGGTAAGATCCAGTACCCGACCATCTGTAATGATGGTCGGGTACTGGGGCAGCCGCAGGCTGGTATTATTAGGCTGGGAAGGTCCAAAACAGTGGGCCTTTTAACCCTGGTAATGTTAGGCTGCTGCTGCTATGTTGTATCTGGCTGGTTATGAAAAATGGAGGGAACCCCACGGCATTGTTTTTTTTAAATTAAAAAATAAATAAATGTGGGGTCCCCCCTATTTTTCATAACCAGCCAGATACAACATAGGAGCAGGCTACCATTACCAGTGTGTTTGAAGGGCCACGGTTTTTGGGCTTTCCCAGCCTAATAATACCAGCCTGCGGCTGCCCCAGTACCCGACCATCATTACAGATGGTCGGGTACTGGATCGCACCCGGCACTTCCTGGTACCCCTGGTGGCTGTGTGTACCTGGGTAGTAATGGGGGTTAGTGTTTACCTTTACACCAGCTAACCTTAAGTCCCGGCGGTAGTAATCAATTTAAAAAAAATACAAGGACATAGAAAAAATATTTTATTGAAATGAAAAAAAAACCCACCCAATCCTCGTTAACCATTTTATTGAGATTTTAAAAAAAAATGCCGTCCTCGAAGTAGTCCTCGAATTTGAAGTAGTCCAACAACCGAACCTGTAAAAAAAAACACAAACACACAAAAAAAAATTGTAACACATGAAAAACAAAGCAATTCTTATACTTACCTTTCCTGGGTCCAGCGGTGGTGCCGCAATGACAGCGAGCTGGGCCCTATGTCTAAGCCTATCGTTTGGGAAATATATATATATATATCTATATATATATATATATATCTTTTAATGTATTGGCGCTATTGACCCTGACGTTTTAAGATCTTAGTGACGCCCCTGGCTGCATCGTTGGGTCACTTAGAAGACCCAGCGATGCAGCTGAAAGCTGCGTGCTGTCGGCCATGAGAAGAAGTTGGAAGGGGGGACCCAAGAAGGACTTTTGCATTGGGGCCCATGAGCCTTTTGCTACTTCCCTGCAAGGGGGGGTATGTGGCACTATCTACAAGAGTGGTATGTGGCACTATCTACAGAAGGCTGTGTGGCACTATCTACAGGGGGCAGTGTAGCACATTCTACAGGGGTGTGTCCCGGTGCTTTAAGTTTCAGGTCATTTTTTTAATAACTATTATGTCTATGAAATAACATAATTAAGTGATAAGAAATGTTATAATATCACTGCTTAACTGTTTGTTACAATTTTTGTAACCCTGTAACTAAAGGTTAATTAGAGTACACGGGTGGCCTAGCTGTATTTTTACATTGCACACAGAACTGATAAATGTTCATTGTCAAGAGGGTGGGGGTTGTGGGTGTCGTTGGTTGCGTGGGGGGGGGGGGGTCCAGTCTTTCCTAGTTACGCCCCTGGACCCGACGTGCGTTTCACTAAGGCTTTGATGGATAACGCTCAGTCGCTGAGACTTCCTTTGGAAGTGCTGTCATTTTACCAGTTGCACAGGATTATCCATTCCTGAAGCTGCCATCATGACTTTCAAACAACGTCATACTATTAGGCTTTGCTCACACAGTGAAGATTTAATGCAGATTATATTTTTTAAGTTAAAACCAGGAACGGAATCTAAACAGAAGAAATATATTAAGGAATGTCTATTCTCCTGGAACCAATTCTGCTTTTGGCTTTTAAAAATATATGCAAAATATAATTAAGTCTACATCAAATCTGCACTGTGTGAACAAGGCCTTACGGGAACAGTCCTTAACTGTGGCTTTACACCATTTGGAAACCGTCAAAATAGTTCCAAGCTGAATTTGTAGTCCAGAATCTTGGAATGGCTTTGAATTGTCAAACTAAGTATATCCATCTAATATGTCATAGCTGTGGTCAAACAGGGATTACACTAATGGAATTTGAGTATATTTGAATCACATTTTGATCATCATTATATTCTATAAGGGACAATTATGTTACCGGGTTCTTCTCTACTAGCACTAGGACACATCGTAGGTAGGTATGTCCGTACTTGAATAAGGAATATTGGAGCCCCTGCATATAACGAATCCTTGGATGTGGTTGTGTAGTATATGTGCAATAAAGAACTGATTGTTTTCTGAGTATGCAGTGAGAAGAAATAGTAGTGAAGAATCTCTTTAATCTGTATGCGGTTTGGGTTTTCACTTTATATCACTCATTCATAGAGCTGTAATGTGGTTTTATACATGTAATTGATGGAGACGTTCTTGATCACAAGTTGCTACTTTGTAGTTGCCATTTATACATAACTACTGTTTGCACTATTACATTCACAGCAGAGGGAATTCAGAAGCAAAAAACGGGAGGTGTTTGAAGATATACTGGAGGAGCGACGTCAGTCCAGTGACCTGCGATATGCCATGAAATGTTATTCACCAGTCGTCTATAAGAGCCTTATTCCATGCAAGCCAAGTGCCCTGAAAACCATGGTGTTACAGTCTGACCAGTTACAATATGTTATCACACAGGTGACTTGACTTTTAATACACTCATTATTTTTCAGCTCTTCACTTTTCTTTGCCCTATTATTCTTTAAAAAGACGCATCTATTACATTACAAATTCTTGCACCCTTTAAATGACCTCCCAAAGTACCTCACAACTGTCTGTCTATTGCTACACATGTACTACTTCTTGATGAGTCATCCTGCGTTTGCAGTGTCCATCTGGCATATGCACCAGGAAAGCTCCTGGCGCATACGCTGAATGTATCCATAGGGCCTTATTCCACCAACTGATGCCAAAAAAGTATCCTAATATACGACTGTATACCTTCTATAGCACTGTTTGAAATTGCATAGTCAACTGCGCTATTACTTACAGAGGTATCCAGTTAAAAAAACATATACCGCACGGTATAAGTTTTTTGTTTTTTTTTACAATGAAAGCCAATGGGCCTCATATGCCACTGTATGTCTATAAGTCAGAGGCTTACGTCAGAGATATACGTTGGGAGTAGGTGTGAATAGACCCTAAGGACTCTGCTTTTGGAAAAGTGTGAACCCTTTATGTCCTCTAATTGGCACTGTGCATTCTAGTACAACATAGAGCTTCTTACAGATATCATGATATGTAGAGAGCCTATCCTGATGACAAGATTCCTTTTATATCAGCAACAGTATATCAGTTTGTCCGTTTATATTGTGTACATTTTTTAAAGGGTTCTTGTTTGTATTGTATCTTGTACATTAAGGTGATGTCATTATTGGTATTCTTTGTATGTATTAATTTATTCTTTGTAGCACTTTTTTGTTAAGAAATGATAATAGTAGTAGTATATTATCATGATCGTTTTGTTTTCCACTTTTGAATATTTTTTTCAAAATCTGCGATGACCCACAATCAACATCAATACTTTTATTTTATAAGCATGCATAGTATAGTATATGGAGCAGTGGTCCCCAACCCGTGGCTTGGGAGCCATCATGACCTCCAGTTGTGTGGTGCACGATAGGATCTCTGAGTTATGACCATGCGCATTGGCAACAATAAGATTTCCAAATTTACTATATTGAATAAATATCCTAACCTCTGAACCATGCCAATTTGAATGGTATAACACATATTTTCTTCTGTATGTACAATTTAAAGCATACAATACCACTTGTACTACTTTTTTCACTACATATTTGGAATGTGACTCGCGACCATCAGTCCTTTTTAATGTGGCTCGTAAGATCCAAAAGGTTGAGTACTTCTGATATAGAGTATGCATAGTATACTACATAATGCATGTTTTTACCTTTCCACTGTACACACCCACAATCTCTAAAATGTTTTTCTCATCTGTGACTATTGCTGAGTCCAATGAGGTCTGGCTATTCTCCAGATAACGGCAATGAAAGAAGTTTAAAGAGGCTCTGTCACCAGATTCTCAAATCCCTATCTCCTATTGCATGTGATCGGCGCTGCAATGTAGATAACAGTAACGTTGTTTTGTTTTTTTTTTAAAAACGTTCATTTTTGGCCAAGTTATGAGCTATTTTATATATATATATATATATATATATGCAAATGAGGTTTGAAATGGACAACTGGGCGTTTTTTTTTCGTTATGTCCAACTGGGCGTGCATTGTGTTTTTAACTGGGCGTGTTTACGTGTATGACGCTGACCAATCAGTGACCAGTCAGCATCATACACTCCTCTACATTAATTTACACAGCAGCGATGTGCAGCCACATAAACAGAGATTAACGTTAATCAAGTGTCCTGATAATGAATACACATGATCATCCAGCCTGAACGTCATGTGTATTCAGAATCCTGACACTTCTGACTCTTTTTTTTTTGAGATTTCCAGCAGGGGAAACTAAATCTCGTTTACCTCCGTAATCTCGCGAGATTTCGTTTCCCTTGCTAGAAATCTCAAAGAAAAGATTCAGAAGTGTCAGGATTCTGAATACACATGACGTCCAGGCTGGATGATCATGTGTATTCATTATCAGGACACTTGATTAACGTTAATCTCTGTTTATGTGGCTGCACATCGCTGCTGTGTAAATAAATGTAGAGGAGTGTATGATGCTGACTGGTCACTGATTGGTCAGCGTCATACACGTAAACACGCCCAGTTAAAAACACAATACACGCCCAGTTGGACAGAACGAAAAAAAAACGCCCAGTTGTCCATTTCAAAGCTCATTTGCATATATATATATAAAATAGCTCATAACTTGGCCAAAAATGAACGTTTTTAAAAAAACAAAAACGTTACTGTTATCTACATTGCAGCGCCGATCACATGCAATAGGGGATAGGGATTTGAGAATCTGGTGACAGAGCCTCTTTAAGAAAAAAAAAAAGCTGTAAAAAAGTACATGGTGTGATACATAGTGAGACATTTAGGTAATATAATTAATAAGTGCGTATTACACTACCTGATTTTACTTGACATTTCCTACAACCTTTGTCTGCAGATTAGTCTGGAATCTGGAGAATCTCCTGATATAATTCAGGATAAAGCAACTGAGATTCTTGATGAAATGGGTCAAAATTTAAATCTGGCAGCTATCCGAATGTTTGCTCTCACGCTGAGTAAGGTCTTCAAAAGGCTTTTCCAAAAAGTTTGTGTCAATGAGGAGGGCATACAGAGAGTAAGTATGGTGTCCGGTATGAAATAGCTTTTAATAAATAGAGGTGGAGGGGTGTATACATCTCGTGTAAATTGGAGATGTAAGATGTTAATTTTGTGTTGGGGTTTCTCAAGTGATTTGTCCAATATCTGTCCTAGTTAGAATAAATATACCAATGAGGGGTATCAACAATTGGCCAGAGACCGATATATAAATCAAAATACAAAAATCTTTATTATAAACAGATGCGGATATGACGCCCACAATAAAAAGACAAGTACACAAGACATTAATATTATATACCCCAAAGTGGTGGGTAGGACATTAACCATATATACCATCTATATACTTATTATGGTTCAGTAATTTGATTTTACCATGTCTTATTGCTTTGTTATATTACTTTTGAATATTAACTACACTGTTCTTACATGTCTTGTTTGGATTTGTAGGATATATAGTTCTGTATACAACTTTGTAATGGCCATAGTAGTCTTCATCAAGTGATTTTTCACTGATTATATGTTCATGTCCTACCCACCTCTTTGGGGTATATAATATTTATGTCTTGTGTACTTGTCTTTTTATTGTGGGCGTCATAGCCACATCTGTTTATAACAAAAGATTTTAGTATTTTGATTAATATATCTGTCTTTGGCTAATTGTTGATACCCCTCATTGGAATCTATATTCTATTGTGGGCATCTCAATGTACTACTTGTATTATTAGAAAAAAAAAAAATTCCCTCTGGCTTTGTATGTTTTCTTGTTGTAATAAATACTTCTGCTGCCTTCCCCTGTCAACCAGTAATAAATATTGCAATGTGGCCTATACCGTGACTAGAGATCGCTGAGTTGGATTGAAAAAAAATAATTGACTTTAAATAATAACATATGTTTACATTCATTATGTAATTCTGCAGGTGGCTCAAGCTATTCAAGAGCATCCGGTTGTGTTGTTGCCCAGTCATCGGAGCTACATTGACTTTTTGTTGATGTCATACATACTGTACACATATGATCTGGCACTTCCCGTTATTGCGGCTGGAATGGGTAATTACACACCTGCATTAATGTTTGCCTTATGTTTTGTATTTTACAACTGCAGATTCACATTGTACGTGTGTGTGTGTGTGTATATGTGTATGTGTGTGTGTATATGTGTATGTGTGTGTGTGTGTGTGTGTGTGTGTGTGTGTGTGTGTGTGTGTGTGTATATATATATATATATGTAATGGACCCAATTTACTGATAAGGGAACAATAATAACCGAATAAGCTGTTAAAAAAATCTTATAGTGTCACTTTATTTTTTAATCACCGGAGCTTCCTTACTGGTTCTCTATGTCCAGCCTTCTGGGTTTGTGAAAATCAAATATTAAAGGTTATGTAAACCTTTGATGTCATTTTTAAATTTAAAGTATGTATTTTGGAATATTTAAGCATATTTTCAATATATTTTTATTTAAAATTTTGCTTAGGGTTAGAGCTGCAGCTTACTATGTATCGCCGATTTAAAGGCTGTGTAAACTATTGAAGGTTTTGTTATTATAAATCACTGTTTTATTTTATTTTGAACTACTTTTGAATTGGGGTTTTATTAAAATTTTCTTTTTACTTTTTGAGATCATGTATACATAGAAGCTGAATCTTGCGGTCAAAGCTGAATCGGTCAGGTCAGCGGGACTGTCGGCTTCGGTGAGCACTGGTCCTGTGTGTTTATGACATGCAGGATCCAGCTGTTATTAGTCACATCTAAGTTCTGAAGCCGGCAGTCCCACAGCGTATCCGACCTGTGTGAACATATCCTTAGGGTTGGATAAGCTGTCAGCGGCATTCAGGAACTGCTCTCAGCCGAGCCTTCAATTCAGCACACTGACTGATTTGGTTTACAGGGATGATATGCAGCTTCTATGTAAAGAGGACACATAGAAGCTGCATCTCCAAAACAAATCCAAAATTTTTATCAAAATATAATAGAAATGTATTTAATATCCCAAAATACGCGAGATCACACTGTGCTGTGTGAGTAAGTCCCACAAAAACCTTACCGAAGTGTCGGGAGTTTGAATAGACATCACGTCCTGGCTGGAGGCAATGTCTATTCACTCTCCAGACACTTCAGTAAAGTTAATGTGGGTGTATGTGATAGCACAGCGTGATCTCGCGAGATCACGCTGTGCTGAGTACAAATGGATGAATGGAGAGAAGTGTATGACGCTGATTGGTCACTGATTGGTCAGCGTCATACACTCCTCTTTACAACTCCCACTTGGTCAAAAGTTAAAAAACGCCCAGTTGGGCAATAAGAAACAAATTAGCATAAATCTAAAATTGCTCATAACTTGCTTAAAAATTATCGTTTTTTAAAATAAAACCGCTGTTGTTATCTACATTACAGCGCCGATCAGATTATGTATGAGATAGGGCACTTATAATGTGGTGACAGAGCCTCTTTAAATAAAATAAATGTAAAAATGACATCAATAGTTTACATGGACTTTCACATCCAGTTCTGTTTCGGAAATATGTGCTGGATTATCAGTTTTTTTAGATTATTGGATGCTGGAATAAAGTATTTTTCACTGTACAAAGTAACATAGTGTGTAAGACTGAAAAAGACAGAAGTCCATCCAGTTAGGCCTATTCGCCTGCAATGTTGATTCAGAGGAGGCAAAAAAAAAAAACGTAAGACAAAAGCCAATTTTTGGATAAACTCCAGTAATCTAGTACCCATTAGGTCCTGTTCACATCTTGTTTTGTCAGATGTATATGTCGGGAGGAGTCCCAACGTATACCTCTGATGGAAGGTATCGATGTATCCAACTGTATAGGCATATAGTGGGATACGTCGCCCGGACTCCCTAGGCAGAGCGCTGTTGAAATCCCCTGACATCACTGTGTGTATATATGTGTATATATATATATATATATGTGTATATATATATATATATATATGTGTGTATATATATATAGACAGTGACGTCCGAGACTTTCCCTGATGCTCTTCCCGGGATCTTCGGCCCTGGGAAAGCTCCATGAGGTATACGTTTAACAAATACCACTGTAGGATGCCATACAGGAGCATGCGTCACACACAGGCTCCCATGTTAAAATGTATGCCGTGCAGTATCCGGTTTTTCTTAGAGATCACTTGAGATGGAATAGTGTATTCTGCTACATTATTTCATTCACCAAAAAAACTGTATACGGATGTATACAAGCCCAACGGAGGCTAAAGGACACTCTTTTGGCCTCTGTTGGCCTAATGGAACCCCATGAACACGTTTAGTGTGTACATCGGGGGCTTTCCCGACATACATGCTAAATGTAGGGCAAAAACTAGATGTAAACGGTGCCTTGTAATATCATGACTTTCAAGAAAGGCAACAAGATGTCTTTTTTATTTTTGTTGTTTGCATCACAATAAACACTAGAAAAGTAGAGAAGACAGTAAAAATAAAAACAATATGATCAAATTCTTTTATTATATACCCTAGACTTCATGGGAATGAAAATTGTGGGAGAGCTGCTTCGAATGTCTGGTGCCTTCTTCATGAGACGCACGTTTCGTGGTAACAAGCTTTACTGGGCAGTGTTTGCCGAGTACGTGAAGACAATGCTGCGGGTTAGTAAAATGAACAATACTAATTTCTCTATTGATAACTTTGAACAGAATATACCATGTTTAATGTTGAATGCATGTGTAGTTTGCAGATGGAAATTATTTGGTAGTTACTTAGATCACACACGCTCAACATACTGCATGCCAGGGTGACCTGAGTGGCAGGAGGGACAGGAGGCATTGTCCCATATTGTTTTTTGATGCTGAGCATAAATAGACAATACAAGCATTGTGCCTATCATACCACTGAGGGGCAACAGAAAAGGGCATCACTGTCCTTCTTTAAAAATATGTTTAAAGGGAGTATATCACCAAATTCTATAATTTAGGGCATCCCTTTAAAAACAAGTCTGTGGAGGCTACATGCATCTAGGCAAATTGAACATTCTGCTCAGCTGAGTGGCTTCCTCCACTGCATTACATACTAAAGTGCTGTGATTGTGACTACATAATCCTACTCGGAAAATCCGCTAAGTGGAATGTTCAATTTGTTTACAGGGTAGATTTATTCTGGGAGTTAAAGGGGCTGCATAGCGGGCAGGAGCACCAAAAGAGTTTTGTTTTTCTTAAGGCATTTATTACTATAAGCGTTTTGATATTTTATCCTCAGAAAATATACACGTTTTTCGGTCACCTCACCTAGCAGAACAGGGTTCAGGGAACTCCCGTCATCCTAATAAGTAGGGCCTCCAGCTATCAGAAATTTATGGCATATTCTGTTGATATGCCATACAGGGGTTTTCCCATCTTAGACGTTTTAGTGTGGCGTTGTGGCTACGGTTATATTTATATGTACTTGCCTATCTACCAAGTATATTTTTTAGCTATCCAAAACAAAATGACTGTTGTAAATGTGCTTTTAGGCACCTTGAAATAATGTAGCTATTTTATAATTATTCTTGTTATGGACAATATGGAAGCTGAGGAAAAAAAATACAACGCCTGAGTTTTAAGAAAGATTCTGCCTTTCACATTTCAGCAGTAAATGTTTATTGAAGAATTAACACAATGGCTTGTGGCAGTCTGTCTACATTTCATAATAACTGGAAGCTTTCTCCACAGACTGGCTACGCTCCAGTAGAGTTCTTTGTTGAAGGTCAAAGAAGCAGAACGTGCAAGACGTTAACGCCAAAATTTGGTATGTAAGATCTTCTTGTCTGATCTTATGCCTTTAATGTGAGAAGCTCTACCAAACAAAGGTCTGTGGGTGCCGGTGTGCTCAATAAACTACACTCTGATCTTCTGCTCGGGGGTGAAAGTTGCAAAGTACAATATGCAAATGAAATTGAGGGGTTAAATGAGGGACAACTTCCGTCTGTGTTTATTCATTAAATGAAAACAGCTGCCTTGAGCTATCACGTCCAGGAATAGAAGATGGTTTAACCCACAGCTGTGTCTTGTGTATGCCCCTGTGTAGATGAGCTGGGTATATTGACTTTATTGCACGCAGTTCCATGCTCACTCAGTGATCACTTCATTTAGCAAATAAAGGGGTTTTCCCATGAAGGACATTATGAGATATCCACAGGATATGCCATAAATGTCAGATAGATGCGGGTCCCACCTCTGGGTCCCGCACCTATCTCCAGAACGAGGGCCCTAAACCCTGTTCTACCTTTTTCTGCTCACGATGACTCCCGGCCACTTCCTGATTACATGGTTGGAAGTTACAGAAACCGCGTAACTGAGCTATGCTGTTTCCGTAACTCCCATAGCAGTGAATTACAGTTACAAAAGCAACGCTGTTTCCGTTTCTACTATTCAGTTCTATGGGAGTTACGGAAACGGCATAGCTTATGGAAATGAGTTTCTAGAGATAGATGTTGGTCCCAGAGGTGGGACGCGCATCTGACATTTATGACATAACCTGTGGATATGTCATAAATGTCCCTGATGGGATAACCCCTTTAAGTTTATTTTTTAAGAACACCAGTGGTTCTTCATCTATAGTTGGGCAATATTGACAGATAAGAATAACTTAACAACTAGTTTAGATTTGTTATGGAAATGAGTTTGCGATGTTAACCTTATGTTAACCATAATACCTTATGTTCTGAGAAATTCTGATTAGATGATTATGAGTGAAAAAGCGAGCAGCCCGATTCCTGCTGCCGTATGTTAATAAAGGGGTTGTCTACTTGTGAAAATCCTGTTAGGGAATTATAAATTAATAGATGTGGTCCTTCCCCCATCAGGACCCTTATCCATTATCCTGAGTGGAAGTGACTACAAAAATCATCTCTCACACTGGATGATCCTTGCCTTAGGTGGACAGCCTTTTGATTTCAATGGGTAATACTTAATTTCCCCTGTGTTTGGTGCTGCAGGTAAATTGAACATTTGCGGCTGAGTTTCCCCACAGCTTACAGCTGATTGCTGGTGGTTTCAGAAGTGGGTCACTCAATGATCAGCTTATCATCATGGGACCCTTCTAACAAAAAGGGCACAAACCCTTTGAGTAGCAATGTCCAATTGATGGCTATTGTTAATGTGTACACAGAACAAGATGTTTCAGTCATGTTAAGCCAAAAGTTGTTTTATTTATGTATCTCAAAATATAGATCGAAAAGCTCTAGATACTATATTTAACTATACAGTGACCAATAAGACAGTGACTTTACAATGGTGTTATCATTTGCATACAAGGTAAAAAAAAATATCCAAAAATGAAAGTCCTTGACTAAGACCCCTGTCGACTGCGCTATTGATTCCATAAAAAAACTGAACTCTTTCACCATGGTGACAAACGGAAACCATTAGCAAAATGTCCATTACCATTGGTATCAATGGTGATGCAAACGGAAGCTAAGGTTTCCGTTTGCCTTTCCGCCCGCTGAGGGGTTCCCCCGACGGAAAGCTCAGACGGAACCCCTCAATGGAATGCAACGCTGATGTGAACCCAGCCTTAATTGTAGATTGTGTGCTTTATTAAACAGTGTTTCGTTTTTGTTTAATACCACTTTAACCTGGCTATTTTCCGAAAACAAAATATTAAGTAGAGTTTATAATTTACTTGTTGTCATTTTTTGCAGGACTTTTAAGTGTAGTCATGGAGCCGTTTCTAAAAGGAGAAGTGTTTGATACTTACCTGGTACCAGTCAGTATCAGCTATGAGAGAATACTGGAGGAGACACTCTATGCATATGAGCTCCTTGGAGTGCCAAAACCGAAGGAATCCACATCTGTAAGATTTACTTCAACGTTCGCAATGCCCTGTTATTACTCAAATAACGACAATGCTTTATGATTAACTTCCATGTCTTTCCACAGGGATTGATCAAAGCCAGGAAAATTCTTAGTGATGACTTCGGAAGTATTCATGTTTCTTTTGGGAAACCCATGTCATTGCGGTCATTGGCATCTGGAAGACTAAATCGCTCTCAATATAACCTTATTCCCAGGTATTTTTGGCTTTCTTATAGGAAAATACCTCTTCTATTTTTGAGATGCGTGGTTTTCTGCCAATGGAAATGGCGGCCAATGTAATGTTTGTAAATGCTATAAAAAAAATATCTTAACAATAATTTTGAAATTTGCACATTTCAGACATCTTTCTCAACGACCTTCAGAGGAAATGCAAAAGTTTATCTCGGATGTGGCCTATAAAGTAGAACTTCAGCAAATAGCTAATATGGTGATCAGCCCTGGAGCATTGATAGCAACCATTTTGCTACAGAATTTTCCAGCACTGAACTTCAGTGTATTAGTTGACAAAACCATTTGGCTGAAAGATCTAACAGAAGCCTTTGGGGGATGTCTAGAGTGGCCTGGTGAGTTAGTGATATCACAACAATTGCTGTTCACGCTTTGTAGCGTTTGGTTTGTATCGTTCAAGTAAAATAACGCACTTCTGTGTATTAACCCTTTCCCGCGATTGGGCGTAACTGTACGTCCGAAATCAAAGTGATTTCCCGCAGACGGGCGTACAGTTACGCCCTGCAGATAAAGCGAGCACAGGAGCTGTGCGCGCTTTATCTTCAGCGGCTGTCAGCTGTTATACACAGCTGACATGCCGCTGCAATGGCTGCGATGGCTGTTACCGCCGATCGCAGCCATTTAACCCCTTCAATGCGGCTGTCAATGACGTCCACCGCATTGAAGTGGTTTACAGAGGGAGGGAGCTCCCTCTGTAACCCGTGGGCCCCCCCGCGGTGGATCGCGGGTGGCGATTGTTGCTATGGCAACCAGGAAGCCGTTACTAGGCTTCCTGGTTGCCCAGGTACGGTAGCCTATTAGGTCCTGCCCGAGGCAGGACCTAATACGCTAACTGTCAAATGAAAAATGACAGTTGCGATGCACTGCACTACATAAGTAGTGCAGTGTATCGTACCGGGGATCAGAAGACCAGATCTTCAAGTCCCCAGGTCAGTGTAAAAGAAAAAGTAAAAAATGTGAAAGAAAAATAAATAAATAAAAGTTAATAAATAATAAATAAATAATAAAAACAACACTTGTCCTGTTTCCCTGATCAACTCCTTTTATTATTAAAAAAACATGAAAATATGAAAAAAAACTATACATAATAGGTATCGCCGCGTTCGGAACGGCCTGATCTATAAAAATATCACATTATTTTTACCGCACGGTGAACACCGTAAAATTTTTTGACAAAAAACAATGACCGCATTTTATTTTTTGGTCATCTTGTCTCAAAAAAAATTTAATAAAAAGTGATCAAAAAGTTGCAAGTAACGCAAAATGGTACCAATAGAAACTACAGTTCGCCACGCATAAAACAAGCCCTCCCGCAGCGATATCAACGAAAAAATTAAAAAGTTACGGCTCTCAGAAAATGGCGACACTAAAACATGATTTTTTTTTAGAAAAGAGTATTATTATTGTGGGAACTTAGTGAAACGTAAAAAAACTATATAAATTTGGTGTCGCTGTAATCGTATCGCCCCGCAGAATAACATGTTGTTTATACTGCACGGTGAACGCTGTCAAAAAAAAAAAAAGAAACGTGCTGGAATGGCTGTTTTTTGGTTTTGTCATCTCCCAAAAAATGTAATAAATAGTGATAAAAAAAATCGCATGTACCCCAAAATGGAACCAATAAAAATTACAGCTCGTTCCACAAAAAAGGCGCCCTCACACATCTCCGTCACCAGAAAAATAACACGTTATGACTCTCAAAACGCAATGGTGCAAAATGATGCTAAATGATGACCCAGACTAATTTTTAGGTCCAGTAGAATTTCACTAAATACCCCACATTGTCATTTGCTGGACCCTGTAGACGCAGCAGAGATGAGGAAACTTTAGGGCCTTGTGCGGCTTATAGGGCTAGTGAAGAAGTCAAATATAAGGCAACACTGGAGCGCAGATATTTTGTATAATACCCAATAAACCCCGCCTGTGTATAAAGGATTGGTTCCAAGCGTACCACACCAATCTATGGATTCTTCATTCACCCCATTATTACATCATCCTATTATGACCTGTTGCACTCCGCCCAGCTTACATATACCCTGATGTACTCCACCCAGCTTACATATACCCTGATGTACTCCACGCAGCTTACATATACCCTGATGTACTCCACACAGCTTACATATACCCTGATGTACTCCGCCCAGATTACATATATCCTGATGTACTCCGCACAGCTTACATATACCCTGATGTACTCCGCCCAGCTTACATATACCCTGATGTACTCCGCACAGATTACATATACCCTGATGTACTCCTCACATATTACATATACCCTGATGTACTCCGCCCAGTTTACATATACCCTGATGTACTCCACCCAGCTTACATATACCCTGATGTACTCCACGCAGCTTACATATACCCTGATGTACTCCACACAGCTTACATATACCCTGATGTACTCCGCCCAGATTACATATATCCTGATGTACTACGCACAGCTTACATATATCCTGATGTACTCCGCCCAGCTTACATATACCCTGATGTACTCCGCACAGCTTACATATACCCTGATGTACTCCGCACAGCTTACATATACCCTGATGTACTCCGCACAGCTTACATATACCCTGATGTACTCCGCACAGCTTACATATACCCTGATGTACTCCGCCCAGCTCACATATGCCCCCACATTATAAGCTGAAATACCACTAATACACCAAGCAAAATCTGCGCTTCAAAAGCCAAATGGTGGTCCAACTGAGCCTGGCAGTGTACCCAAACGGCAATTTATGACCACATATGGGGTATTCTGGAGAACCCGCTTAACAATTTATGGCATGTGTGTCTACGGTGGTGCAAGCTGGGCACAACACATTGGGCACTGAAATGGCATATTTGTGGAAAACAGCAATTTTCAATCTGCAACATCTATTGTTTACTCATTTTTGCAAAACACTTGTGCGGTCAAAATGCTCACTACACCCCTAGATCAATTCTTTGAGGGATCTAGTTTCCAAAATGGGGTAATTTTTCGGGGGGTACCACTGTACTGATACTATATCTCAATGCAACATGGGGTCAAAAAACGAATCTTATAAAATCTCCACTCCAAATACTAAATGGCGCTCCTTCCCTTTAGAGCCTTGCTGTGTGTCCAAATAGCAGTTTATTTCCCTACTCTGAAGAAGTTGCTTTACAAATGTTACGGTGCTTTTTCTCCTTTATTTGTTGAGAAAATGAAACATTTTTAACTAATGCTGCGTCTTATTGGAAAATAATGTCATTTTTCATTTTCACTGCCCATTTCTAATAAAATATATGACACACCTGTGGGGTCAAAATGCTCACTACACCCCTAGATGAATTCCTCAATGGATGTAGTTTGCCAAATGGAGTCACTTTTGGGTAGTTTCCACTGTACTGGTACCTAAGGGGCTTTGCAAAAGCGACATGGCGCAAATAAACCAATCCAGCAAAATCTGCTCTCCAAAAGCCAAATGGCGCTCCTTCCCTTCTGAGCCCGGATGTGTATTCATACAGTACTTTATTACCACATATGGGGTATTTCCGTACTCTGGAGAAGTTGCTTTACAAATGTTACAGTGATTTTTCTCCTTTATTTGATGAGAAAATGAAACATTTTTACCTAAAGCTACGTCTTAGTGGAAAAAAATGATTTTTTTCATGTTTACTGCCCAATTCTAATGAAATCTATGAAACACCTGGGGGGTCAAAATGCTCACTACACCCCTACACCCTCTAGGGGTGTAGTTTCCCAAATGGAGTCACTTTTGGAGGGTTTCCACTGTACTGGTACCTTAGGAGCTTTACAAATGCGACATGGTGCCGAGAAATCAAACCAGCAAAATCTGTACTTCAAAAGCTAAATTGCGTGCCTTCCCTTCTGAGTCCTGCCGCTTCCCCCAAACAGCCGTTCATGACCACATGTTGGGTATTTCTGTACTCTGGAGAAGTTGCTTTACAAATGTTGGGGTGCTTTTAAACATCATTTATTTGTTTAAAAAATTAATAATTTGGAGGTAAAAATACATGGTATTGGAAAATAATGGAATTTTTCATTTTCACTGCCCAATTCTAATGAAATCTATGAAACACCTGTGAGGTCAAAATGCTCACTACACCCCTAGATCAATTCCTCAAGGAGTTTAGTTTCCAAAATGGGGTATTTTTTGGGGTGTTTCCTTTGTTTCGGCACCACAAGACCTCTTCTAACCTGACATGGTGCCTGAAATATAATCTAAGAAAAGGAAGGCCCTAAAAGGCTCTAGTTGCTCCTTTGCTTCTGAGGCCGGTATTTCAGTCCAGTAGCGCAATAGGGCCACATGTGGGATATTTCTAAAAACTGGAGAATCAGGGCAATAAATATTCAGTTGTGCTTCTCCGGTAAAAACCTTCAGTATTACAGGAAAAATGGATTATAATGGAATTTCGGCCAAAAAAATGAAATTTGTAGATTTCCCTGCTACATTGCTTTAATTCCCGTGAAACGCCTAAAGGGTTAAAAAACTTTCTGAATGCTGTTTTGAATACTTTGAGGAGTGAAGTTTTTAAAGTGGGGTGATTTGTGGGGGTTTCTAATATATAAGGCCCTCAAAGCCACTTGACAACTGAACTGTTCCCTAAAAAAATGGGCTTTTGAAATATTCTTGAAAATGTGAGAAATTGCTGCTAAAGTTATAAGCCTTGTAATGTCCTAGAAAAATTAAAGGATGTTCAAAAAATGATGCCAATCTAAAGTAGACATATTGGAAAAGTTATCTAGTAACTATTTTGTGTGGTATTACTATCTGTCTTACAAGCAGATACATTTGAATTTAGAAAATGCAAATTTTTTGCAAATTTTCTCTAAATTTTGGTGTTTTTCACACAAAAATATTGAATATATCAACCAAATTTTTTCACTAACTTAAAGTACAATATGTAACGAGAAAACAGTCTCAGAATCGCTTGGATAGGTAAAAGCATTCCCGAGTTATTACCACATAAAGTAACACACGTCAGATTAAAAAAATGGTCCAAAAGTGGCTCAGTCCTGAAGGGGTTAAAGCCACTTTTCAATGCTGCAAAAGGGTTGATGATATCTACTACAGAGAATAAACTGACCATTCAACAACCAGAGTTATCAAAAATGATCAATTCCTTAAGTGTAAAAAATACATTGTGTTTTGCATTATGATACTCTGTTATACCTCTAAAAGATGCAGCTATTTTTGGGTCTTGAGAATACAGTGATTTTTTCTTTATTTATTTTTCATTTTTGCATCACTGCCTTCTGATATGCAGTTGACGTAGTCAAATGAGGGCTAGTTTTTGCCTTGCGAGTTGTATTTTTTTTTAATGGCACTATTTTGGTGGACATATTAAAATATATTAAAAAACTTTTTTATTACGTTTTGGGGTTGTGTAAATAGAGGAAAAACCACAACTCCACTATTGCAGTTTTGCTTTTACTGCGTTCACCGTGTGATATAAATGACATGTTAACTTTATCTTGCTGGTCCGTACGATTATGGCGATACCAAATTTATATAGGTTTTTTTCATGTTTTACTAATTTGACACCATAAACACACTTTTAAAAAAAATAATAATATTTTTTTGCATTGCAATATTCTGAGAATCATAAGTTTTCAATGTTTCCGTCAATGGGGCTTATTTTTTGCAGGACGAGCTGTAGTTTCATTGGTACCATTTTGGCGGGAGGAACAAAAAACATTATTCTGGCATTGTTTTTTAGGTCTGTTTTTTTACGGTATTTTATAATTAGTATTTTGCGAGTGAGAGATCATATAACATTGTGCCTTTTCTGCATCTTCCTGTGAAATAATCTTTTAACCTGCCGTTGTATCAGTAAGTATGGCATTTTTCTGTGATTCTAAGTAAATTTGATCCCATTTTCTGTGATTTATATGTTCATTTTACTTACAGTATATGTGTGTCGTGTTGTTAAATTTCTTGTTCTTTTATCCCTTCTAGATAACGTGTCTTCCAGTAAAGTAGTTCGAGCCAGCATAGACCTCCACTCAAATATTATGAAACTTGCTGAGGGACAAGTAATCTTATTTGAGATGAGACCAAATGATAATCTTACAGAAGAACAGGTCTTTATCCGGGCTATTTCTTTGCTCATGTGTGCCTCCTACAGGAACCAGATGGTCAATACATATGTACGACCTGCCTTGGTAGTGCTAGCTTGTAAGATGGCATCAAGCTCGTCAAGAGGTAGGGCCCACTACACTTCTTGTTAAAATATTCACTGGGGGAAACAGTACCATTATTTTTCAGATGCAGGGTTCGAGTCCCTCGTGTGTTGCTCTTGGTGGATCCCCTGTGGCATGTGCACCTTCTGGAAGGAAATATTTTTATTAAATCAATGTGTTCAGTGTTATTAAGCAACTGTCAAATTGACTTTTATTAAAAATGTTTTAACTTTTTATAATACAGCTTCTATGCATCCAGTTCTCTCTCAGCCGATTCCGTCAGTTCAGTTGAACTGATGGCTCAACTAAGAAGGGGGTCCTGCATGTTTCACAGGTTCCACTTAATATCGATTACATCTAAGTTCATAACTTAACTATTAAACTATTATACAGGATACATAGAAGCTGTATTGCAAAAAGTGAAAACATTTTTTTTTTTTTAATCAGTTCAATTTTATTCAACAAACTTCACATTATTACAGGTCATTGTACGTTCTCATACAGTGTATAAGCAAATTTCAACAGACCCAATTATTTATATCCAACCAAACATTCCCTTCCCCCCAACTCCCCCTTGTATCCCCCCAGCCGGTCTTCTCGATACCACTTTTCCAATCCTCTCTCCTTCTCTTCCCCTTTTCCATTCCCCATCCTACGCCTGCTCTCCGTATGTACCCCCCCGTCAGTAGCCCTATACCTGAACGTGTGACCTTAGTGTCATTAGCTCCGCAGAAGCATACCCAGATTGATCAATCCACCTAGCCCATTGTTTTTCAAACTTGACCTTGGACCCCCTCTTGGAGTATATCCTATATTCCATCAGAACCTGTGAGTTAAGTGCCCCTATAATTTCTTGTTTTGATGGTGGCTCCGCATCCAGCCAGTGCTTTGCTATTCCTTTCCTAACTTGATATAGTATTTTAGCGATTGCCAACCCTGACATCCTATCCCCCTCCAAATCTCCAACATACCCTAGCAGCATAACCACAGGATCCCATGGAATCTGTACCTCAAACACTCTCCCCACTAGCTCCAATATTTCCGTCCACAGAATCCCCAACCTCCCGCATGTCCAGAACATATGAAGGATGTCTGCTTTTTCCTCCGGGCACCTAGGGCACTTGGCATCTGCTCTTAATCCCATTTGTTTCAGCACCCACGGGGTCCTATACACCCTATGTATCAGAAACAACTGCGATCTTCGTTGTGCTACATTAATGGACAAAGTACATGTTGCTGCCAATACCGCCTCCCAGTGGTCTGTTGTAATAGGACCCACATCCCTCTCCCATACAGCTTTCACTGGTGCCATAGGATCCCCCAGATGTTCCACCAATAACCTGCGATAAACCAATGAAATTAATCCTTTTGACGTTACTGCTTTTGCAATATGCTCCAACACCCCCGCGGCATGTATTGTCATGTCTACACTGACCGCTTGTGTCTGCACAGCGTGCCGAATCTGCAGGTACTGATAGAACATGCGGGAGTCCAGCTGAAACTCTTCCCTTATTTGCTGAAAGGATTTGAGTATGCCTCCCTCGTACAACTGACTCAATCGTATTATGCCTTGCTGCTCCCACCCCTGCATCCCTTCCAATTTACCCAATTCCCCCAGATAAGCATTCCTCCAGAGTGGTGTATATTTAGTGCATTCTCCTATCCCCAGCAATTGGTTGCACTGCCACCACACCTTGTGTATGAGAAGCAGAGTGGGTCTGTTACTCGCCATCCGTTTATAGCTGTGCGCTTCCAGTCCTCCCAACGGGTTCTCCCCCCCCCCCCCCCAGATATGATAGGATGCGCGCACTGGACCCCCATGTCTCTTCCTGCTCCCACCCCCAGAAATGCTGACATTGGGCAGCTAAATAATACACCCAAGCATTGGGCACAGTCAGGCCCCCCTCCTCTTTCGGCAGCTGTAATTTCTCCAGTTTAATCCTAGGTACCCCCTTCTTCCATACTAGGTCCCTAAAAAGGTTATGCAACCTCCTGAACCAATATTTGGGGATCCATACCGGGGAGTTATGTAGGACATACAGCACCTGGGGCATAAGGATCATTTTAATCAGATTCGTTCTACCGAGAGCCGATAGCGGTAACTTATTCCACGCCTCTACTTTGGCTTTTATCGTTGTTAACAGTGGCATTACATTAAGGGACATATAATCCTGTGCTTTCGCCGTCACCCTAACCCCCAAATACTTAAACTCCGTGACCACCGGTATCTCCACCTCCTCCTCCCCAGTCTGGATAACCCCCGGGTCCATGAGCATTAGAGCCGATTTTGACCAATTAATGAGTAGTCCTGAATATTTCCCAAACCGCTTAATTAGGGCCATCACTAACGGTAGTGTGCGCTCGGTATCCGCCATGAATAACAGCATATCGTCTGCGTATAATGCAATTCGTTCCTCCACCCCCCCATATCTCAACCCCTGAATATGTTCATGTTGTCTCACTGCGCACGCCAAGGGTTCCACCGCGAACAACAATGGAGATAATGGACATCCCTGACGCGTTCCCCGCTCCAGCGCGAACCGATCCGATAGCACCCCATTCACCCTTATCTTTGCTGTCGGGGCTACATACAACAACTTTACCCATTTTATATAATTAGGGCCAAATCCCATTTTCTCCAGAACTGACCACAAATATTTCCACTCCACGCAATCGAATGCTTTAGCCGCGTCTAAGGACAGAATGGCTCTCCCCCCATGATTATCCGGCAGAACTTGTAAATTCAAGAACAGCCGTCTCAGATTCACCGCCGTCGATTTGGATGGCATAAAGCCGGCCTGATCCCCATGTACCACCCCAGCCACTACCTTAGCTAGTCGAAGCGCCAATACTTTCGCCATGATTTTAATATCCGCAGTCAATAGAGAAACTGGTCTATAGGAGCCCGGGAGCTGGGGATCCTTCCCCTCCTTAGGCAGAACGACTATAGTTGCTTCGTACATTGTTTCCGGAAGCCGCCCCCTATCAAAACTATCTAAAAGAGTGGCCAATAACTGCGGTGCGAGCTCCTCCCCATATTCCTTAAAAACTTCCACCGGAAGCCCATCCGGCCCCGGCGCCTTTTCACTGGCTAGTATCCCTATGGCTGCCTAGAGCTCCTCCAGAGATATGGGCTCCTCCAATGTCCCTCTCTCCTCCCCTCCCAACCTGGGAAGTTCTATCTCCCCTATATACTCTTCCAGCTGTTGAGGTGTGTGCTCTGCCTTAGAGGCATACAAATCCGAGTAAAACTGCTGAAAAACTTTCAAAATCTGTCCTGTATCCGTCTCCAACTTCCCCCCCTCCCCTTTAATAGTGTGTATGTAATTATTCTCCCTCTGAGCCTGCGCCATCCTTGCCAGTAACCGTCCAGTGGTTTCCCCCTCCTCATAATATTGGCGTTTTAAAAACATCCTTTTGTTATCTGCCCTCTCCAACTGATGCTGTTTTAACAATCGCTGCGCCTCCACCCAATGCTTCAGTGTGTCTGGTGTGTTATCTATTATATGTAGCCTTTCTGTCTCCGTTACCCTTTCCAACAGTGCTTCCCCTAATTGTCTAGACCGTGTTTTT
Organism: Rhinoderma darwinii; assembly: GCF_050947455.1. Taxonomy (NCBI): domain Eukaryota; kingdom Metazoa; phylum Chordata; class Amphibia; order Anura; family Rhinodermatidae; genus Rhinoderma; species Rhinoderma darwinii. Next base: position 305,911,927 of record NC_134690.1, on the reverse strand, counting down.
ACTGCCGAAATGTGCTGGATGAACACCCCTCTCAGCCACGCCTTCATCGCGTCCCACAGTATCTCTTGCGGTACCGTTCCCGAATTGAATTGAAAGTATTCCTTTATGAGGTCTAAAATTTGTTTATGATCTATCAACTGCAGCCAAAAGGCATTGAGTTTCCAGCCCCCTTGCCCCCGCCCTGTCCTCCCCTCCGTCTCTACCTTCATTACCAAAGGAGAATGATCCGATAACGCTCTTTGCAAGTACTCTATCTGGGCTACAAATGGTACTGCTGCCGGTGAGCACAAGATGAGGTCTATCCTGGATAAAGACTGATATGTGGAAGACGCGCAAGAGTACTGAAAGCTATTTGGATGTTTATCCCTCCATATGTCCCGCCAACCCATTTCAGCAACAAGATGGCCAAACGCTGTTAAACCTCCCCCTGTCATGCCGAATTTATCCATATTGGTATTCAATACTGCGTTAAAATCCCCCATCACTAGTAACGGCACCTCCGGGTACCTAGCCAGTTCCTCCACCACTTTCTTGATACATCCGCTAGAAAATGGAGGGGGGACATACAACACCACCAACACACAATTCCAATGATACATCGTACAGTGTACCCCCACATACCGCCCCTCCCCATCCTGGAAGGAGTCGTGACATATAAATGGCACTGCCCTATGTATGAGAAGACTCACCCCCCTTGAATATGTAGTATGATATGAATGAAAACTATGGCCTACCCAGGCCCTATGCATCATGGAGACTGAATCCCTAGTCATATGTGTCTCCTGTAGTCCTATCACCCTCGACTCCTGTTTCCTAATAAAATCAAATACCGCCTGTCGTTTTCTGGCTTCCCGCAGGCCCCGTACATTCCAGGACAAACAATTAAGTGATCCCATCATCCCTCAACATATCCCAACACATCCTATCCTGTTCTCGTACTTTTACATATCCGACCGGCTGGGTCCTCTTTCCCTCCCTCCCCTCCCCCCCCTGTAACCTCCCCCGTAAACCTACCCCTTTCCAAGGGTTGGGGCGACAGAACGTATCTGCCATTACCCATAACAAGCGTCGGCAGGTCAACTCCGCCCACCGTACATTCAACAATACCATAAGTCGTTATTCACTTTTCCCGCGTAACTGACCATCCCTCCCGCTGCCTTTTTCTTGCAAATAAACAACCATCCCTTCAACATATCGGTACCCCTCAATGTCCATAAACACATTCCTCCTCTTCCGGTCTTCCGCGTTCACCGCAACCATGCCCTCCAACTCCAAGTCCAAACATGACCAGGAACCCTCAATGCCATATCTTGCAATTTTCTACGACACCTGGTTCAGTCCCGCATCCCCAGCCTCCTTTTGTCAGCCGGTCTGTTCCGGATCAACGCCGTCCCTCTGCCTCCGCCGGTCTCAGCTGACTTTCATGGCTATCCAACCATCTAACCGCTTCTCTCGGTGTCTCGAAAAAGGAAGTTGTGCCCAGCGCCACCACTCTCAGACGGCCAGGATACATCATTGAATATTGCACTTGTAACGCCCTTAGGCGTCTCTTTATATCCATAAACTGTGATCTTTTCCGTTGTACTTCCATAGAGAAATCCGGGAAGAAGGACACTTTCACCCCATTAAAGGAGATGTCTTGACGTTCTCTAGCTTTCCTCAGGATCTTGTCTCTATCTTTATAATGTAAAATCTTTATCAGCACCGGTCTCGGCGGCCTTCCCGGAGGGCCGGGTCTGGTCGGCACCCTGTGCGCTCTCTCCACCGCAAATAAAGGGGTCAATTCCTCTCTGCCAAATGTGTCTATCAGCCACTTTTCAAAGAAGTCATCCGGATTCGCTCCCTCCACTCTTTCTGGAACCCCCACTAGGCGAACGTTATTCCGTCTCAGCCGATTTTCCATGTCGTCTGTCTTAGCCAGCAATGTCGCCACTGCCTGCGAGTGTGCCTGTACATCCTGCTTTATGTGAGGAATCGCATCCTCCATGTCTGAGACTCTCCCCTCCACGGCAGTGGTGCGTTCCGCTACTTTTTGCAAATCATTCCTGAGCAGCAAAATGTCCTCCTTCAATCCACCCATCTGGCTTGCTAAGGTATTAAGGACCATAGAATTTTGCTTCACCGCTGCCAAAATGTCCTTTAGGGAGGGTTCCTCCTTCCTTGCTCCACTTTTCCCTCCAGCACCTGGCTGATCCTGCATGGCGCCACTCATCTCCTCCTCCTCCTCCTCCTCCTCACTTCTCATGTCCCCCGCCAAAGGAGAGTACCTGGATCCATAAGATGAGCCTCCAGCTGCCTGATCTCCAGCCGACTTTCGCTGCTGTGCAGCCGCCCCCCCTGCTCTCGGCGTGCGGGCGAACCTCTCCAGCTTCTCCACTACTTCCTGCCGGAGGCCTCTATTGCGGCCTTCCTTCTCCTCGACGCCATCTTGAGCGCGGGACCCGGGACTCGCTGGCGGCGACTTCTGCTTCTTTGAGCGCGTCATTATGGACGGGCACTCGTTCTCCTCCACCTCTAGACTCTGGTAAGACCTTGGGGAAGCTGTTTTCCCCGAATTTTACGGGATATATGGACCTTATAGGATGAATACAGCAGGAGCTCCGGTCACACACGTCCTCTCACATTCACCGCTAGGCCACGCCCCCAAAGTGAAAACATTTTTAATAAAAATCGGTTTGAAAGTTCCTTAATAACACGTTAATTAAATAATAATAATAATAATAATTTAAATAAACAATTCCTTCCAAAGGTGTAGATATACAACCAAAATCGGAAAAAGAGTAATGAAACCATAACTATTTCGACCAATTAGAAATATACATTTTATTGAAATACATTTAAAATATTGAGCATAATAAAAGAAGTGATGGATCACCGAAGAACCAGTATGCACATATGCACACAAGATTATACTTTAACCCCTTCCCGCAAAATGACGTGTCTGGTGCGTCGGCATAACAAGTAACTTACTGCAATCCGGCGTACCAGACCTGTCATGAAGATGAAGCGGGCATAGGAGCTGTGCTCGCTTGATCTTCAGTGTGTGTCAGCTGTAATATATAGATGACATCCCACTGCAACGGCGGCGATGGCAGTTACCGCCGATCGCTGCCATTTAACCCCCTTCAATGCAGCGGTCAATGGCGTCCACCACATTGAAATGGTTGACAGAGGGAGGGGGCTTCCTCTGTAAAGCCCCACGAGAGTTTGCAGATGCCGATGGCAGCTATGGCAACCAGGAAGCCTAGCAACGGCTTCCTGGTTGGCCAGGTACTGAAGCCTATTAGGTCCTGCCCAATGCAGGCCCTTATAGGCTAACTGTCAGGTGAAAAATGACCGTTTCAATACACTGCACTTCATAAGTATCTTCAAGTCCCCAGGTAAGTGTAAAAAAAAAAGTGAAATAAAAACAATATTAGCCCTGTTTCCCTGATCAAGTCCTTTATAAATGAAAAAATTAAAAGAACTATACATAATGGCTATCGCCGTGTTCGGAACGACCTGAGCTATAAAAATATCATGTTATTTTTACCGCACGGTGAACATCGTTTTTAATATGATAGAATTTTTTGGTCACCTTGTCTCAGAAAAAAATTACTAAAAAGTGATCAAAAAGTCGCACGTACCCCAAAATGGTACCCATAAAAACTACAATTCGTCGTGCAAAAAACAAGCCCTCCAACAGAGATATCAACTAAAAAATAAAAAGTTGTGGCTGTCAGAAAATGGCGACACTGAAATATGATTTTTTTTTTAGAAAAGAGTATTTTTCTTGTAAGTAGTAAAACGTAAAAAAACTATATAAATCTGGTGTCGCTGTAATATTATCGATCCACAGAATGAAGTTAACATGTTGTTTATACTGCACGGTGAATGCTGTAAAAAAGAAGAAACAAAACCGTGCTAGAATTGCTGTTTTTTGGTTTCCTCGTTTCCCAAAAAATTGAATAAATAGTGATAAAAAAAAATCACATGTACCCCAAAATGGAACCAATAAAAATTACAGCTTCTTCCACAAAAAAAACAAACCCTCACACAGATCCGTCAACAGAAAAATAGCACGTTATGACTCTCAAAACGCAATGATGCAAAATTATTCTAAATGACGGCCCAGACAAATTTTTTAGGTCCAGTAGAATTTCACTAATAACCCCACATCGTCATTTGCTGGACCCCACAGGTGGATCCTGTAGATGCAGCGGAGATGAGAAAACTTGCGGGGCTTGTGCTGCTTATAGGGCTAGTGAAGAAGTCAAAGATTAGGTAATACTGGAGCGCAGATATTTTGTACAATACCCAAAAAACCCGGCCTGTGCATAAAGGATTGGTTCAAAGCGTACCACACCAATCTATGGATTATTAATTTTATTATTCATTCACCCCATTATTACATCATCCTATTATTGCCTGATGTATTCCGCCCAGTTTACATATACCCTGATGTACTCCGCACAGCTTACATATACCCTGACGTACTTCACCCAGCTTACATATACCCTCATGCACTCCGTCCAGTTTACATATACCTGGATGTACTCCGCCCAGCTTACATATACCCTGATGTACTCTGCCCAGCTTACATATACCTGATTTTTCAGGTGCAGGGTGTGAGTCCCTCGTGTGTTGCGCTTGGTGGATCCCCTGCAGGCATGTACACTTTTTGGAAGGTATTTATTTTAATAAATCAATGTGTTTTGTGTTAAGCAACTGTCATTGTTTTTTTTTTTAAACTTAACTGTTTTAACCGCCCAGCTTACATATACCCTGATGCACTCCGCCCAGTTTACATATACCCTGATGTGCTCCACGCAGCTTACATATACCCTGATGTACTCCGCCCAGCTTACATATACCCTGATGTACTCCGCACAGCTTACATATACCTTGATGCACTCCGCCCAGCTTACATATACCCTAATGTACTCCGCACAGCTTACATATGCCACCACAATATAAGATGAAATACCAGTAAAACCCCAAACAAAACTACTACCAAGCAAAATCTACGCTTCAAAAGCCAAATGGCGATTCTTCTGAGACTGACCGTGTGCCCAAACAGCAGTTTATGACCACATATGGGGTATTACTATACTCTGGAGAACCCACTTAACAATTTTTGGGGCGTGTGTCTCCAGTGGCACAAGCTGGGCACAACATATTGGTCACTGAAATGGCATATCAGTGGAAAAATGGCAATTTTCAATCTGCAACATCCACTGTGCACTAATATCTGAAAAACACTTGCGGGGTCAAAATGCTCACACCACTTCTAGATAAATTTCTTCAGGGTTGTATCCAAAATAGGGTAATTTTTCTGGGCTTTTTACTGTAATGGTACCTTAGCTCAATGCAATATGGTGTCAGAAAACTAGTTTAGTAAAATCTCCTTCCCCTTAGACCCTTGCTGTGTGTCCAAATAGCAGGTTATGACCACATGTGGGGTATTGCCGTACTCGGGAGTAATTGCTTTACAATTGTTGGGAGGATTTTTCTCCTCTATCCCTTGTGAAAATGAAAAAATGTAACTTTTAAGTGAAAAATATTTGATATTAAATTTTACAGCCTAATTCCAATAAATTCTGCAAAAGACCTGTGGGGTCTAAATGCTCACTATACCACTAGATAGATTCCTTAAAGTGTGTAGTTTCCCAAATGGGGTCACTTTTGAGGGCTCCTACTGTTTTGGCCTCGCAGGGGCTTTTGAAATGTGACATGGCACACGAAAACCATTCCAGCTAAATCTGAGCTCCAAATGGTGCTCCTTCCCTTTTGAGGCCTGCAGTGTGTCCAAACAGCAGTTTTTGACCACTTATGGGGTATTGCCGTAATTGGGAGAAATTGCTTTTCAAGTGTTGGGGTGATTTTTCTCCTTTATTTCTTGTAAAACTGTAAAATATCCACGTTTTATCGGGGAAAAATGTAGCTTTTCAATTTCATGGCCTAATTCCAATAAATTAGACAAAAAAATTGTGGGGTCAAAGTGCTCCCTGTAGCCCTAGAATTCCTTCAGCGGTGTAGTTTCATAAATGGGGTCACTTTTGGGGGTTTCCACTAATTTGGTCCCGCAGGGGCTTTGCAAATGTTAGATGGCGCCGCAGACCATTCCAGCAAAATTTGAGCTCCAAAAGTCAAATGGTGCTCCTTTCGTTCTAAGCCTTGCCGTGGGTCCAAACAGCGGTTTATTGCCACATATTGAGTATTTCTGTGCTCAGAAGAGGTTGCTTTACAAATTTTGGGGTGCTTTTTCTCCTTTATTGTGAAAATGGAGAAATCGAAGCTAAAACTACATTTTATTAGAAAAAAATTTAGATTTTAATTTTCGCTGCCTGATTCCACTAAAGTGGGTTCAAAATGCTTACTATACCCCTCGATAAATTTCTTAACCCATTCCCGCTTTTTGGCGTGACTGTACGTCCAAATTCAAAGTGCTTTCCCGCACACGGGCGTACAGTCACGCCCTGTAGATGAAGCCGGCACAGGAGCTGTGCGCGCTTCATCTTCAGCGGCTGTCAGCTGCCATACACAGCTGACATCCTGCTGCGATGGCAGTTACCACCGATCGCAGCCATTTAACCCCTTCAATGCAGCTGTCAATGGCGTCCGCTGCATTGAAGTGGTTGACAGAGGGAGGGAGCCCCCCCCCGGTGGATCGCGAATGGCGATGGTTGCTATGGCAACCAGGAAGCCGTTGCAAGGCTTCCTGGTTGCCCAGGTACGGTAGCCTATTAGGACCTGCCCGAGGCATGACGTAATAGGCTAACTGTCAAATGAAGAATGACCGTTACAATAGTGTATAGTACCGGGGATCTTCAAGTCCCCAGGTCAGTGTAATAAAAAAGTAAAAAAAAATTTGAAAGAAAAATAAATAAATAAAAGTTTTAACTAATAAATCAACAATCGCCCTGTTTCCTTGATCGACTCCTTTATAATTAGAAAAAAACATGAAAACAAACCTATACATAATAGGTATCAATGCGTTCGGAACGGCCTGATCTATAAAAATATCACATTATTTTTACCGCACGGTGAACAACGTAAAAAATTTTAATAAAAAACGATGACCGCATTTTATTTTTTGGTCATCTTGTCTCCAAAAAATATTAATAAAAAGTGATCAAAAAGTTGCAAGCAATGCAAAATGATACCAATAGAAACTACAGTTCGTCACGCATAAAACAAGCCCTCCCGCAGCGATATCAACTAAAAAATAAAAAAGTTATGGCTGTCAGAAAATGGCGACACTAAAACATGATTTTTTTTAGAAAAGAGTATTTTTATTGTGCGAACTTAGTGAAACGTAAAAAAACGATATAAATTTGGTGTCGCTGTAATCGTATCGACCCGCAGAATAACGTTAAGATGTTGCTTATACTGCACGGTGAACACTCTAAAAAAACAAAGAAACAAACAAACGTGCTAGAATTGCTGTTTTTTGGTTTCCTCATCTCCCAAAAAATGGAATAAATAGTGATAAAAAAAAAATCCCATGTACCCCAAAATGGAACCAATAAAAATTACAGCTCGTTCCACAAAAACATGCCCTCACACAGCTCCGTCAACGGAAAAATAACACGTTATGACTCTCAAAACACAATGATGCAAAATTATGCTAAATGACGGCCCAGACTAATTTTTTAGGTCCAGTAGAATTTCACTAAATACCCCACATCGTCATTTGCTGGACCCCACAGGTGGACCCCGTAGATGCAGCGGAGATGAGGAAACTTTAGGGCCTTGTGCTGCTTATAGGGCTAGTGAAGAAGTCAAAGATTAGGCAATACTGGAGCGCAGATATTTTGTATAATACCCCAAAAACCCGGCATGTGCATAAAGGATTGGTACCACACCAATCCATGGATTATTCATTCTCCCCATTATTACATCATCCTATTATGCCCTGATGCACTCCGCCCAGTTTACATATACCCTGATGTACTACGCACAGCTTACATATACCCTGATGAACTCCGCCCAGCTTACATATACCCTGATGTACTCCGCCCAGCTTACATATACCCTGATGTACTCCGCCCAGCTCACATATGCCCCCACATTATAAGATAAAATACCACTAAAACACCAAGCAAAATCTGCGCTACAAAAGCCAAATGGTGGGCCAACTGAGCCTGGCAGTGTGCCCAAACGGCAATTTATGACCACATATTGGGTATTGCTGTATTCTGGAGAACCCGCTTAACAATTTATGGGATGGGTGTCTACGGTAGTACAAGCTGGGCACAACACATTTGGCGCTGAAATGGCATATCTGTAAAACTGCCATTTTCAATCTGCAACATCTATTGTTTACTCATTTTTGCAAAACACTTGTGCGGTCAAAATGCTCACTTCACCCCTAGATAAATTCTTTGAGGGATCTAGTTTCCTAAATGGGGTAATTTTTCGGAGGTACCACTATACTGGTACTATAGCTCAATGCAACATGGTGTCAAAAAACGAATCTTGTAAAATCTCCACTCCAAATACTAAATGGCGCTTCTTCCCTTTAGAACCTTGAGCAGGTGCTTTAAATAATAATAGCCACTCCCACTAGTCTTGAGGGGAGTGGTATGTGGTGCATGGGATGTGTAGTAAGAAATAATAAATGAATAGTGTATGTGCAAGTGTAATAATGTAAGTGAAATATAGGGGGCAGTAATGAGTAAAGTGCCTAAAAAATAAATGAATAATGGGATGCAAGTGTGTGAAACATGGAGGGATAGTGTGTAAGTCATGAGGCGCAACGTGTCTAGCCAGGTAGAAGCCTATTTGTGACGCCTTGATAATTCATAGAGCGGGCTACCCTGCTTGCTAGGCCAAACAACAACACACCATGCTCTCCCAGCATCAAAGACCTGGCTGTGTCCAAAAGAAGCGTATATAAGTAATAATGAAAAATACCTGGGGTATTAGTGATCATTTTGGCCAAAAGGACGCAAGCTCGCAATCCACGACAAGGATCCCCAGACTTGCGAGTCCCTAACTGGAGCGAAACGCATGGTGTGTTGTTGTTTGGCCTAGCAAGCAGGGTAGCCCGCTCTATGAATTACACACTATCCCTCCATGTTTCACACACTTGCATCCCATTATTCATTTATTTTTTAGGCACTTTACTCATTACTGCCCCCTATATTTCACTTACATTATTACACTTGCACATACACTATTCATTTATTATTTCTTACTACACATCCCATGCACCACATACCACTCCCCTCAAGACTAGTGGGAGTGGCTATTATTATTTAAAGCACCTGCTCACTCGCCTTCATCAGCGTTTCTGACCTGGCTGTGTCCATTTGTAAGTATGGACTTTTTCGGTGTTTTTGCATAAATGTCCTTGTTTTTATCTGTTTTGTCTATTTCTAAAAACTGCAGAATCTCAGCAATAAATATTGAGTTGTGTTTCTCTGGTAAAGCCCTCTGTTACAGAAAAAAAGGATTAAATATGAATTTCTGCACAAAAAACTGAAATGTGTAAATGTCGCCCCTATTTTGCTTTAATTCTTGCGAAACGCCTAAAGGGTTAAACTTTCTTAATGTTGTTTTGAATACTTTGAGGGGTGCAGTTTTTAAAATGGGGTGATTTATGGGGGTTTGTATTGTGTGGACCCCTCAAAGCCACTTCAAAACTGAACTGGTCCCTGAAAAAATAGCCTTTTGAAATTTTCTTGAATATGTGAGAAATTACTGCTGAAGTTTCAAACCTTGTAACGTCCTAGACAAAGAAAAGAACGTTCAAAAAAACAATCCCAACATAAAAAGTAGACATATGGGATATATAAAATAGTAGCTATGTTGTGTGATATTACTAACTGTTTTACAAGCAGATAAATGTAAAATTATAAAAGCGCAAATTTTTGCAAATTTTCTCTAAATTTTAGTATTTTTCACAAATATTGAATTTATCGACCATATTTTTTCACGAACATAAAGTACAATGTGTCACGAGAAAACAGTCTCAGAATAGTTTGGATAGGTAAAAGCATTCTAAAGTTATTACCACATAAATTGACACATGTTAGATTTGAAAAAATCAGCTTAGTCTTTAAGGCAAAAACAGGCCGTGTCCTGAAGGGGTTAAAACTACAATAACAGTAGAATAAAGCGCTATTATATAGTAACAGTATATGGTAAGCATACTTGAAAGATGTACATACACCAGCTAAATAGCGACCTAGTTTGTATGTTAGGATTATGCAGTAAATCCCACCTTTGAATATAGTAAAAAGATGGTGCACATGACGTGACTCAATAATAAAGCAACATCAAAATGTAAAACCAGGGAAGGGATATGGTGGAGACTGCAGACAACTAACAGATGCGGCCTAAAAAAATATATATCAATGAAACCTGGTTGTCCTAGTGACATGAAAATGCAGGTAGGTCACCTAGAAAGTCAGTGGTGTGCCTGGTCGCCTCGACGCGCGTTTCTTATTAGTTTTCCTCAGGTGGCATGTAGGTGGAAGCACATTAGTACAAGATAAATGGAAGATGTACCAATCAGATGTGGTAGAGGCTATCACATGATACAGATAGAATGAGAAGCTAGATCACCTGAATGGTGCGGTACATCATGTGAGCCCCCCGCACTCCGGCCAGAGAAGCCGGCACATGCGTCACAGTCTCCCATCATAGACCGGCATCCACCACTGAAGCGTCCGTTGTGAAAACGGGAGACCCATCCCGCTGTGTAAACAGCTGAGGAGCTTCATTCTATCACACTCCTAAGTAGGGCCCAATGGTGAAAGCCGATGGGCGGAACAGTTAGCCACGTGCACAACCAGCCCAGGAGCAGGGACGGAAGATAGACTGCAAGACACACCACACCCAGGTCTAGAATTGAACCAATATAGTACAAATACAACCAATCCTATAAAAATAATAATAATGGTGGCAATATATATATATATATACACATTAATTCTTGCGCTATTAATACTAAGTAAATTCAATCCAAGAAATAAAGCATATGTATATACAAACAGATGTAAAAAGCAATGGTGACAAATAGCATGAATATTTTGTGGAAGACATTTACCCTTTCCCGACATTTGTCGTATGGATATGTCATGGAAAGCCAGTGCATCCCGCATTTTTCCTTATCCATATGACAAATGGTGGACACCGGCTCAGAAGCTGAGTCGGTGCCACCATCGCCGGATGTCAGCGGTATCTTACAGCTGACAAACGGCTGTAATGGCGGGGACCGAAATTAGCTTTGATCCCCGCCATTAACCCCTTAAGTGCAGTGCTCAAACGCGATCGCTGCATTTAAGCTGTTTGTAGTTCATCGGAACCCCAGCAATAAAATTGCTGGGGTTCCGGTGGCTGCAATGGCAACCGGAGGCCTAATACTGGCTGCCCGGTCTGCCTAGCACGAAAGCTTTCCAGGACCCGCCCAGCAGTGGAGCCTGAAAGGCTTCCGTAGCCGACGGCAAGATGGCGCCGGCTCAGGAGCTGTGCAGGCGTTGTCAGCGGTGGATGTCAGCTGTATGTTACAGCTGGCATCCACCTGTAACGGCAGGAACCAGAGCTAGCTCCGATCCCTGTCTTTAACCCCTTAAATGCAGAGATCGCAGCATCTTAGAGGTTGCTAGCAGATCGCTAGCCCTGCCATGCAATCAGGTCTGGCGACTGCTGCTATGGCAACAGAGCACTTAACAACGCCCTCCTGCTGTGCCATTACAGATGCCGATTAGGCCCCGCCGGGAGCCGAAGCCTAATCGGCTTGCGGTCAGTGAATGACAGATCTAATACATTGCACTACATAGGTAGCGCAATGTATTAGAAAACACAGTTGGACCTTCAATTCCTTTAGCGGGACTTGAAAAAAAGTGTAAAAATAAGTTTTAAAACGTATGATAAAAGTTTCAAATATATTAAAAAACTACACCAGAATTTCTGTTTTTTGATCATTTTGCCCTACAAATATTGGAATAAAAAGTGATCAAAAAGTCGCATGTATCCAAAAATGGTACCTATAAAAACTATAGCTCGTCTCGCAAAATACAAGCCCTCACACAGCTCCGTCGACGAAAAAAATAAAACGTTATGGTTATCACAACTTGGCGACAGAAAAAATACATTCTTTTTACAAAAGTAATTTTATTGTGCAAAAAGTTCTAAAACATAAAAAAGTGCTATAAATTTGGTATTGCCGGAGGTTATAAGGCATGGTGAATGCTGTATAAAAAACACAAACTAAAAAACTATGCCAGAATTGCAGTTTTTTCGTCCCTTGTAGGGATGCACGATGCATCGAAACTTCGATACTGTTTCGATACTCTGCATCCCTAAACGGTTCGATACCGCTATTTTCTGTATTTCGATACTTCGCTGCGCAGCCGCACAGCTCAGTATAGTAACACATGAATGTATGAGAGCGAGGCTGCAGCTGTGTGACACAGCCATTGCTCCGCTCCGGAGTCCTGATAACAAGTGCCGCGGGGTCAGGATGATGTGATGCGGCCGGCACTGCACTAATGAGCGGCGACACTGAAGACAGAACATGGCGGGCGGTCTGCAAATCACCCCCATGTTCTGTCCTCTATGCCTGAACCGCCGCTCATTAGTGCAGCGCCGGCTGCATCACCTCATGCTGACCGCGCGCGCACTTCCTTCAGGAGCGGGGCAATGACTTTATCACACAGCCGCAGCGCCGCTCTATAACGGCGGAGATCAGAGAAACCTCTCATCTCCGCCGTTATTCCCCTGAATGCTGCGATCACAGCTGACTGCAGCATTCAGGAGAAAATGAGAAGGGTGGATGCCCCTGGATCGCGTCACAGGGAATTCCTGTGACGCGATCGAGGGCCATACCATATATGGGCAGAGAGCCCAGGGTCTATTGACGGACCCCAGGGCTGTCCTACCATATTTCCTGTTGTTAGGGCATACTTGGGTATGTCCTAACAACTGCCTGTGGACTATCCGTCCACAGGCTAATGTACTGGCACATATCTGATATATGCCAGGTACATTAAAGTTTAAAAAGTAAAAACAAATTCTTGTTAAATTTTAAAAAATACACATACGCCTTTTTTACAATAAACATTAAAAGAAGTCTCAATACATAAAATATACACATTCAGTAATGGCGCGCACAACAATTCTTTTGCATCATTTATGATGTGTATGCTGGTGTATGCGGGTGTATCTACCCGCCACTCAGTCCCTGCCTACTTGCAATGACCCGCCCTAGGCGACGGGGTACAACTGGGCGACGGTCCCTACACTCAGTAAGTGCACGACAGACAACCAGACAAGGAAACACAGAACAAAGGGAAACTGGGCAGTTGCCCACGGCAACACCGTGAGCAACAAGAGTAGTAAACGAGCTGAGTCAAACCAGGAGAGTACGAGGTGCCAAACGCAGAGCAGGAGAGTAGTGAGTAGGGCTCACTTGTCTGTTTCCCTATCCCTGTCATTACATAATCACAAGCCTATATACCTACTCTACCCTGGTCCCTCACACCACTATGGACCCCCTTGAGACCCTGGTTCAGCAAATGCAGGGTCTCTCCCTACAGGTCCAGGCCCTGGCTCAGAGGGTCAACCAGCCTGATGCTACCATGGTAGTGCCCCTCACCTCTTGAACCCCACCTCAAGTTGCCTGACCGGTTCTCAGGGGACCGGAAGACTTTTCTCTCCTTTCGGGAGAGTTGTAGGCTCTATTTTCATTTAAAGCCCCACTCCTCAGGTTCTGAGAGCCAGCGGGTGGGTATAATTATGTCCCGGCTCCAGGAAGGGCCCCAAGAATTGGCCTTCTCCTTGGCTCCTGACGACCCTGAACTTTCCTCCGTTGATCTTTTCTTTTCTGCTCTCGGACTCATTTATGACGAGACTGACTGGACTGCCTTTGCTGAGAGTCAGCTGGTGACCTTACGTCAGGGTAAGAGACCTGTTGAGGAGTATTGCTCTGACTTTAGGAAGTGGTGCGTAGCTTCTCGGTGGAATAACCCTGCCTTAAGGTGCCAGTTTAGGTTGGGTCTGTCGAACGCCCTGAAAGACCTGCTAGTTAGCTATCCCTCTTCTGACTCCCTAGACCAGGTTATGGCTTTAGCGGTACGACTTGACCGACGTCTCAGGGAACGACAACGTGAACGTGTTTGTGTTTTCTCCTCTGACTCCCCCATGATGCCTCCCGAGGTTCCGTTGCTTCGTTCTTCCACAGAAGACTCGGAGGTACCTATGCAACTCGGGGCCTCCGTGTCCCCCCAACAACGTAGAGAGTTCCGCAGGAAGAATGGTCTCTGCTTCTATTGTGGGGATGACAAGCATCAAGTGAACACCTGTCCTAGGCATAAGAATAAGCAGCCGGAAAACTTCCGCGCCTAAGTGATCATCTTGGGCGCACAGGTATTTCCCGTAAATATGAAACGTAATAAAATCTTGCTTCCCTTTCAGGTCTCTTTTGGTGTCTGCTACCGGCAGTGCCTTCGTGGATTCAGGGTCGTCTGCTAAGTGTTACCTCCTCATAGAGAATACGATTGCGCTATCGATTTGGTACCAGGAGCTAAGCTCCCTAAGGGTAGGATATTTAATCTCTCTTGTCCCGAACGTGAAGCCATGAGAGAGTATATCCAGGAATGCCTGGCCAAGGGTTACATTCGCCCCTCTACTTCCCCGGTAGGTGCTGGCTTCTTCTTCGTAGGGAAGAAGGATGGTGGTCTTAGGCCATGCATTGACTACCGTAACTTGAATAAGGTCACTGTAAGGAACCAGTATCCCCTTCCTTTGATTCCTGATCTCTTTAATCAGGTTCAGGGGGCCCAATGGTTCTCTAAGTTTGATCTACGGGGGGCGTATAACCTTATCCGCATCAAAGAGGGGGATGAGTGGAAGACTGCGTTTAACATGCCCGAAGGTCATTTCGAATACCTCGTCATGCCCTTTGGGTTGTGTAATGCTCCCGCGGTCTTCCAGAATTTCATAAATGAGATTTTAAGAGATTACCTGGGGGTATTTCTTGTAGTGTACCTTGATGATATACTTGTGTTTTCCAAGGACTGGTCCTCCCACATTGAGCATGTCAGGAAGGTGCTCCAGGTCCTTCGGCAAAACAAACTGTTTGTGAAGACCGAAAAATGTGTGTTTGGGGTGCAGGAGATACCATTTTTAGGTCAAATCTTCACTGCTCATGAATTCCGCATGTACCCCGCCAAGGTCCAGGCTGTGGCGGAATGGGTCCAACCTGCCTCCTTGAAGGCGTTACAGTGCTTCTTGGGGTTCGCTAATTATTACAGGAGATTTATTGCTAACTTCTCGGTCATCGCTAAGCCTCTTACGGACCTCACTCGCAAGGGTGCTGATCTCCTCCACTGGCCTCCTGAGGCTGTCCAGGCTTTTGAGGCCCTTAAGAAGTCCTTTATCTCGGTCCCGGTGTTGGTTCAGCCCAACCAAATGGAGCCATTTATCGTGGAGGTTGACGCGTCCGAGGTGGGAGTGGGGGCTGTCTTGTCCCAGGGTACCAGGTCCCTCACCCATCTCCGTCCCTGTGCCTACTTCTCCAGGAAGTTTTCGCCCACTGAGAGTAACTATGATATTGGCAACCGCGAACTCTTAGCCATTAAATGGGCATTTGAAGAGTGGCGCCACTTCCTGGAGGGGGCTAGGCACCAGGTAACGGTCCTTACCGACCACAAGAATCTGGTTTTCCTAGAATCGGGCCGGAGGCTAAACCCGAGACAAGCTCGATGGGCGTTATTTTTTACCAGATTCAATTTTTTGGTTACCTATAGGGCTGAGTCTAAAAATATTAAGGCTGATGCACTGTCGCGTAGCTTCATGGCCAGCCCTCCTTCGGAGGAAGATCCTGCTTGTATTTTGCCTCCAGGTATAATCATTTCCTCTATTGATTCTTATTTAGTCTCTGAAATTGCTGCTGATCAAGGTTCAGCTCCCGGGAACCTTCCTGAGAACAAGCTGTTTGTTCCCCTGCAATTCCGGCTAAGGGTACTTAGGGTAAATCATGACTCTGCACTATCTGGTCATCCAGGCATCCTGGGTACCAAGCACCTCATTGCCAGAAACTATTGGTGGCCTGTGTTGCCGAAAGACGTTAAGGCCTACGTCACCGCTTGTGAGGTTTGTGCTAGGTCCAAGACTCCCAGGTCCCGACCAGCGGGCTTACTACGTTCGTTGCCCATTCCCCAGAGACCTTGGACCCATATCTCCATGGATTTTATCACCGATTTGTCTCCATCTCAAGGCAAGTCTGTGGTGTGGGTTGTAGTAGACCGCTTCAGTAAGATGTGCCACTTTGTGCCCCTCAAAAAACTACCCAACGCTAAGACGTTAGCTACCTTGTTTGTCAAACACATCCTGCATCTCCATGGGCTCCCTGTCAATATTGTTTCTGACAGAGGGGTATAATTTGTTTCATTGTTTTGGAGAGCCTTCTGTAAAAAGTTGGAGATTGATCTGTCCTTCTCCTCTGCCTTCCATCCTGAAACTAATGGCCAAACCGAGAGGACTAATCAGTCTCTAGAACAATATTTAAGGTGTTTTATCTCTGACTGTCAATATGATTGGGTCTCATTCATTCCCCTCGCCAAATTTTCCCTTAATAACCGGGTCAGTAACTCGTCAGGGGTCTCCCCCTTTTTCTGTAATTTTGGGTTTAATCCACGGTTCTCCTCCGTTTTCACCTGGTAGTTCCAACAATCCCAAGGTAGAGGTCGTTCATCGGGAACTGTGCACAGTCTGGGCCCAGGTTCAGAAGAACCTAGAGCCGTCCCAGAGCATACAAAAAACTCAGGCAGATAGAAGACGTTCTGCTAACCCCTTGTTTATGGTCGGGGATCTGGTGTTGCTATCGTCAAAGAACTTGCGCCTTAAAGTCCCGTCCAAGAAGTTTGCTCCCCGGTTTATAGGGCCGTACAAGGTCATTGAAGTCCTCAAACCTGTCTCCTTCCGACTGGAGTTGCCCCCATCTTTTCGAGTACACGACGTGTTTCATGCCTCCCTCCTTAAACGCTGCTCCCCGTCCTTGGCTCCCTCGAGGAAACCTCTGGTCCCCGTTCTCACCCCTGAGGGGGTAGAATTCGAGGTGGCCAAGATTGTGGACAGCAAGATGGTCCAAGGCTCCCTCCAGTACCTGGTCCATTGGAGAGGATACGGGCCTGAGGAGAGAACTTGGGTACCCGCCCGGGATGTTCACGCTGGGGTATTGGTCAGGAGGTTCCACCTTCGTTTCCCCAATAAACCAGGTCCATCTAGAAAGGGTCCGGTGGCCCCTCATAAAAGGGAGGGTACTGTTAAGGATCTGCCAGGCACAGCTTCTGTATCCACGCCCATAGGTAATCAGTCTGCACCTGCTTCTATGTCTGTGACTCCATCTTCCACCACTCAGGATGGCAGGCTTAGGAGTGGGAGAGCCTATCACAGCCTGGCCAGACGGAGCTAGCTCCCGCCCTCTGTCTATTTATACCTGCCTTTCCTGTTCCTCCTTACTTGTGATTCTTCTCTGTTGGTTTCCTGGCCCTGCTGCAGCTTCTTGAACTATTTGACCCTGCTTTGTATTGACCCTGGCTTACTAACTACTCTCCTGCTCTGCGTTTGTTACCTCGTACTCTCCTGGTTTGACTCGGCTTGTTCACTACTTTCCTGCTCTGCGTTTGGCACCTCGTACTCTCCTGGTTTGACTAGGCTTGTTTACTACTCTTGTTGCTCACGGTGTTGCCGTGGGCAACTGCCCCGTTTCCCTTTGTTCTGTGTTTCCTTGTCTGGTTGTCTGTCGTGCACTTACTGAGTGTAGGGACCGTCGCCCAGTTGTACCCCGTCGCCTAGGGCGGGTCGTTGCAAGTAGGCAGGGACTGAGTGGCGGGTAGATTAGGGCTCACTTGTCTGTTTCCCTATCCCTGTCATTACAACGTCCTGCAAAAAAACAGCCCTCATACCACTTTGTCTATCAAAAAATAAAATTAGTTAAGGCTCCCATAAGTCAGGAATTAAAAAATATGCAGTTGTGCCGGCCCGAGGAGCACATTTCTTCTGTTTCAAGAGGCGAATTATCAAGGCCCCTAAAATTAGGGAACCAGGAAGGGTAGGGCCCAAACATATATGCTGGAAGCGAGGGTGCCCGTATTATACCAGGACAACACTTCCCAGCAAAATTCCCCACACTGCAAAGGTGCGGAGTGTGGAACAAAACGGGGATAAGGAAGGACCGTTTATCAGTGCGACACTGGCCTGTGCAGAAAGGATTGCTTCACAGTGTAAAACACATATATAGATTATTTTACAGTTTTTGTTTTTTTTTAACCCAATTATTATACCACCTGACTATGCCCCTGATGTAGTCTGCCCGGTTTACATGTGCCACCACATTATAAACGGAAATACCAGCATTACTCAAACAAATCTACTACCAAGCAAATCCACGCTCCAAAAGCCAAATGGTGCTCCCTCCCCTCTGAACTCTACAGCGTGCCCAAACAGCAGTTTACTTCCACATATATGGCATCGTCATACCCAGGAGAACCCTTTTAATGATTTTTGGTGTGTGTGTCTCCAGTGGCACAAACTGGGCACAACATATTTCCCACTGAAATAGGATATCTAGGGAAAAATTGAAATTTTTACTTTGCACCATCCGCAGCGCAATCATTTATGTTAAAGACCTGTGGGGTGAAGATGCTCACTACACCCCCTTAATAAATGCCTTGAGAGGTGCAGTTTCCAAAATGGGGTCACTTCTCAGGGGTTTCTTTTATTATTTCACATCAGAGCACTGCAATTGTGAACCAATACTTTGTAAATCTCCAAATTAGGCCTCAATTTTACATGGTACTCTTTCACTCCTGAGCCCTGTCAAAAGTCCAGGCAAAAGCTTAGTGGCCCATGTAGGGTGTTTCTAAAACCGGGAAACACAGCATAATAATTAGAGAGCTGTCTTGTTATGGTGGGCACAAGCTGGGCACCAGATATTGGCATATCTATGGGAAAAAATCAACTTTCACTCTGCAACATCGAGTGCACACTAATTTCTGCAAAACACCTGCGGGGTTAACATGCCCACTACACTCCTAGGTGAATACGTTGAGGGTGTAGTTTTCAAAATGTGGTCACTACTGGGGGGTTTCCACTGCTTTGGCCCCATAGGGGCTTTGCAAAGGCGACATAGCGCCCAGAAACCAATCCAATAAAATCTGCACTTCAAATGGCACTCCTTCCCTTCTGAGCCCTACTGTGTGCCCAAAAAGCAGTTTACTACCACACATGGGGTATTGCCGTTCTCGGAAGAAAGTGCTTTACAAACTTTGTTTTTGTTTTTTTTTCCTTTATTTGTTGAGAAAATGAAACATTTTGAGCTAAAGCTACGACTTATTGAAGAAAAGGTACTGTTTTTATTTTCACTCCCCAATCCTAATAAATTCTATGCAACACCTGTGGTGTCAAAATTCTCACTCACTTTTTCGGCGTTTTCGTTGTTTTGTCCCCTCAGGGGCTTTGCAAATGCGACATGACCTCCGCAAACCATTCCTGCTAAATTTGAGCACCAAAAGTCAAATAGCGCTCTTTCCCTTCTGAGCCCTGCCGTATTTCCAAACAGCCGTTTATGATCACATGTGGGGTGTTGTTTTACTCGGGAGAAATTGCTATACAAATTTTGCGTGCTTTTTTTCCTTTAGTCCTTGTGGAAATTAAAAGAAAATTGCTAAACCTACATTTTTATTTTTTTATTTTTACGGCCTACTTTCAATACTTTCTGCAATGAACCTGTGGGGTTAAAATGCTCACTATACCCCTAGATAATTTCCTTGAGGTGTGTAGTTTCCCAAAAGGGGTCACTTGTGGGGGATTTCTACTGTTTTGGCGCCGCAAGAGCCCTTCAAACCTGACATGATGCCTAAAATATATTCTAATAAAAAGAAGGCCCCAAAATCCTCTAGGTGCTCCTTTTCTTCTGAGGCCAGTGCTTCAGTCTATTACCACACTAGGGCCACATGTGGGATATTTCCTAAATCTGCAGAACCTGGGCAATAAACATTGAGTTGCATTTCTCTGGTAAAACTTTCTTTGTTACAAAAAAAATGGATTAACCCCTTAGGGACGCAGTCTAGTTTGGGCCTTAACCCCTTAACGCTCCAGGACATACTATTATGTCATGGTAAGTGCATCGTTCGCGCTCCATGACATAATAGTATGTCACGGAGTAAACACGGCGCCGTTCGCGCGGGGCGCGTTCATGAGCTGTGATAGCTGCTGTTTCCGACAGCAGACTATCACTGCTCAATGTGCCGGGACCGATCGCGGAGCTCCCCCGCCGATTAACCCCTCAGAAGCCGTGTTCAATAGCGATCGCGGCTTCTTAGGGGTTAATCCACCATCGCCGGCCTGCTACACGATAGCGGCCGGCGATGGTGACTATGGCAACCGGACACCAAACAATGGCGTCCGGCTATGCCATAGACGGAAGCCTAGTGGGTCCTGACAACGTCAGGACCCACTATGCTTGCTGTCAGTGAGTAGCTGACAGTTCTAATACACTGCACTACGCATGTAGTGCAGTGTATTAGAATAGCGATCAGGGCCTCCTGCCCTCAAGTCCCCTAGTGGGATAAAGTAATAAAGTAAAAAAAAAGTTAAAAAAAGTTGTGTAAAAATAAGAAAATAAAAGTATTAAAAGTAAAAATCCCCCTTTTTACCTTATCAGTCATTTATTATTAATAAAAATATATAAACAAACAAATAAACTATACATAATTGGTATCGCCGCGTCCGTAACGGCCTGAACTACAAAATAATTTTGTTATTTATCCCGCGCGGTGAACGCCGTAAAAAAAAGAAATAATAAACCGTACCACAATAACAATTGTTTGGTCACTTCACCTCCCAAAATATGGAATAAAAAGAGATCAAAAAGTCGCATGTACCGAAAAATTGTACTGATCGAAACTACAGTTCGTTACACAAAAAATAAGTCCTCGCACTGCTTTATTGATTGAAAAATAAAAAAGTTATGGCTCTTAGAATAAGGTAACACAAAAAGTGAATGATTGTTTACAAAACGTATTTTATTGTGCAAACGCAATAAGACATAAAAAAAAACTATAAACATCTGGTATCGCCGTAATCGTATCGCCCCGCAGAATAAAGTGAATATGTCATTTATAGCGCACGTTGAACGCTGTAAAAAAATAGAATAAAAAAACAATAGTAGAATTGCTGTTTATTAGTCATCACGCCACCTAAAAATAGAATAAAAACTGATCAAAAAGCCGCATGCACCCCAAGAAAACTGCAATGAATTCCTCAAGTGGTCTAGTTTCCAAATTGGGGTCACTTTTGGGGGGTTCCCAATGTTTTGGCACCACAAGACCTCTTCAAACCGGACATGGTGCCTAATAAAAAAGAGGGCTCAAAATCCACTAGGTGCTCCTTTGCTTCGGAGGCCTGTGCTTCAGTCCATTACCGCACTAGGGCCACATGTGGGATATTTCTCAAAACTGCAGAATCTGGGCAATAAGTATTAAGTTGCGTTTCTCTGATAAATCCTTTTGTGTTATAAAAAAATGGTATAAAGAGGATTTTCTGACAAAAAAAAAAAGTAAATTTCACCTCTACTTTGCTCTAAATTTCTGCGAAACACCTAAAGGGTTCATAAACTTTCTAAATGCTGTTGTGAATACTTTGAGGGGTCTAGTTTCTAAAATGGGGTGTTTAATAGGGGTTTCTAATATATGGGCCCCTCAAAGCAACTTCAGAACTGAACTGGAACCTAAAAAAATAATAAATGAGGCAATACTTCGCTTCTTACATTATACTGATAATGAGCCGTGCCCACCCCGAGATGACCCCAGTTTTGACCGTTTGTATAAACGGAGACCCCTATTAGACCGTTCCAGTGCCCGGTTTTCCCAAGCATACACCCCCGAGAAGTGTATTTCTATTGAGGAGTCCCTGGTACATTTTAAAGGGAGGGTTCAATTCCGCCAGTACCTGCCGGGTAAGAGGGCAAGGTATGGCGTGAAGATGTATAAGCTGTGCGAGAGTGCATCAGGGTATACCTACAGATTTAGGATATATGAAGGAAAGGCCACCCCCAAACCAGACTGCATCCTGGACTACAATAGGTACATGGGAGGGATGGACTTGTCAAATCAAGTCCTGAAGCCCTACAGCGCCATGCTGTGTGGTATAAGAAGCTGGCCGGGCACATCATACAGATGGCTTTGTACAATGCGTATGTGCTACGTCGATGTGCAGGACAGAGGGGAACTTTCCTGGAATTTCAAGATCTAATCTTTAGGGACCAGGAAGGGGGGGCACCCAGTACTTCTGGAAGCGAGGCCACACGCATCGTACCAGGGCAACACTTTCCAGGAGAAGTTCCCCAAACCGGTGGAAAGGGAAAGAGTCAAAAGAGGTGCAGAGTCTGCTATAAAAGGGGGATATACCAATGTGACACGTGTCCCGAAAAACCAGGGCTCTGTATAAAACATTGTTTTAAAATGTATCATACATCCCTTGATTTTTAATTTACCCTGATGCACTCCGCACAGCTTACCCCCCTCATCTTTCCCTTCTGAGCCCTGCCGTATGCCCAGGCAGCTGATAACAGCCACATGTAGGGTATTGCCGTACCCAGGAGAACCCACATTACAATTTAAGGGGTGTATATCTCCGGTGGCGTATGCTGGGCACAATATATTGGACACTGAAATGGCATATATATATATATATATAAAAAATTGCAAATCTCACACTGCACCATCTGCTGCGCATTATCTTTTACACAGTACCTGTGGGGTCAAAATGCTCACTACACCTCTAGATGAATGTCTTAAGGGGTGTAGTTTTTAAAATGGGGTCACTTCTCGGGGGTTTCAACTGTACTGGTACCTCAGGGGCTTCTGCATACATGACTTAGCACCAGAAAAGCTCCAGTAGGCCAAATGGTGGTCCTTCCCTTCTAAGCCCTGCCGTGTGCCCAGGCAGCTGATAACAGCCACATGTAGGGTATTGCCGTACCCAGGAGAACCCACATTACAATTTAAGGGGTGTAGATCTCCGGTGGCGCATGCTGGGCACCCTATATCGGACACTGACATGCCATATATATATATATAAAATTGCAAATCTCACTCTGCACCATCTGCTGCGCATTATCTTTTACACAGTACCTGTGGGGTCAAAATACTCACTACACCTCTAGATGAATGTCTTAAGGGGTGTAGTTTTTAAAATGGGGTCACTTCTCGGGAGTTTCAACTGTACTGGTACCTCAGGGGCTTCTGCATACATGACTTAGCACCAGAAAAGCTCCAGTAGGACAAATTGGGCAACAAAATGGGGTATGTTGTTCCTTGTGAAAATAAGAAATTTTGATCAAAAATGACATCTTATTGGAAAAAATATAATTTTTTTCATTTCACAGCCCAATTCAAATAGGTGCTGTGAAAAAACTGTGCTGTCAAAATGCTAACAAAAACCATAAATTAATTCCTTGAGGGGTGTAGTTTCCAAAATGGGGTCACTTCTGGTAAGTTTCCATTGCTTTGATACCTCTGGGGCTCTGCAAATGCGACATGGCACCCGAAAACCAATCCAGCAAAATCTGGACTCCAACAAACACATAGCGCTCCTTTCCTTCTGAGCCCTCCAATGGGCCCAAACGGCAGTTTATCACCACAAATGGGGTATTGCCGCACTAAGGACAAATTGGGCAACAAAATGGGGTATGTTGTTCATTGTGAAAATAAGAAATTTTGATCAAAAATGACATCTTATTGGAAAAAATATCATTTTTTTCATTTCACAGCCCAATTCAAATAGGTGCTGTGAAAAAACTGTGCGGTCAAAATGATAACAAAAACCATAAATGAATTCCTTGAGGGGTGTAATTTCCAAAATGGGGTCACTTCTGGTGGGTTTCCATTGTTTTGATACCTCAACACCTCTTCAAACCTGGCATGCTGCCTAAAATATATTCTAATAAAAAAGAGGCCTCAAAATGCACTAGGTGCTTCTTTGCTTCTGGGGCTTGTGTTTTAGTCCACGAGCGCAGTAGGGCCACAAGTGGGACATTACTAAAAACTGCAGAATCTGGACAATACATATTTAGTAGTATTTCTCTGGTAAAACCTTCTCTGTTACAGAATTTTTTTTTATAAAATTGAAATTCAGCAGAAAAAATGAAATTTGCAAATTTCATTTCCACTTTGCTTTAATTCCTGTGAAATGCCTGAAGGGTTAAAAAACTTTCTATATGCTGTTTTGAATACTTTGAGGGGTCTAGTTTTTAAAATGGGGTGTTTTATGGGGGTTTCTAATACATAGGCCCCTCAAATCCACTTCAGAACTGAACTGGTACCTTCAAAAAAAGGCTTTTGAAATTTTCTTAAGAATATGAGAAATTGCTGTTTATGTTCTAAGCCTTGTAACGTCCAAGAAAAATAAAATAATGTTCAAAAAACGATGCCAATCTAAAGTAGACATATGGGAAATGTGAACTAGTAACTATTTTGGGTGGTATAACCGTCTGTTTTTCAAGCAGATGCATTTAAATTCTGAAAAATGCTATTTTTTGTAAATTTTCTCTAAATTTTGCAATTTTTCACAAATAAAGACTGAATATATCGACCAAATTTTACCACGAACATGAAGCCCAAAGTGTCACGAGAAAACAATCTCAAAATCGCTTGGATAGGTTTAAGCATTCCGACGTTATTACCACATAAAGTGAAATATGTCAGATTTGAAAAATGGGCTCTGACCAAACTAGGCTGCGTCCTCTGAGACCATTTTTCAAAGCTGACATATTTCACTTTATGTGGTAATAACGTCGGAATGCTTAACCCCTTCCCGCCATTTCACAGGAGCTGAGCCAGCGACATCACCGCCGGGTAACAGCTGTATGTTACAGTTGGCACCCTGAGGTATCGGCCAGGACCGGAGCTAGCCTCCTATCCGACCGATTAACCCCTCACATGCTGCGTTCAATAGAGATCGCAGCATGTGAGGAGTTTATAGCCACCGGCACCCCAGCAACGTGATCTCTGGGTTGCCGGTGGCTGCAAAGGCGTTCGGAGGGCTAATGCTTACCTTCCGGTCTGCCTATAACGGAATCCTCCTATGCCCCGTCGGCGGCGGGGCCCAGGAGGCTTCCGGTACCATTGGCAAGATGGCGCCGGCTCAGCTTCCGGCTCAGAAGCTGAGCCGGCGTCATCAGCAGTGGGTGTCCGCTGTATGTTACAGCGAACACCCCGATCTATCGGCAGGAACCGGAGCTAGCTCCGATTCCTGCCATTAACCCCTTCAATGCAGCGATTCAATGCAATCGCTGCATCAAAGTGGTTTGTATGCAAACGGCAGCCTTGCCATGCGATGGCAAGGCTGGCGACTGCTACTATGGTAACAGGACGCCTAACAATGGCTTCCTATCTGCAATTACGTTAGCCGATTAGGCCCCACCCAGAGGCGGAGCCTGATCGGCTTGCTGTCAGTGAACAACTGACAGTTCTAATACATTGCACTACATAGGTAGTGCAATGTATTAGAACATCAAACAAACAGTTGGACCTTCAAGTCCCCTAGTGGGACTAAAGAAAAGTGTAAAAAATACAATAAAAGTTTCAAATAATAACACAAAACACAATCACCCTTTTTCCATTTTCAAGTCATTCATTATTGAAAAAAATAATAAAGCCATACATATTTGGTATCGCTGCGACCGTAACTATAAAAATATTATGTTATTTATTCTGCACAGTGAACGCCGTAAAAAAAATAACTAAAAAATACAGACATAATTGCTATTTTTTGGTCACTTTGTCTTCCAAAAAGTGATCAAAAAGTCGCATGTACTTAAAAATGGTACCTATAAAAACGATAACTCGTCTCGCTAAAAACAAGCCCTCATACAGCTCCGTCGGCGAAAAATGTAAAATCCATTCTCTTTACAAAAGTTATTTTATTGTGCAAAAAGTTGTAAAACATAAAAAAGTGCTATAAATTAGGTATTACCGGAATCGGACTGACCCGCAGAATAAAGCTAATATGTAGTTTATAATGCGTGGTGAACGCTGTATAAAAAGAACTAAAAAAATATGCCAGAATTGCTGTTTTTTGGTCACCTTGCCTCCCAACAGCCGTCATACCACTCCGTCTATGAAAAAATAAAATTAGTCAAGGCACCAATAAGACAGGAAATAAAAATATGCAGTTGTGCCGGCCCGAGGGGAACGTTTCTTCTGTTTCAAGTGGCGAATTATCAAGGCCCCTAAAATTAGGGAACCACGAAGGGGAGGGCCCAAACATATCTGCTGGAAGCGAGGGTGCCCGTATTATACTAGGACAACACTTCCCAGCAAAATTCCCCAAACTTCAAAGGTGCGGAGTGTGGACCAAAAGGGGGATAAGTAAAGACCATTTATTAGTGAGACACCGGCCTGTGCAGAAAGGATTGTGTCACAGCGTAACACATCTATGAATTATTTTATTGTTTTTTTTTACATCACTATGCCGTCTGACTATGCCCCTTATATACTCCGCCCGGCTTACATGTACCCCCACATTATAAACGGAAACACCAGTAAGACTCAAAACAAAACGACTACAAGCAAAATCCATGCCCCAAAAGCCAAATGGCGCTACCTCCCTTCTGAACCCTACAGTGTGCCCAAACAGCAGTTTGCTTCCACATATATGGCATCAGCATACCCGGGAGAACCCTCTTAACAATTTTTGGGGTGTGTGTCTCCAGTGGCACAAGCTGGGCGCCACATATTGGCATATCTATTGAAAAACCATTTTCACTCTGCAACATCGAGTGCACACCAATTTCTGCCAATCGCCTGTGGGGTTAATATGCTCACTACACCCCTTGGTTGAATACCTTGAGGGGTGTAGTTTCCAAAATGGGGTCACTTCTGGGGGGTTTCCACCGTTTTGGTCCCACATTGACTTTGCAAATGCGACATAGCGACCAGAAACCAATCCAGCAAAATCTGTACTCCAAATGGCGCTCCTTCCCTTCTGAGCCCTACTCTGTGCCGTACACAGGAGAAGTTGCTTTACAAGTGTTGGGGTGCTATTTTTCATTTATTTGTTGAGAATATGAAACATTTTCAGCTAAAACTACATCTTATTGAAGAAAAAGGATTTTTTTTATCCTCACTGCCCAATTCTAATAAAGTCTATGAAACCCCTGTGGGTTCAAAATGCTCACTACACCCCTAGATGGATTCTTCAAGGGGTGTAGTTTCCTAAATGGAGTCACTTTTTTGGTGTTTTCACTGTTTTGTCCCCTCAGGGGCTTTGCAAATGCGACGTGGTCTCCGCAAACCATTCCTGCTAAATTTGAGCTCCAAAAGCCAAATGGGGCTCTTTCCCTTCTAAGCCCTTCCGTGTGTCAAAACAGCCATTTGCGACCACATGCGGGGTATTGTTTTACTCGGGAGAAATTGCTTTACAAAAGTAGTGGTGCATTTTCTCCTTTTAGTCCTTGTAGAAATTAGAAAAAAATTAGCTAAACCTACAATTTCTTTGAAAGAATGTAGATTTTCATTTTCACGGCCTACTTCCAATAATTTCTGCAAAAAACCTGCGGGGTTAAAATGCTCACTATACCCCTAGATAATTTCCTCAAGGGGTATAGTTACCAAAATGGGGTCACTTTTGGGCAATTTCCACTGTTTTGGTGCCGCAAGAGCCTTTCAGACCCGACATGGAGCCTAAAATATTTTCTAATAAAAAGGAGGCCCCAAAATCCTCTAGGTGCTCCTTTGATTCTGAGGCCTGTGCTTCAGTCAATAAGTGCACTAGGGCCACATGTTGGGTATTTCTAAAAAGTGCCGAATCTGGGCAATAAATATTGAGTTGCGTTTCTCTGGTAAAACTTTCTGCAAAAAAAAAAAAGAAATTTGAAAATGTCACATCTAATTTGCCTTAATTCATGTGAAACATCTAAAGGGTTAAGAAACTTTCTAAATGCGGTTTTGAATACTTTGAGGGGTGAAGTTTTTAAAATGGGGTGACTTATCGAGGGTTTCTAATATATAAGACCCTAAAATCCACTTCACAACTGAACTGGCCCCTGTAAAAATAGCCTTTTGAAAGTTTCTTGAAAATGTGAGAAATTGCTGCTAAAGTTCTAAGCCTTGTGATGTCATAGAAAAATAAAAGGATGTTCAAAAAACGATGCCAATCTAAAGTAGGCCTATGGGTGATGTTAATTAGCAACAATTTTGTGTGGTATTACTATCTGTCCAACAAGCAGATACATATAAATTTAAAAAAATGCTAATTTTTGAAATTTTTCGCTAAATTTAGGTGTTTTTCACAATGAAATACTTTATGTTACTGGCAAAATTTGCTCGATACATTAAGTCCAATAGTCACGAGAAAACTATCTCAGAATCGCTTGGATAGGTAAAAGCATTCCGAAGTTATTACCACATAAAGTGAAACATGTCAGATTTGAAAAAATTGTCTGTGTCCTGAAGGCCAAAACAGGCTGTGTCTTGAAGGGGTTAAACCTATCCAAGCGATTCTGAGATTGTTTTCTCGTGACACATTGGGCTTTATGTTAGTCGTGAAATTTGGACGATATATTCAGTGTTTATTGGTGAAAAATTGCAAAATTTAGAGAAAATTTATAAAAAATAGCATTTTTCAGAATTTAAATGCATCTGCTTGTAAAACAGATGATTATACCACCCAAAATAGTTACTAGTTCACATTTCCCATATGTCTTCTTTAGATTGGCATCGTTTTTTGAACATTCTTTTATTTTTCTTGGACGTTACAAGGCTTAGAACATAAACAGCAATTTCCCATATCTTTAAGAAAATTTCAAAAGCCTTTTTTTTTAGGTACCTGTTCGGTTCCGAAGTGGCTTTGAGGGGGTATTGGAAACCCTCATAAAACACCCCATTTTGAAAACTAGACCCCTCAAAGTATTCAAAACAGCATTTAGAAAGTTTATTTAACCCTTTAGGCATTTCACAGGAATTAAAGCAAAGTGGAGGTGAAATTTGCAAATGTAAATTTTTCTTGCTGAATTTCAATAGTATTACATTTTTTTCTGTAACACTGAAGGTTTTACCAGAGAAATACTACTAAATATGTATTGTCCAGATTCTTCAGTTTTTAGAAATGTCCCACATGTGGCTCTAGTGTGCTTGTGGACTAAAACACAAGCCCCAGAAGCACCTAGTGCATTTTGAGGCCTCTTTTTCATAAGAATATATTTTAGGCAGCATGCCAGGTTTGAAGAGGTGTTGAGGTTCCAAAACAGTAGCAATCCCCCAAAAGTGACCCCATTTCGGAAAGTACACCCCTCAAGGAATTAATTTATGGTTGTTGTTACCATTTTTACCCCACAGTTTTTACACGGCACGTATTTTTCCAATAAAATGTCATTTTTCATCAAAATTTATTATTTTCACAAATTTCTCCTGAGTGCCCCAATACCCCATTTGTGGTGATAAACGGCAGTTTGGGCCCATGGGAGGGCTCAGAAGGAAAGGAGTGCTATTTGTTCTTTGGAGTGCAGTTTTTGCTGGATTCGTTTTCGGGTGCCATGTCGCATTTGCAGAGTCCCAAAGGTATCAAAGCAATGGAAACTCACCAGAAGTGACCCCATTTTAGAAATGGGTGTTGTGACCATTTTGACCCCATAGTTTTTTCACAGAACTTATTTGAATTGGGCTGGGAATTAAAACTACATTTATTTTTCCCAATAATATGTCGTTTTGGCTGAAAATTTCTTATTTTCACAAGAAATAAAATACCCCTCAGAAGGAAAGGACCACCAATTGGCCTACTGGAGCTTTTCTGGTGCGAAGTCATGTATGCAGAAGCCCCTGAGGTACCAGTACAGTCGAAACCCCCAAGAAGTGACCCCGTTTTAAAAACTACACCCTTAAGGCATTCATCTAGAGGTGTAGTGAGCATTTTGACCGGAGACATACACCCCATAAACTGTAATGTGGGTTCTCAAGGGTATGGCAATACCCTACATGTGGCTGTTATCAGCTGCCTGGGCACACAGCAGGGCTCAGAAGGAAAAGATGAGGTGGATAAGCTGTGCGGAGTGATTCAGGGGAAGTACAACTAGGGTAGATTAAAAATCAAGGGATGTATGATACACTCTTTCAAACAGAGCCTTAGTTTTTCAGGACACGTGTCACATTGATATATTGTGTTCTTCTTTATTCCCCTCTTATAGCAGACTTTGCACCTCTTTTGACTTTTTCCCTTCATGCCAGTTAGGGGAACATTTCTCCTGGAAAGTGTTGCCCTGGTACGATGCGTGTGGCCTCGCTTCCAGAAGGACTGGGTACCCCCCCTTCTTGGTCCCTAAAAATTAGTTTCTTGATAACCACCTCTTGAAATTCCAGGAAAGTTCCCCTCTGGCCTGTACATCGACGTAGCACGTACGCATTGTACAATGCCATCGGTATGATGTGCACGGCCAGCTTTTTATACCACACCGCATGGCGCTGTAGGGCTTCAGGACTTGATCTGACAAGTCCACCCCTCCCATGTACCTATTGTAGTCCAGGATGCAGTCTGGTTTTGGGGGGTCTGTACTGGTACCTCGTACAGTTACATGGGTACTGGTGTGGCCATGTATTGTTGTCAATACAAGGACATCTCTGTTGTCTTGTACTTGGCACACAATATGTTGCTGCTAGAATGTGCCCTGCTCTCACCCCTTTTTGTTTGCCCAAGCAGAGTCTTAGGGACGCCTCTCAGATTTCTTCTAGCAGTGCCGCATACCGCAGTACTTCTGGAAGCGAGACACTTGAAGAGTGGGACGCTGGTATAAAATATATCCAGGTAGAGGTGGTAACCCTGGACCAGCAGTGGGTGCACCAAATCCCACACAATTTTTGCATTAACTCCCAGCAAGGGGGGGGGCATTCTGGAGGCTGAATATTGCTGTCCTTCCCTTCATATATCCTAAATTTGTAGGTATACCCTGATTGCACTCTCGCACAGCTTATACATCTTCACGCCATACCTTGCCCTCTTACCCGACAGGTACTGGCAGAATTGAAGTCTCCCTTTAATATGTACCAAGGACTCATCAATAGAAATACAATTCTCGGGGGTGAATGCTTGGGAAAACCGGGCACTGAAACGGTCTAATCGGGGTCTCTGTTTATAAAAACGGTCAAAACTGTGGTCATCTCAGGGTGGGCATGGCTCATTATCAGTATAATGTAAGAAGCGAAGTATTGCCTAATTTATTTAGTTTTTTAGGCTCCAGTTCAGTTTTGAAGTTGCTTTGAAGGGCCATATATTAGAAACCCCTATGAAACACCCCATTTTAGAAACTAGACCCCTCAAAGTATTCACAAGAGCATTTAGAACGTTTATGAACTCTTTAGGTGTTTCACTGGAATTTAGAGCAAAGTAGAGGTGAAATTTACATTTTATTTTTTTTTTGTCAGAAAATCCTTTTTATACCATTTTTTTTTATAACACAAAAGATTTTACCAGAGAAACACAACTCAATATTTATTGCCCAGATTCTGCAGTTTTGAGAAATATCCCACATGTGGCCCTAGTGCGGTAATGGACTGAAGCATCGGCCTCCGAAGCAAAGGACCACCTAGAGGATTTTGAGGCCTCCTTTTTATTAGGCACCATGTCCGGTTTGAAGAGGTCTTGTGGTGCCAAAACAGTGGAAACCCCCCAAAAGTGACCCCATTTTGGAAACTAGACCCCTTGAGGAATTCATTGTAGTTTTCATGGGGTGCATGCAGCTTTTTGATCAGTTTTTATTCTATTTTTAAGTGGCGTGGTGACTAAAAAACAGCATTTCTACTATTGTTTTCTTATTCATTTTTTTTACAGCGTTCACTGTGCGCTATAAATGATATATTCACTTTATTCTGCGGGGCGATACGATTACAGCGATACCAGAAGTTTATATTTTTTTTTATGTCTTATGGCGTTTGCACAATAAAATACTTTTTGTAAAAAATCATTTACTTTTTGTGTTCCCTTATTCTAAGAGCCATAACTTTTTTATTTTTCCATCAAGAAAGCCGAGGACTTATTTTTTGCGTAACGAACTGTAGTTTCAATCAGCACCATTTTTAGGTACATGCGACTTTTTAATCTCTTTTTATTCCATTTTTTGGGAGGTAAAATGACCAAACAATTGTGATTCTGGTACGGTTTATTATTATTTTCATAAATAACATAACGGCATAAATAACGAAATAATTTTGTAGTTCAGGCCGTTACGGACGCGGCGATACCAATTATGTATAGTTTATTTGTTTATTTTTATTAATAATAAAGGACTGATCAGGGAAAAAGGGGGATTTTTACTTTTATTACTTTTAAAACTTTTACTTTCTTATTTTTACGCATCTTTTTTTTTTGTTTTTTTTAAACTTTTTTACTTTGTCCCACTAGGGGACTTGAGGGCAGGAGGCCCTGATCGCTATTCTAATACACTGCACTACATGCGTAGCACAGTGCATTAAAGCTGTCAGTTACTCACTGACAGCAAGCATAGTCGATGGCATAGCCGGACGCCATTGTTAGGTGTCCGGTTGCCATAGTCACCATCGCCGGCCGCTATCGTGTAGCAGACCGGCGATGGTAGCTTAACCCCTAAAAAGCTGCAATCGCTATTGAACGCGGCTTTAAAGGGGTTAATCAGTGGGGACACAGCGATCGGTCCCCGCTATAGGAACTGCAGCAACCGCTGTACAAGACAACAGCTGTCACAGCTCCTGTATGTGTCGGGAAGACGGCCAAAATAGCCGTTACTCCAGCGACGTACTATTCTGTCACTGTCTGCGAACGGGGCGGTCAGGACGACGCTACAGTACGTCGCTGAGCGTTAAGGGGTTAAAAATGAAAAAAAAAATGAAATTTGTAAATTTCACCTCTACTTTGCTTTAATTCCTATGAAACATCTAAAGGGTTAAGCATCTTTCTAAATGCTGTTTTGAATACTTTGAGGGGTGAAGTTTTTAAAATGGGATGTGTTATTGGGGTTTCTAATATATATGGCCCTCAAAGACACTTCACAACTGAACTGGCCCCTGTAAAAATAGCCTTTTGAAATTTTCTTGAAAATGTGAGAAATTGCTGCTAAAGTTCTAAGCCTTGTAACGTCCTAGAAAAATAAAAGGATGTTCAAAAAACGATGCCAACCTAAAGTAGACATATGGGGGATGTTAGTTAGCAACAATTTTGTGTGTAACCACCTGTTCTACAAGCAGATACATTTAAATTTAGAAAAATTCTAATTTTTGCAATTTTTTACTAAACTTTGGTGTTTTTCACAATTAAATGTATCGAGCAAGTTTATTCCATTAACATAAAGTACACTGTGTCACGAGAAAACAATCTCCGAATCACATAAACGGAAACATGCCAGATTTGAAAAATGAGGCTCTGTCAGGAAGGTCAAAAGTGGCCAAGGGAAGTTGATGTATATATCTAGAAACCAATTATAAAATAAAGTGTATAAGAACAATGCAAACAAAGAAATTATAATTAATAAATAAATAGTGATTTCTTGAATAATTTGTGAACAACAATAGTATATATATTTAAATATCCAATATGTGACAACCACCCTAAAGCCAAAGCAGGAATAAAGCGTATCAGTGCCATTTTAAATACAAAAGTTTTTACTAATAGAAGTTTGAATGTCAAAATATGAAGATTTTAAAAAGTGCTACGACAGTACAATTCATAACAGAATACAACCGCCAAAAAAATTGCATCAAGTAAAGTGCAATACATATTACCCAAACAAGACCCCCAATGTAACTGGAGGATGCATAAATATGGCAGAATAAACAGCTACAGGAATATAAATTACACAAGAATAAGTGTAATTAAATAAAATAATATAATAATTAGAAACATTGTGCGATCTTCTCTTATTATCCATGTAAAATGGATGCCATGATGATAAAAAATCATATTCATGTGGATGGTCGTAGGAGTATTTGGTTGTCTCAATGATACTGCCCTCTGTTTAGAATCCCATTTGTCCCGGACAAATTTCTGTATTATCTACAATAAATCAAAAGATAATTAAAATACTAAAACTAATAAAAAATAATTAATACTGGACAATACCAGCAAACTAGGTCGCTATTTAGCTGGTGTACATCTTTCAAGTAGATTCTTACCATATACTGTTACTATATAGTAGCTCTATAGTCTAATGTTATTGTAGTTTTAAAGTGTAATTTTGTGTGCATACTGGTTCTTTGGTGATTCCTCACTTATCATTCTTTTTATTATGCTCAATATTTTAAATGTATTTCAATAAAATATATATATTTTTTATTGGTCTAAATAGTCATGATTTCATGACTTTTTCCAATTGTGGTTGTATATTTGAGTGGAGTTGTAGCCACGTTCAATTATTGGTTGGGACTATACTGTATATATGTATAATCAAAGGTGTACATAGCCTTTAAAAAAACAAAGTAACAAAGAAATGTTTTGTTTGAATTATTGTATTTATGCATCTCCCTTTACAGTTTAACCCCTTTACGACAGCCATACGGTCATATACGTTCCAACTGCCAATGCCCCGTGCAGTTGTCACGTGTGTATATGTAACGTTTGCATCCTTGAACGGGGTTTAAAGGGGTTTTCCCATCGGGTCGTTTATGACATAGCCACAGGATATGTTATAAATGGCTGATGGATGCGGGTCCCATGCACCTATCTCTAGAACAGGGCCCCCTAAATCTTGTTCTACCGCTCTGTGTTCCCGTTGAAATGCGTGACTTCTGACCGTGTTAGATGAAAACAGCATAGCTCACTGAGCTATGCTGTTTCCATAAGTCCCATAATGGCAGTTACAGAAACAGCGTAGCATGCGAGCTACGATATTTCTGTTTAGAGTGCGTCGTTCTAGAGATAGGTGCGGGTCCCAGAGGTGGGACCCGCATCTATCTGACATTTATGACACATCCTGTGGATATCATAAATATCCCTGATGGGAAAACCCCTTTAATGGGTGCAGTGCAGCATCAGTGTAAGAAGCGCTGCACTTTAATGTCTGCTGTGGCTTTGAGATGGCCGGAATACACCCCCCTGTAGATAGCACCACACACAACTCCCCTGTAGTTAGCGCAAACCCGCCTGTAGATAGTACCACCTAAGCTCCCTCTCGGAGTTGAATCCCCAGTTAGAGCGCTATGGCCGGGGATTCTGCTTTTAAAGGGAGCTCCTGACGTCTCTGTCCAGTGGCTTCAGGGGCTCCCTCTAGAAGCTGAGTCCCCGGCCAGAGTGTTGCCGACACCGACTCCCGGTTGGAGCTCCTGACGTCACTGTCCATATATGGATAGCGACATCAGGGGCTCACTCTAGGAGCAGAATCCCCGGCCAGAGCGCTCTGATTGGGGATTTCGCTCCTAAAGGGATCTAAGGTGGCGCTATCTAGGGGGGGGGAGTGGCACTATCTACATGAGCACTATGGCACTATATGGGCACTACATACATTGGACACTGTGGCATATCTACATGGGCACTGTGTGTGGCACTACTGTGGGCCCTATCTACAGAGCGAACTGTAGCACTGTGGTACTATCTACAGGGGCATTGCGTTACTATCTTCATGGGCACTGTGGTGTTTTCAGGGGACAAAAAAACCCTGACAAATGAAATTCATCCATTTTTCTAATGGCCATGAAGAACGGGTGGCAAATGACGGTTAAGAAATGCTCAGATGGCCAGGAAATGGTTTCAAATTTTGAGACACACTGATGCAAAACAGCCATGAAAAACTGACAATTGATCTGTTTTAAACTGCCTTTTTTTTCCGCGTCGTGTGAATATGGCCTTATAGCCCTCTTCACTCTCCCCTCACAGCGATCCAGGTTGGCGGAGAGAGAAGACAACTAATTGTTACAGAGCTGCAACAGTGTATATATATCTATATATATACATATAATATGGATAAATATATATAAATAATTACAAAAAAGTGTTTTTTTTTCACATTTTTAGTGATTTGTCTGCTCATAATAAAAATTAAAAACATGGAATTAATTAAACGAATCTAGAAAATGAAAGCCTCATAAGTCTTGTAAAAATATTTGTGATCTTCAATGCGGTTTCACAGATATTATCGTTTAAAGAAGTGCATATCAGAATTGGAAAATTTGACCTGGACACGGGCATCTATGACCCTTGGCCATGAAAGGGTTAATATGTAAGACACGTTTTTGGATACATTTGAGGTCTATGTCTTTTTACAAATATGAGGCTGGTTAATGAATGATTACTTTATATATTCTTTTTCAATCTCTTTAAAGATGATGTTTCTAGGACATTTTACTTCTTGAGAAAACTTTTTTCCAAAGAATTTGTTTTCTTTCCTGGGTTTGAAGAGAAGGTAAGAAATAGTCCTGTTATTTTCTTTATTTAAGGGCATAATTTTATTCTGTGCTGTACATACTAACAACAGCATTCTGGGCATATTTTGTTTCTTAAACGCACTCCAATTTTTCTCTTTCCTTTCCTCTATGCCAAATTGCTGCATTAAAAAAAAAAAACAAGCGTAATAATCCACACTCTATAAACATGGACAAGTGGCCTTCTTCCCTGGAAATTTAAATAGAGCGTTGTCCACTCCTTGAATATGTTGCATACTGTATAAACACAACAGTTTTAGAGAGCTTGCAAGTATGGCATGTTTGCAAGTTCCATTCATGGTCATAGATGTTTTATTCGCTGTGTAGGCTCCTGGGTGGAACAATTCCTTTTAAGGGGTGGTGAATGTCTGTTTAACAATTAAAGGAACACTACGGGTATGACCTAGGGGGTCCGTGCATGACAAAGTGATTCTCTCTTAGGGCTTGCTGTAGTGTATATGTTTTGCCCAGAGGACCTTTATAGTAACAAGTCTATAGCCTGACCTATAGCCTGACAGCATCTTTGCAGAGTAATACCCGGATCCTATCTTCTGATATGTTTTTCATGACCGATAACATTTTGTGTATATTTACTTTCAAGTTAGCCTTAGACCCTGTCCACACTGAGTTTTTTTTTCAGGCAGAAAAATCGACCCCAAAATTCCTTCAAAAGAAGGCAAAAAACACTGCAAAAAATGCTTTCACTTGATTTCAGTGGGAGGTCCGATGCGGGACTGCAGCAAGAAAGAGCATGCCACTTTTTTTTACCGCAAGTGGCTACAAACCGCCATGAAAAAAAAGCCCTGGTCAATGGGAGGTGGTTTCGGCCATTTTTTGCCGCTGATTTCATTGCGGTTCCTGCGTCAAAATCAGCGCCAAGAAACTCTGTGGACTGGGCCTTACATTTTCTATTTATTAAAAGCCATATTTCATTTGCAGGATTTTGAAGAAGGCAGTTTCCTGCTGTCCAAGTGTGATATAGTTCATCTAACACCACTTGAAATAGTAATTACTAAGAATGGGGAGAGTATGGCCATGTTCTTATTTCAAATGTTTCAGCCCTTCTTAGAAAGTTACCAGGTATGTTGATTTTATTACACAATAGTTTTATTATTGTTACAACTATATCAGGACTCCTCATACACAGAAGCTGGAAACTAGTATGATGTTGTTTGACTGTGATAATTATTTGTAATTTGATCTAAGACACAGCTCTGATACACATACTGTAACTGTAATCAATCTGTATTAATTTCTCACCGTTTTCAAGATCTCTGCTTGTTGTCATTCAGTAGGAACATTCATTGTTTACTTTTAGTGGATACATTTCTGTCCATGGTCATGTGATGGACACACAGATGCTCGGCCCGTTACTTACAGTATGTGTATCAGAGCTGTGTTTTCTAACGATCCCAGCACCTGTGTGTCCATCACATGACCATGGACAGAATTTTATCCCCTGGAAGAAAACATTGAATGTTCAAGCTGATTAACCACAAACTGAGATCCTTCAAACCGTGAGGAATTATTCCAGAAAGTATATTAGAAAATTGTATAACTTCTTAATTAAACAAAAAATAACATTAATTTGCTGAAACCGGACAACCCCTTTGCTTATAGTAAAGTGTTAGTTCACCTTTAATGCTTTCACTGCCATGGGTTTCTTGACTATTTTCACCCTTTGGACATACACATATAAAACCTTAATTATACAATTTTAAAAACCTATCATATCCCATACACATATTATAAAAATGCCACTGGACATTTTGGCATAAGGCATATATGAAGTCTGCACATCAGCTAGCTTGATCCTGGTGTCTTTTGAAAACTAAAACTATCATTTCTATTGATGAGCACCTTCTGTCCCATCCATCCATCCATCCATCCATCACAAAATCTCCAGCTCCATTACCACAGGCACTCTAAAGGTATGGCAGGCCAACTCTATCTCCTCGCATCGCTTTTTCCTGTGGATGAATGCTGGCTATGCCAATCGGCCCCTGGTTCATGAACCCATATCTGGTTTTCTTGCCCAGACTTAAAGAGGCTCTGTCACCAGATTTTGCAGCCCCTATCTGCTATTGCAGCAGATAGGCGCTGCAATGTAGATTACAGTAACGGTTTTCTTTTTAAAAAACGAGCATTTTTGGCCAAGTTATGACCATTTTCGTATTTATGCAAATGAGGCCTGCAAAAGTACAACTGGGCGTGTTGAAAAGTAAAAGTACAACTGGGCGTGTATTAGGTGCGTACATCGGGGCGTGTTTACTACTTTTACTAGCTGGGCGTTGTGTATAGAAGTATCATCCACTTCTCTTCAGAACGCCCAGCTTCTGGCAGTGCAGATCTGTGACGTCACTCACAGGTCCTGCATCGTGTCGGCACCAGAGGCTACAGTTGATTCTGCAGCAGCATCAGCAGGTAAGTAGCTACATTGACTTACCTGCAAACGCCAATGCTGCTGCAGAATCATCTGTAGCCTCTGGTGCCGGTGTCCTCGCTCGTCTGACACGATGCAGGACCTGTGAGTGACGTCACAGCGTGATCTCTGGAGAACACGGCTGTGCCTGCACTGCCAGAAGCTGGGCGTTCTGAAGAGAAGTGGATGATACTTCTATACACAACGCCCAGCTAGTAAAGTAGTAAACACTCCCCGATGTACGCACATAATACACGCCCACTTGGACTTTTACTTTTAAACACGCCCAGTTGTACTTTTGCAAGCCTCATTTGCATAAATACGAAAATGGTCATAACTTGGCCAAAAATGCTCGTTTTTTAAAAATAAAAACGTTACTGTAATCTACATTGCAGCGCCTATCTGCTGCAATAGCAGATAGGGGTTGCAAAATCTGGTGACAGAGCCTCTTTAAGTGATTTTGTGAACCAGTTTAGGCAGAAAATTAGAGAAATTTGTTCTATTGATATCCATATTTTCCCAGGGTTGATTTTACTTTTGGCTCCTAAACCACACTTCAGACCTGATAAAAATTACATCCCTTTAAGAAAACTATATGCCAATATTTGTACAGCATAATAAGTATATTTATATATATTTTACAGCTAGCCTTTATGCACTTAGCCAAGGAGGTTACAGATAGCTTGACAGAAAAGCAGTACATATCTGGCGTAAGAAGTCTTGTTACACAAAGGATCCTGGCAGGTTAGTGCTTAAAGGGAATATTATCACCTATATTGGTTTTTTTTCTTACTAAATCTGTGCTAAGTATTTATTTTACATAGCCAAAGCAAAGTAAATATGGCTTTTTTGGGTTAAACAACACCATTCTGAGAGGCAAAAGTTATTATAATGCTTGACCTTCAATACAGTTTCTTTTTATATTTCAATAGTTTTTATTGAAGGCTTTCAAGTAAGACAAACTATACATCAAACAGAGCAAATAACAGTTGGGGGCATTCTCCATAAATCGTATCATAACAGACAAGTATAGTCCACATATCTATCGAAAAAGGGAAAACAAAAAATAAGAAAGGCGTAAAAGGGAGGGAAAGAGGGAAATAAAGGGGGGGGGGACAGTAAAATGAGGGCCAAATGTCTTCCAGGCAATATGAACCTATGAGATCGTCCCAAGGTATCTGATCCATGGCTGCCAAACTTGAAGTAAGAGCTCTTCTTTATCTGAGACCATACAGTGTAAACAGTCATTGACCATAATACAATTCAGTTTAGTCTTAACCCCTTGCGTACCTTCGCCGTAATATTACGTCGCTGGACGCTTATGCCAGCGTACCTTCGACGTACTATTACGGCGCAGGAATAAACTGTCACTATGTGAAATCACATAGTGACAGAACAGCGGCGGCAGCTGTCATCGACAGCTAACCGTCTCTGCTACCGGCCTGGGGACCAATTAGCAGTCCCCAATGCCGGCGATTGCTGTGATTGGTCAGTCTCTGAAGACTGACCAATCACAGCCGTCTGTGACGTCGTCTGCAGGAGAAAGCTCCTGTCACTTTCTCTGATCTCCTCACTTCTGTGAGATACGTGAGGAGATCAGAGAAAGCGGTGTAAAAAAAAACCACACTATTTTTATTAACCCCTTCCCGAAAATGGGCGTATAGTAACGCCCTGAGGGTGAAGCGGGCACAGGAGCTGTGCTCGCTCCATCTTCATCGGATGTCGGCTGTAATATACAGCCGACATCCCACTGCAACTACAGCGATCACTGTCCTCTCCGATCGCTGTAGTTTAACCCCTTAAATGCCGCTGTCAATAGTGATTGATACAGAGGGAGGGGGCTCCCTCTGCACCCCATTGCCCCCCCCCCCGGGGTTCTGATGGTTGCAATGGCAACCAGGAAGCCTAGCAACGGCTTCCTGGTTGCCAGGTACGGGAGCCTATTAGGTCCTGCCCAAGGCAGGACGTAATAGGCTCAACTGTCAGTTGTAAAGTGACAGTTACAATACACTGCACTACATCAGTACATACAGAAGTAGTGCAGTGTATTGTGCAGGGGATCAGAAGATCAGATCTTCCAGTCCCCTAGTATGTGTAAAATAAAAAGTGAAAAAAAAGTAAAAAAAAAGTTTTAGATAAATAAATAAATACAAGTTTTACGTAATAAAAACAATAATCGCCTTGTTTCCCTGATCAAGCCCTTTATAATTAGAAAAAAAATGGAAAAAAAGACAAAAACTAGACATAATAGGTATCGCCGCATTCGTATTGGCCTGACCTAAAAAAATATCATATTATTTATCCCGCACGGTGAACACCGTAAAAAAAATACCATAAAAAACAATGGCAGAATTTCCTTTTTTGGTCACGTTGTTTCCAAAAAAATGGAATAAAAAGTGATCAAAAAGTCGCGCGTAGCCAAACATGGTACCAATAAAAACTACAGTGTGTCACGCAAAAAACAAGCCCTCACAAAGCTCCGTCGACATAAAAATAAAAAAGTTATGACTCTCAGGACATGGTGACACTAAAACATTTTATTTAGAACAAAGTGTTTTTCTTTTGTAAAAGTAGTAAAACATATAAAAACTATATAAATTTGGTATTGCCATAATCGTATCGAACCGCAGAATAAAGTAAACATGTTGTTTATACTGCACAGAGAACGCCGGTAAAAAATTATAAAAAAAATAGTGAAAGAATTTCTGGTATTTGGTCTCCTCACCTCACAAAAAATGGAATAAAAACTGATCAAATTATCGCATGTACCCCAAAATGATACTAATAAAAACGACAGCTCGTCCCATGAAAATCAAGCACTCACATAGCTCGTCAACAGAAAAATAAAAAGTTCTGACTCTTGGAACGCAATAATGCAAAACGACGGCCCAGACTAATTTATGTGTGCAGCAGTTCTTCACCTAAAACCCCACGTCATCATTTGCAGCCCCCATTGGTAGACCCTGTAAATGCAGCGAAAACGATGACGTTTTGGGGTCTGTGCTACATATGGGGCTAGTGAAGAAGTCAAAGATTAGGCAATACTGGAGTGCGGATATTTTGTACAACACCACAGACACCCTTTAGAAGTGCGACTCCTGCACCCAATAATCCGGCCTGTGCATGAAGGATTGGTTCAAAGCGTACGTCACTATCCAGGGATAATTAATTTTATTATTCATTCTCCCCATTATTACATCATCCTATTATGACCTGTTGCACTCCGCCCAGCTTACATATACCCTGATGTACTCCGCCCAGCTTACATATACCCTGATGTACTCCGCACAGTTTACATATACCCTGATACACTCCGCCCAGCAAACATATACCCTGATGAACTCCGCCCAGCTTACATATACCCTGATGTACTCCGCCCAGCTTACATATGCCCTGATGTACTCCGCCCAGCTTACATATACCCTGATGTACTCTGCACAGCTTACATATACCCTGATGTACTCCACCCAGCTTACATATACCCTGATGTACTCCGCCCAGCTTACATATACCCTGATGTACTCCGCACAGTTTACATATACCCTGATACACTCCGCCCAGCAAACATATACCCTGATGTACTTCGCCCAGCTTACATATACCCTGATGTACTCCGCCCAGCTTACATATGCCCTGATGTACTCCGCCCAGCTTACATATACCCTGATGTACTCTGCACAGCTTACATATACCCTGATGTACTCCACCCAGCTTACATATACCCTGATGTACTCCGCACAGCTTACATATACCCTGATGTACTCCTCACATATTACATATATCCTGATGTACTCTGCCCAACTTACATATACCCTGATGTACTCCGCACAGATTACATATGCCCCCACATTATAAACTGAAACACCAGTAAAACACTAAACAAAACTACTACCAAGCAAAATCTGCGCTCCAAAAGCCAAATGGCGCTCCTTCTGGGCCTGGCAGTGTGCCCAAACAGCGGTTTATGACCACATATGTGGTATTACCGTACTCTGGAGAACCGCTTAACAATTTATGGGGCGTATGTCTCCAGTGGTACAAGCTGGGCCCAACGCATTGGGCACTGAAATATCATATATGTGGAAAATGTCAATTTTCAATCTGCAACATCTATTGTGCACTAATTTCTGCAAAACCTTTGGGGGTCAAAATGCTCACTACACTTCTAGATGAATTCCTTGAGGGGTGTAGTTTCCTAAATGGGGTCACTTCTCGGGAGTTTTCACTGTACTCGTACCTCAGCGCAATGCAACATGGCGTCAAAAACAAATTTTGTAAAGTCTCCACTCCAAAAACGAAATTGCACTTTTTCCGTTTAGACCCTTGCCGTATGTCCAAATAGCCGTTTACAACCACATATGGGGTATTTCCGTAATCAGGAGAAATTGTGTAACACATTTTGGGGTGTCTTTTCTCCTGTATTCCTTGTGGAAATGAAAAATTCTGAGCTAAAGCTACAGGTTATTGGAAAAAAAAAATTTTTTCATTTTCACGGACCAATTCTAATAAAATCTATAAAACACCTGAGGGCTCAAAATGCTCACTACACCTCTAATTTAATTCTTTCAGGGGTATAGTCTCTAAATTGGGATCACATCTGGGGAATTTCTACTGTACTGGTACTTCAGGGACTCTGCAAATGCGACATGGCCCCCAGAAACCAATTCAGCAAAATCTGAGCTGCAAAATCCAAATGGTGCTCCGTCCCTTCTGAGCCCTGCCATGGGTCCAAACAGCAGTTTATTATCACATAATGGGGTATTTCCGTAATCAGGAAAAATTGCTTTACAAATGTTGAGGTGCTTTTTCTCCTTTATTCCTTATAAAAATTAGAAAATTCTGTGTTTTTTCCAAAAGAAAGTCTCTTTTCATCTTCACAGACTAATTCCAATAAATTCAGCAAAAAACCTGTGGGGTCAAAATGCTAACTATACCACTAGAAAAATTCCTTGAGGGGTATAGTTTCCAAAATGGGGTCACTTTTGGATGGATTCCACTGTTTAGGTCCCTCCAGGGCGTTGCAAACGTGACACGGCACTGAAAACCATTCCAGTAAAATCAGAGCTCCAAAATCCAAATGGGGGTCCTTCCCTTCTGAGCCCTGCTGTGGGTCTAAACAGCAGTTTATTACCACATATGGGGTATTTCCGTAATCGCGAGAAATTGCTTTACAAATGTTGGGGTGCTTTCTCTCCTTTATTTCTTGCAAAAATTAGAAATTTTTAAGTTTTTCCAGAAAAAAATTAGATTTTCATTTTCACAGACTAACTCCAGAAAATATAGCAAAATACCTGTGGGGTCAAAATGCTAACTATACCCCTAGATAAATTCCCTGAGGGGTGTAGTTTAAAAAATGGGGGTCACTTTTGGGGGTTTCCACTGTTTTGGCACCACAAGACCTCTTCAAACCTGACATGGTGCCTAAAATATATTCTGAAAAAAGGAGGCCCCAAAATCCAAGAGGTGCACCTTTGCTTCTGAGTCCGGTGTTTCAGTCCATTAGCGCACTAGGGCCACATGTGGGATATTTCTAAAAACTGCAGAATCTGGGCAATAAATATTGAGTTGCGTTTCTCAGGTAAAACCTTCTGTGGTACAGAAGAAAATGTATTACATATGAATTTTGTAAAAAAAAATTAAATTGGAAAATTTCAGCTCTACTTTCCTTCAATTCCTGTAAAACGCCTAAAGGGTTGAAACACTTTCTGAATGCTGTTTTGGATACTTTGAGGGGTGCAGTTTTCAAAATGGGGTCTTTTATGGGGGTTTCTAATATATAGGGCACTCAAAACCACTTCAGAACTGAACTCGTCCCTGAAAAAATCGCTTTTTGAAATTTTCTTAAAAATATGAGAAATTGCTGCTAAAGTTCTAAGCC
Organism: Rhinoderma darwinii; assembly: GCF_050947455.1. NCBI lineage: Eukaryota > Metazoa > Chordata > Amphibia > Anura > Rhinodermatidae > Rhinoderma > Rhinoderma darwinii. The sequence continues at coordinate 305,867,259 of NC_134690.1, read as the reverse complement.
TTGTGAGGTCATAGAAAAATAAAAGGATGTTCAAAAAACGATGCAAACATAAAGTAGACATATGGGAGATGTTAATTGGTAACTATTTTGTGTGGTATTACCATCTGTTTTACAAGCAGATACATTTAAAATGGGAAAAATCATAATTTCTTCATATTTTCGCTAAATGTTGGTGTTTTTCACAAATAAGCAATGAATTTATCGACCAAATTTTTGCACTAACCTAAAGTACAATATGTCACGAGAAAACAATCTCAGAATCAATTGGATAGGTAAAAGCATTCCGGAGTTATTACCACATAAAGTGATACATGTCAGATTTGAAAAAATGGGTCTGGTCCTCAAGGCCAAAATGAGCTGGGTACTCAAGGGGTTAACCAGATGGAGGGGAATCACATGACTTTTCCCAAGATGTAGCTATAGCAATTTTGGCTGCCAGGAAAAGAAAAGATACAAATTGATGAGAAGTTTTAGACAGTCCAGGGACGTTCTCATTAATCAATGCCTGTGACGGGGACAATTTTAAGTTAATCTGAGTTATAGAATATAACATATTAAAGATTCGTCGCCAAAACCGGCGTACCCTCGGGCAACCCCACTATATATGCAGAGGGTCTCCCACACATCCACAGTGTCTGAAGCAAGAAGACGAGGTAGAAGGGAATATCTTGTCCAGTCTAGAGGGAACTAAATACCATCGTAAATTTTCGTTATAATTGGCTTCAACCAGCGAAGTGTTAATATAAATTTTCACAGTACGTTCTGTCCTATCTTGCCACACAGGTTTCAGGGCACGGGAAACACTGGGAACAGGGTAAACCCTAAGGTACCATTTTCAAAGACTAACATGGGACTAACTAACAACGGTCAGACAAGGATCAGAAGGGCAGGGCCCTTTTTATAGTCCAGGGTGATCAGGGAATAATTAATTTACATATGCGCGCGCTGGCCCTTTAAGGCCACGAACCAGCGCGCATGCCCTCTAGTGATCACTACGGGACAGAGCGGGCACATGTGCCGACTTCTCTGGGAGGAAGACGCCGACAGGAAGAGGAAGATCTGCGGGAGGCAGGTAAGTGAAGGTCGCGGTCCATGACCGCGGCCGTAACAGAAAGTTCCTCTCCCACAGAGACATATATGATCGCTTGTCCAACGTGAAAAAACAAAAATGAATAAATGTTAGACAATATATGATGACCACGAGAATTATTGAAACATAAATTCTCAAGTACTGAAGTATTCTGCAGAACCGAAGCAGGTTTAAATGAGGACATAAAATGGTGAATCTGGTGAAAACAACAAATCTCGGAGTCCAGCATGTGGTGGATGGACTGGTAAAAATGATAGGTTTTTACGCCACAACATTGTCCAATTCGGTATAGTTTTTTTATTTAGCCACCATTGAAACGCTGACGGTTGCATTCCAGGAGCAAAAATAGGATTAGCAAATAATCTGGCTGCAGGTGTGTGCACAGAACAGAGCCAGAACATATGACTCCGCTTATCCCACAGCGCCAAGGAAGAAGAGAGGAGTGGACATAACACAGGTGGTCTGTGCTTGGGCTTCAGCCATAACAACTGGTCTACAAGAACATCAGGAGTAGCTGCCTGTTCTATGGAAATCCAACGTGTTTGTTTACTTATACTGTGGAGTGAGACTAAAGATGTCAGACGAGCCACATAGTAGTATTTCGTGAGGTTCGGTAAACCTAAACCCCCGGATACTTTAGGAGCATACAGAGTACTTTGTGGGATTCTACATCGTTTAGGACCCCAAACGAAGGACAATATAAGCCTTTGAATGTCTTTTAAGTAGGGGGCAGGGACATCTATTAGTAAAGTGCGGAAGAATTATAAAATTCTGGAAAGAATCGTAATTTTAACAGCTGCTATCCTGCCAAACCAGGGAAGAGGCATAGAAGCCAAGTGTAACAGGTCTGTTTTCAGTTTTTGTTTGACAGGGAGGAAATTTGTGCGAAAAAGGGTGGAATAGCAATGAGTAAGGTGAACCCCCAGATATGAGATTTTGTCTTCTCTCCATCTCAGCTCAAAGTTCAATTGTAGCAAATTGGTCATAGAATGTGGAACGCCAATGTTCAAAACCTCAGACTTGTCATGGTTGACTTTCAATCCCGAGATCTGGGAAAAAATGGTGTAAGACTTGATAGAGATTCGGGAGGGACGTACGGGGGGGAAGACAAAACCAGTAAGATGTCACACATAAAGTGCACATTGATGTGTCTGACCCCCTAACCTCACCTCCCTTTATGTCTTTATTCATCCTGATCAGGTGGGCCAGGGGCTCAATAGACAAGACGAAAAGAATAGTGGATAGAGGGCACCCCTGTCTCGTTCCCCTGCCTATACGATCTGAGAATAATCCCTTGATCATCACCTGGGCAGATGGAGCCGAATATAGACTTCTCAAAAGGGTAAGAAATGTATCTACAAAACCCCAGCACTTCAGGACAAAAAATAAGTAGTCCCAGGTCAAAGAATCTAAAGCCTTATGCAAATCTAGTGACAGGCATAGTGCCCCCATCTTCCATGTTCAATCCCAGTGTGAACGAACAAGAGATAAAAGATCAATGATCCTTCTAGCCTGATCAGCTGCTTGTCTGTTTGGAACGAAACCCACCTTATCAGGGTGAATGTATTGTTCTAGAAAGGCATTGAGTCTCGTGGCCAAGATTTTAGTGAGGATCTTCATGTCAACATTAATTAGTGATATCGGCCTATGGTTCTGACAAGAAAAGGGGTCCTTACCTGGCTTTGGTATAAGAGAAATGTACACCCTGAGAGCTTCAGGTACAGGAGAACTACACTCCCATAATGCGTTAAATAGGAGAACCAGATGAGGGGCCAAAATATCAGATTTTTTTTTATAATAGAGATTAGAGAATCCATCAGGTACTGGGGATTTAGCTGGTTTAAATTATTTAATTGCAGCCAGAACTTCCTTAGTCGATACAGGGGCCTTCATATTATCCCTGTAGGGGTCTGATAATACGGGCAAGGAGATATCCTTAAATAATGTGTCGGCTTTCATTTCATCTAGTTGAGGAGGGGGATTTATACGGGGAGGAATAGAATGAAAATAACTTATTGAGAACTTCTGCATGAGGGTGCTGTGTGAGGTTACTATTCGCTAGCCTTAGTTCAGGGACTATAAAATTATGAGACAATGGAGCAAGTTTCCAAGCTAATAGGGTGCCGGGTTTGTCACTTTGGGCAAAAAAAAATCGATATTGCGTCCATCGGATGTGACGTTCTGCTATAGTTGTAAGGCATAAGTTAAGCTCAGTACGGGCAATTTTAGACAGCAAATCAAGGTTAGTGTCCGCCTTCTGCTGTCTATCTAAAGCTAAGTAAGTCGCTTCCTTATCTTTAAGAGTTTGGTCTCTAGTTCTTTTTAGATGCGAGGCAATCTGAATAAGTTTCCCTCTAAGTGTAGCTTTGTGGACCTCCCCAGTTAATGGCCGGAGAAGTGTCAGTCGCACAGTTAAGTTGGAAAAACTGCTCAAGTTCTGTTGTAATTTCTTTGAATATTTGGGGGTTTGTCAGGAGGGATTCATTCAAGCGCCATTAGCTAGACCTAGGCTTAAGCCAGAAGCAATCCAATGTAAGCAACACCAAGTCATGGTCCGACCACGAAATGGGATGTATTTTGGCACGAAGTAGACTATTTAAGAGCTGAGATGGAAGGAATAGATGGTCTATGTGAGAATAAGACAAATGGGCATGAGAGTAAAAGCTATAATCTCTGGTAGAGAGATTAGGAGATCTCTAAGCATCCACAAAGTTATGTGAGTGTAACAGTTTGGCTAGTTGTAACCCCTGTTTAGGGGGGGGACGAAGGGAGGGGGGACCTGTGATTGTTTAGTCAAGGAGGTGATCTAATGCTACATTAGAATCCCCGCCCAAAAACACTTTACCAAGGCGATGAGGAAGTAAGTGTCTAAACATGGCATTAAAAAAAACGTTTGGTGTGTAATAAGAGATAAACGTGTCCTGTAGTGTACCATTCAGGAGCAAGTACCTGCCCTCAGGATCTGCCACCGTGGTTTGATGTGTGAAGGGAAGATTTCTTTTGAAAAAGATGCTCACTCCTCTCTTCTTTTCCGCAGCAACTGATAGGTAACACAAAGGATAATGATTATGCATAAATTTAGGAGAAAAACAGAAAATCACAATGCAAGGATTTATATGTTTGGAAAGCATTGCGCCGTTTAGTCGGTGAATTCAGGCATTGAACATTGTGAGTGACCATGTTAAAGGAGGACTGAGAATCAGCCATGATTTAAATGTTCAAGGAAACCACGATATCGAAGATGCTCGACCATCATAAGAAGGGGGCAGGAAAAACGGGGAGGGAAGCAAAAGTAAAATAAAAAGGACAATAAACAGATGTTATTTTGGTACATATAGCAAGATGTAGAACAACGCCCCAACAGGGCCATAAGGGATGTTGAGAGCACACAACCCGAAGAACAATACAATAACAGTGGGGTCTCAAGATCTCATGGTGGGCATGCCGTCACCCAATGGAAGGGCCAGCTCTCACTAGCTCAGCCCCTATCTAGCTGAAAGACAACAGCAAAAAAAAAAAATACCACAAGAATAAAGGCAAAAGCAATGTGAAAGTAAAAATTTATATCAAGCATCAAAGGGAACCCGTATGAGAAGAAAGTTCCAGTCGCAGGATCCCATGAGGAGTGCATCCAGATGATATCAGGGATTGGCAAGCTCAGGCATTAGAAGCTGAGGGTCGGCGTTCCTAAATGGCCTCTCCTTCTCGGAGAGAAGCAAAGCTGTGTGACCGATTGCGGTAGGAAAATGTAAGACGAAAAGGGAAGGCCCATCGATATCTGATCTCATGACGAATCAGGACTTGGAGGAGAGGAGTTAATGAGCGAACCTCTGGATCATACGAGGATTCAAATCGGCAAAGATCTAAATGTTTCAGCTATGCAGTCGTAACTGCTCTGAGGACCTGGACGCTTTCATGACCCGTTCCTTCGCAGAATAATGATGAGGCTTCACCAGCACATCTCTGGGCAGACCATCCGTTCGGGGAGCAGTCCGTGCCCTATGCACTCTGTCAATGTCAAAATATCGTTGAGATAAATCAGGAAAAAGCTGCTTGATCATGTACTGCATTTTCCAAATCCAGAACACTCTCCGACAGACCTCTTATACGGAAATTTTCCCGCCTGGATCTATTTTCCATGTATTTAAGCTTAGAGTGGGCTTCCTCAAGCTGTTGGTGTATATCATCAATACAATCAGAGTGCTGATTAACAGTCGTCAACGTATTATCAATTTTAGCCTCCATTGCTTTCATCCTAGATCCCAGAGCTTAAAAATCAGCTTTAAAGAGGCTCTGTCACCAGATTATAAGTGCCCTATCTCGTACCTAATCTGATCAGTGTTGTAATGTAGATAAGAACAGTTTTTATTTTGAAAAACGATCATTTTTGAGCAAGTTCTGAACAATTTTAGATTTATGCTAATTAGTTCTTAATAACCAACTGGGTGTTTTTTAACTTTTTACCAAGTGGGCGTTGTAAAGAGAAGTGTATGACGCTGACCAATCCGTGTCATACGCTTCTCTTCATTCCAGCGGTGGCTTGTTTCAATGCTCAGTGTGATCTCGCGAGATCACGCTGTCACGGGACTTCCTCCCACAGGTCCTTCACCGGAGTCATGGAATACTGAACAGACATCGCTTCTAGCCGATGCAGATTCGGATAAATGTCCTGGCAAGGCTGGAGGTGATGTCTATTGACTCTGCTCCAGTGAAGGACTTGTGGCAGGAAGTCCCGTCGCAGCGTGATCTCGCAAGATCACACTATGCAGTAAAACAAGCTGGGCTGGAAAGAAGAGAAGTGTATGACGCTGATTGGTCAGCGTCATACACTTCTCTTTACAACGCCCACTTGGTAAAAAGTAAAAAAAATGCCCAGTTCGTCATTAACCCCTTAATGACGCAACCTAGTTTGGGCCTTAAGGCTCCGCGCCCATTTTTCAAATCTGACATATTTCACTTTATGTGGTAATAACGTCGGAATGCTTAAACCTATCCAAGCAATTCTGAGATTGTTTTTTCGTCAGACATTTGGCTTTGTTAGTGGTAAAATTTGGTTGATATATGCAGTGTTTATTTGTGAAAAATTGCAAAATTTAGAGAAAATTTAGATAAAATAGAATTTTTATGAATTTAAATGCATCTGCGTGTAAAACAGATGGTTCTACCACCCAAAATAGTTACTAGTTCACATTTACCATAAGTCTACTTTAGATTGGCATCGTTTTTTGAACATGCTTTTATTTTTCCTGGACGTTACAAGGCTTAGAACATAAACAGCAATTTCTCATATTTTTAAGAAAATATCAAAAGCCTTTTTTTTTAAGGTACCTGTTCAGTTCTGAAGTGGCTTTGAGGGGCCTATGTATTAGAAACCCCCATAAAACACCCCATTTTAAAAACTAGAACCCTCAAAGTATTCAAAACAGCATTTAGAAAGTTTTTTTTTAACCCTTTTAGGCATTTCACAGGAATTAAAGCAAAGTGGAGGTGAGATTTGCAAATTTCCGTTTTCTTGCTGAATTTCAATTTTGTTCTTTTTTTTTTTTCTGTAACACAGAAGGTTTTACCAGAGAAACACTACTAAATATGTATTGTCCAGATTCTGCATTTTTTAGAAATGTCCCACATGTGGCTCTAGTGTGCTCTTGGACTAAAACACAAGCCCCAGAAACAAAAAGTAGGAATCCCTCAAAAGTGACCCCATTTTGGAAACTGCACCCCTCAAGAAATTAATTTATGGTTGTTGTTACCATTTTGACCCCACAGTTTTTTCACAGCGCGTATTTCAATTGGGCTGTGAAATTTAAACCATGAAATTTTTTCCAATAAGATGTCATTTTTTATCAAAATTTCTTATTTTCACATTTTGTTGCCCAATTTGTCCTGAATGCGGCAATACCCCATTTGTGGTGATAAACTGCAGTTTTGGCCCATGGGAGAGCTCAGAAGGAAAGGACCACCATTTGGCCTACTGGGGATTTTCTGGTGCTAAGTCATGTATGCAGAAGCCCCTCAGGTACTAGTACAGTTTAAACCCCCGAGAAGTGACCCTGTTTTAAAAACTACACCCCTTAAGGCATTCATCTAGAGGTGTAGTGAGCATTTTGACCAGAGACAAGGACATCTCTCTTGTCCTTGTACTTGACACACAATATGTTGCTGCTAGAATGTGCCCTGCTCTCACCCCTTCTTGTGTGCCCAAGCAGTGTCTTAGGGAGGCCTCTCAGATTTCTTCTTGCAGTGCCGCATGCCGCAGTACTTCTGGAAGCGAGGCAAATGAAGAGTGGGATGCTGGTATAAAAATTATCCAGGTAGAGGTGGTAACCCTGGTCCAGCAGTGGAGGCACCAAATCCTACAAATACAATTCTCGGGGGTGTATGCTTTGGAAAACGGGCACTAAAATGGTCTAATAGGGGTCTCCATTTATACAAACGTCAAAACTGGGGTCAACTCTGGGTGGGCACGGCTCATTATCAGTATAATGTAAGAAGCAAAGTATTGCCTAATTTATTTATTTTTTTAGGTTCCAGTTCAGTTCTGAAGTTGCTTTGAGGGGCCCATATATTAGAAACCCCTATCAAACACCCCATTTTAGAAACTAGACCACTCAAAGTATTCACAACTACATTTAGAAAGTTTATGAACCCTTTAGGTGTTTCACGGGAATTTAGAGCAAAGTAGAGGTGAAATTTAATTATTTTTTTTTGTCAGAAAATCCTTTTTATACCATACTTTTTTTATAACACAAAAGGTTTTACCAGAGAAACGCAACGCAATACTTATTCCCCAGATTCTGCAGTTTTGAGAAATATCCCACATGTGGCCCTCGGGCGGTAATGGACTGAAGCAGCGGCCTCCGAAGCAAAGGAGCACCTAGTGGATTATGGGGCTTCCTTTTTATTAGGCACCATGTCCGTTTTGAAGAGGTCTTCTGGTGCCGAAACAGTGGAAACCCCCCAACAGTGACCCCATTTTGGAAACTAGACCCCTTGAGGAATTCATTGCAGTTTTCATGGGGTGCATGTGACTTTTTGATCAGTTTTTATTCTATTTTTAAGTGGCGCGGTGACTAAAAAAACAGCGTTCACCGTGCGCTATAAATGACATTCACTTTATTCTGCGGGGCGATACCAGATGTTTATAGTTTTTTTTTATGTCTTATGGTGTTTGCACAATAAAATACGTTTTGTAAAAAATCCTTTACTTTTTGTGTTACCTTATTCTAAGAGCCATAACTTTTTTTATTTTTCCATCAATAAAGCCGTGCGAGGACTTATTTTTTGCGTAAGGAACTGTAGTTTTCATCAGTACCATTTTTAGGTACATGCGACTTTTTGATCTCTTTTTATTCCATTTTTTGGGAGGTGAAGTGACCAAACAATTGTGATTCTGGTACGGTTTATTATTATTTTATTTTAAGGCGTTGACCGCGCGGGATAAATAACAAAATAGTTTTGTAGTTCAGGCTGTTACGGACGCGGCAATACCAATTATGTATAGTTTGTTTATATATTTTTATTAATAATAAAGGACTGATAAGGGAAAAAGGGGGATTTTTACTTTTATTACTTTTAAATCTTTGATTTTCTTATTTTTACACATCTTTTTTTCACTTTTTTTTTCACTTTATTACTTTGTCCCACTAGGCGACTTGAGGGCAGGAGGCCCTGATCGCTATTCTAATACACTGCACTACATGCGTAGTGCAGTGTATTAGAGCTGTCAGCTACTCACTGACAGCAAGCATAGTGGGTCCTGACTTTGTCAGTACCTTCTAGGCTTCCGTCGATGGCATAGCCGGACGCCATTGTTTGGTGTCCGGTTGCCATAGTCACCATCGCCAACCTCATTGATTTCCGCTGAAAATTTGGGGTGGACACAATCTCCTCTAGTATCCTCACACAACCCCCCCCCCTCCCTTCTTCTGGCTGGTGCCAGGAGGGGGAGGGGTTTGAATGTCTTCAAACCGCCTACACTGTGTGCGGCCATTTTCTGAGCGACTGCACAGTGGTAGGAGGTTCTACAGCGAGCAGCGGGGAGACCACTAACATAAATTACTTGCTCCTGTCGCCGCCTCCGCTCGTCTAGCAAGTTCTTGCCGCCTACGCTCCTCTTCCTTGCGCCTTCGCTTCGTTGAGCATATGGCCGGAAGCCGCGGACGGAAGTCGTCATCTTACTGTCCGGCAGCGGCTTCCATTCCACATGAAAATGGCGCCGGATTTCGCTCTACGAACGAGCTCCGTTCTGGTCTGTGTGGGAACTGCGCGCGCGCAGTTCACACACAGACGGCGCACGCTCCTGAGAATGGAACGGCTCCCGTGCGCTTTCTCTATGGGATTGTATGTGCCATATAGCATTTAAGTATGTGTCGTTAATCGACACATACAGAGATGAAAAAAAAATGGCATCCCCCATAGAGAAGTAAAAGTATGAATACATTAAAAAGTTGAAAGTGACAACATAAATAATTAAAATGTTTACATTATATAAAAAGCAATATAATTACAAAAAAAAAATCATGACACCTTCCCTTTTAAGCAAAGTAGAGATGAAATTTACATATTTCATTTTTTGGTCAGAAAATCCTGTTTATTCAATTTTTTCTGTAAAACAGAAAGTTTTACCAGAGAAACGCAACTCAATACTTATTGCCCAGATTCTTCAGTTTTGAGAAATATCCCACATGTGGCCCTAGCGTGCTAATAGACTGAAGCAACGGCCTCAGAAGTAGAGGAGCACATAGTGGATTTTGAGGCTGCCTTTTTATTAGGCACCTTGTCCGGTTTGAAGAGGTCTTGTGGTGCCAAAACAGTGGAAACCCCCCAAAAGTGACCCTATTTGGCAAACCACACCCCTCAAGGAACTTATCGAGGGGTATAGTGGGAATTTAGATCCCACTGATATTTTGCTGCATTTTCTGGAATAACGCCTCATTCACATGATAGGGTCCGAGTGTTGGCCGATAAAATCGGTCGTTTTAAGCCGTTTTTCCCGGCCGGTTTAAATCCGTTCCGGGCCGTGTTGCCGTTTTTAACGGCCGATTTTGACCCGTTTTGCATCTGTTTTTTTCCCTGTCCGTTTTAAAATCAGATGAATTTCATTTAAATTTGTTGCCACACACAGCTCTCTGTAGATAATGCCACACATCCCCCTGTAGGTAATGCCACCCAGCCCCCTGTTGGTAATTCCACCCAGCCCCCTGCATGTTATGCCACCCAGCCCCCTGCAGGTAATGCCACCCAGCCCCCTGTAGGTAATGCCACCCAGCCCCCCTGTAGGTAATGCCACCCAGCCCCCCTGCAGGTAATGCCACCCAGCCCCCCTGCAAGTAATGCCACCCAGCCCCCCCTGCAGGTAATGCCACCCAGCCCCCCTGCAGGTAATGCCACCCAGTTCCCTGTAGGTGATGCCACCAAGTCCCCTGTAGGTAATGCCACACAGCCCCCTGTAGGTTGCACCCATCCCCTTCCAGGAGAAGCCACTGACTTCAATGTCCATATATGGACAGTTTAGTCACTGACTTCTCCTGGAGAGGAATCCCTTGCCACGGGGTCGGGGATTCCGCTTCAGAAGTGAGTGACGTCGCTGTGTCCATATATGGACAGTGTAGTCACTCACTTCTCCTGTAGCGGAATCCCCGGCCATAGAGTCGGGGATTCCGCTTCAGAAGTGAGTGACGTTGCTGTGTCCATATATGGACAGTGTAGTCACTCACTTCTCCTGTAGCGGAATCCCCAATCCCGGGGATTGGAGATTCCGACTCCTACAGGGAGCAAAAAAAGACCCTCCTCCTCCTCACATGTACTCTGCACTGTGAGGAGGAGAGAGAGCGCGAGCGACGGAATACACGGCCATCACTCGGGACACATTCCGGTGATGGCCGTGTATTACCCGGCCCCATAAACTTCTATGGGAGCCGGACGGCCGAGTAAACGGCCGAAAATAGGGCATGTCCCATTTTTTGACGGCCAGGTTTCCCGGGCCGTCAAAAAATCGGTCATGTGAATAGCCCCATTAGGGGTCTATTGTTCCTACTGCAGCCGGGCGACGGCCGATTTATGAACGGCCGTCACCCGGCCGGGAAACCCTGTCGTGTGAATAAGGGCTTAGGCTGTGCAATTGAAAATCAAATTTTCTATAGTTTTTTTACAGCGTTCACTGTGCGCTATAAATGACATCACTTTATTCTGCGGGGCGATATGGTTACGGCGATACCATACGTTTATAGTTTTTTTATGTCTTATGGCATTTGCACAATAAAATACTTTTTATAAAAAATCATTTACTTTTTGTGTTGCCTTATTCTAAGAGCCATAACTTTTTTATTTTTCCATCAAGAAAGCCGTGTGAGGACATGTTTTTTTATGTAACGAACTGTAGTTTCGATCAGTACCATGTTAAGGTACACGTGACTTTTTTTGATCTCTTTTTATGCCATTTTTTGGGAGGTGAAGTGACCAAAAAATTGTGATTCTGGTATGGTTTATTATTATTTTGTTTTATGACATTCACTGCCCGGGATAGATGACTAAATACTTTTGTAGTTCAGGATGTTACGAACGCGGCGATACCAATTATGTATAGTTTATTTGTGTATTTTTATTAATAATAAAGAACTGATAAGGGAAAAAGGGGGATTTTTACTTTTATTACTTGTAAAACTTTTATTTTTATTTTTTTTAAACCTGTTTTTATTACATTTTCAACTTTTTCTGGAAGGGATACAGAAGGAAAAAGGGGAAGGGGGGGGGATAAGACAAAAATATTTCAAAATGTCCATTTTTATAATAACATGTTCAGAATTATTGGTATGTGGTACTATCGGCTAATGACAGTCAATAAAAAATCTAGTCTGGTAAAACACAACTTGCCATGGACAATATAAATCGTCATATTATCAAAACAAGGGGGGGTGCAGTGACAGGGCATCCGGGCCCGTTCCTGGACTAAAAAATAAAAAAAAACGTTTGGTCAGTACAAGTATATTGATTCCATCATATCCTAATCGGTGGGGAAACTTTTTTATTTTCTTATTTTTACACAATTTTTTTTTACTTTGTCCCAGTAGGGGACTTGAGGGCAGGAGGCCCTGATCGCTATTCTAATACACTGCACGACATGCGTAGTTCAGTGTATTAGAGCTGTCATCTACTCGCTGACTGCAAGCATAGTAGGTCCTGACTTTGTCAGGACCCGCTAGGTTCCGTAGATGGCATAGCCGAACGCCATTATTAGGCGTTCGGTTGCCATAGCAACCATCGCCGCCCGCTATCATGTAGCGGGCCGTCGATGGTGGTTTAACAACTAAGAAGCCGTGATTGCTATTGAACGCGGCTTCTAAGGGGTTAATCAGCGGGGACACCGCGATCAGTCCCCGCTGTAGAAGCTGCGGCAACTACTGTACGAGACAGCAGCTGCTAGAGCCCCTGTGTGTATATATATATATATATATATATATATATATATATAGTGAAGGATATAAGTATTTGATCCCTTGCTGATTTTGTAAGTTTGCCCACTGTCAAAGACATGAACAGTCTAGAATTTTTAGGCTAGGTTAATTTTACCAGTGAGAGATAGATTATATAAAATAAAAAAAAATAAAAATCACATTGTCAAAATTATATATATTTATTTGCATTATGCACAGAGAAATAAGTATTTGATCCCCTACCAACCATTAAGAGTTTAGCCTCCTCCAGACCAGTTACACGCTCCAAATCAACTTGGTGCCTGCATTAAAGACAGCTGTCTTAAATGGTCACCTGTATAAAAGACTCCTGTCCACAGACTCAATTAATCAGTCTGACTCTAACCTCTACAACATGGGCAAGACCAAAGAGCTTTCTAAGGAGGTCAGGGACAAGATCATAGACCTGCACAAGGCTGGAATGGGCTACAAAACCATAAGTAAGACGCTGGGTGAGAAGGAGACAACTGTTGGTGCAATAGTAAGAAAATGGAAGACATACAAAATGACTGTCAATCGACATTGATCTGGGGCTCCATGCAAAATCTCACCTCGTGGGGTATCCTTGATCCTGAGGAAGGTGAGAGCTCAGCCGAAAACTACACGGGGGGAACTTGTTAATGATCTCAAGGCAGCTGGTGTTAGGGATCTGCCAGGTACTTCATCTAGGTATACTCCTGGGATTAATCAATCCACACCTGAGGCCAGACCTGTTCGACTGACACCATCTCCCACCAACCAGGGTGGCAGGCCTAGGAGTGGGAGAGCCTATCGCGGCCTGGTCTGTCGGAGTTAGCTCCGCCCCCTGTCCTTTATTACCTGCCCTGTTCTCTCCCTCAGTGCTTGTAATTCTTTTGGACTCCTGGCCCCACTGCTGCTTGCTCCAGCCTGCTTCTGCCGTGCTTCTGCCTTGCTGCAGTTCTGCTTGACCTGCTTTGCTTTGCCCCTGGCTTGCTTCTGTCTCCGTGCCCGCTCGGGTGTACTCACTTCGTCCTGGTCCTGACTGTTCGTTCGCCGCTCCGTTTCCTCATGGCGTTCCGTGGCTACTGCCCCTTCCCTTGCGTGTTCCCTGTTTGTTTTCCTGTGCACTTAGACAGCGTAGGGACCGCCGCCCAGTTGTACCTCGTCGCCTAGGGCGGGTCGTTGCAAGTAGGCAGGGACAGGGCGGTGGGTAGATTAGGGCTCACTTTCCCTTCACCTCCTTCCTGCCATTACAGCTGGGACCACAGTCACGAAGAAAACCATTGGTAACACATTACGCCGTAATGGATTAAAATCCTGCAGAGCCTGCAAGGTCCCCCTGATCAAGAAGGCACATGTACAGGCCCGTCTGAAGTTTGCAAATGAATATCTGGATGATTCTGAGAGTGATTGGGAGAAGGTGCTGTGGTCAGATGAGACTAAAATTGAGCTCTTTGGCATTAACTCAACTCGCCGTGTTTGGAGGAAGAGAAAAGCTGCCTATGACCCAAAGTCCCCACTGTCAAGCATGGAGGTGGAAACATTATGTTTTGGGGGTGTTTCTCTGCTAAGGGCACAGGACTACTTCACTGCATCAATGGGAGAATGGATGGAGCCATGTACCGTCAAATCCTGAGTGACAACCTCCTTCCCTCCACCAGGACATTAAAAATGTCTCGTGGCTGGGTCTTCCAGCACGACAATGACCCGAAACATACAGCCAATGCAACAAAGGAGTGGCTCAAAAAGAAGCACATTAAGGTCATGGAGTGGCCTAGCCAGTTTCCAGACCTTAATCCCATCAAAAACTTATGGAGGGAGCTGAAGATCCGAGTTGCCAAGCGACAGCCTCGAAATCTTAATGATTTACAGATGATCTGCAAAGAGGAGTGGGACAAAATTCCATCTAACATGTGTGCAAACCTCATCATCAACTGCAAAAAACGTCTGACTGCTGTGCTTGCCAACAAGGGTTTTGCCACCAAGTATTAAGTCTTGTTTGCCAAAAGGATCAAATACTTATTTCTCTGTGCACAATGCAAATAAATATATATAATTTTGACAATGTTATTTTTTTTTTTTTTTTTTATATTATCTATCTCTCACTGGTACAATTAACCTAGCCTAAAAATTCTAGACTGTTAATGTCTTTGACAGTGGGCAAACTTACAAAACCAGCAAGGGATCAAATACTTATTTCCTTCACTGTATATATATACACACATTATAAGCCCTAATTGATTATTAATTAACTAATTAATTGTCCTAGTCTGAGTACTATCTACCTAACAGACTACCAAAACAATAACTAGCTGCCTACACTAAACTATCTATGTGGAGGTGATTTTGTGTGTTTTTCACAGTCATTGTGTCTTTATGCGAGACAGACAGCAGCTGCTCGGCACAGCTTCTTCTCCCCCACTGTCTCAGAACGATCTGACAGGGAGGGAGGAGAAACACTGTAACAAACAGCACGAAAGTTTGTTGCTGCAACAAACTTTGCTGTGATCACCATGATAGATTTATCATGGTGATCATGTCATCGGGGCAGACACCAATCCGGTCCTGATGTCTTCTCTCAGCACTTAGGCTGCTAGTAGCAGCATGTGCTGAGAGATTCAGAGCACAGGGAGAGCGCTGTGCACTCTGTTCTGACAGGACAAAAGCCCAGCACTGCAGCCCGTTAATCTACGTGGGCTGGTCGTGAGGGGGTTAAGCATGGCCTTAGTCTTGAGGCTGCACACATGAATCTTTTCCCCCACATGTGTTCCAACAGCTGGGTGTCAAAAAACTTTCTAAGTGCCGAGATTTGTACTCGGTGGGTGCTTGGTCTAAGCCCTAAATCCAGCCCCTGCTGTAAGAAATCCAAAATCTGTTGGATGAATGGATGATTCTGGTCCAGGGGTTGGTTTCCACACCAGGAGGTAAATTTCTTCCAAATCTTTAGATAAATTGCGGAGGTAACCGGCTAATGACTTGCTTTTAGGGTTGCTATTACTTTCTGGGATAAACCCCTTTCTCTAAGCAGTGCCCCTTCAGGATCCAGGCTGATAGATGAAGGCTCTGGAGCGGCCCCTGTACTAGTAGATCTGATTTTAATGGAAGTTCTATCGTGTTTTCCAGTGCCAATTCCCTCAGGATTGGAAACCAGGCCTTTTTTTAGCCAATGGAACAATCAAAATGAGCTTCAGATCTTCTTTGTAAAGCTTTTGAAGAACCCTTGATATCACTGGGAGTGGTGGAAAGGCGTATGCTAGATCCATGTCCCAAGGCTGAGATAGAGCATCTATGCCTAGGGGACGATCCGGGGGTTTAGGGAGAAGAGGAGCTCTGTTTTGGAATTTGATCTGTTCGCAAACAGGTCCACTTGAGGAAACCCCCATAGCTGTGTGATCTGGAGGAAGACCTCTTGATTTAAAGAACATTCACCCGGATCTAGGTTTTTCCTGCTGAGGAAATCTGCCTCTGTGTTCTCCAAGCCTTTTAGGTAAATGGCCGATAGTGAAAGCAGGTTTTGTTCTGCCCAAAATAATCTTGTCTGACAGTATCTTGACATGGTTGTTCTGAAAGTTGAACAGACTGCTTTCAATTCTCGGTAATTTGAGGAACGAGCCGCTATGTTTGGTGACCAAGTCCCCTGAATATAATTGTCTGGGAGTTTGGCTCCCCAACCTTTCTGGCTCACATCCGTTAGAACTAGGATTGCTGGAGACTGATGCCACATTACACCCTACCTGAGGTTTGAGTGCTGTCCACCAATGTAATGAAGATTTTATCCCCTGAGGTATTTTTATCTTCCGATCATAGGGATATTTTTTTCTTGTCCCATGAACAAAGGATCCACCTCTGGAGTGGACGGGAATGATTTTGGCTCCAGGCCACTGACTGAATGAAGGCTTTATCTGACCTAGTATACGCATTGACGCTCTTATTTTGTAAGAGGTGGCTCTTTGATAATCCCGGATATTGAAGATTATGGCCCTTCTTTTCTCTCCCAGTAATAGGGACATCTGTAGGGTAGAGTGCAGTGTGACCCCTAAAAATGTCATCCGAGTGTCCGGAATCAAGTTTGATTTTTGGTAGTTTATTGGTACCCCAGTTCTGCTAGTTGGGTTGTCACTAGCTTTACCTGGGTGGAAAGAATCTCTTGGGTCTCTGCTGTAATTAGGCAGTCGTCCAGGTAGGGAATTATAATCTCTCTATCATAATCTTTGTAAATACCCTTGGGGCGGATTAAATTCCGAATGGTAGGGATGTAAACTGGTAATGGACCACCTGGCCCGTCGAGTTCCTTACTGCAAATCTTAGGAACCTTTGCGAGGAGGGATGAATGGGGACGTGGTAGTAAGCGTCCTTTAAATCCAGGGTGCACATATAAGCCCCTTTCTTTATTAGGGGAGTGGTGGATGCTACTGATTCCATCTTGAAGCTCCTGTAAACTACGTGATTGTTGAGGGGTTTCAGGTTTATTATTAGCCTGTATGAACTGTCTGGCTTTTTTTTTAAGAAACCGAGAGGAGTGGTGACCTTCTCCCCACTGATCCTGAGGTACTTAAGATATTACACCTGTCTGGTGCAGCTTCCTGATTTTGTCTAACATCTCAATTTTCAGACACCGTGAGGGTTGAGTCGTTAGAACAACTCTCTTCGGAGGAGGGGTTGGAAATTCTACACGGTATCCGTTTTTTTAATGTCTAGAACCCATTTGTTCTGGGTGATATTGCTCTATAGATTAAGAAACCTATAAAGAAAGGAGGTCAAGTACGCTCAAAATATTAAATGATAGAAAAACGTCTTTATTAACGGAAACACAGAAAAACAAGACAATTAAAACATGAGTCATACAGTGTAAAGTTGGCGTCAGCCCATGTGGTGTACATATATTAATGATAGAACATAATGTAAAGAATCAATAACAATAATCCGGGATTAAATACTGTTGTTGAAAAACAGTCTTAAATGCATGTGGCTATATGTAACAACACATAAATGAATGGTATAGGAAACAAGTTTTAGATTTTAAGTTGAAACCACCATTGCCTGGTATGTAGGAGTTATGAACAGTGTAAGTAAAGATGTGGTGAAAGTAACCATGAATGGAGTAATTCACATCTAAGATACACCATACATTGGTGCTGAATCTGGACGAAGGCATCAGCCGAAACGCGCGTCGGGACTGGCGTCTCCCCCATGTTGGTCATATGAATCCGGGTACGTAATACTATACTCCTGTTCTTGTGTCTGGCTATATTTGTTTGGCACTAGGATCTAGATTATCCATTTTTCACCTGTATTTGCCTCATTATACTACTGTGTGCTACCAATCATATTTACAGTTTACATGCTTCAGCACCAATGTATGGTGTATCTTAGATGTGAATTACTCCATTCATGGTTACTTTCACCACATCTTTACTTACACTGTTCATAACTCCTACATACCAGGCAATGGTGGTTTCAACTTAAAATCTAAAACTTGTTTCCTATACCATTCATTTATGTGTTGTTACATATAGCCACATGCATTTAAGACTGTTTTTCAACAACAGTATTTAATCCCGGATTATTGTTATTGATTCTTTACATTATGTTCTATCATTAATATATGTACACCACATGGGCTGACGCCAACTTTACACTGTATGACTCATGTTTTAATTGTCTTGTTTTTCTGTGTTTCCGTTAATAAAGAAGTTTTTCTATCATTTAATATTTTGAGCGTACTTGACCTCCTTTCTTTATAGGTTTCTTAGTAATGCTATGGTCAGAGTACCAGGTTATATTGGGTTATATGTGTGTTCTCCTCATTTTATAGTTACAGCTATTTGTGTTTCGTCAATGCTTATAGACACATAGAGACATATATTTTTTGGAGTTCACAATAAAAACTGCTCGTGTACATGTTGGTTATCTTGCTCTATAGATTGTAGAAACTTAACAACCTTCCTCCGACTCTGACGTCCTGGTCTGTTCTCCGGTCTATTTGTGTTGAGCAGGAAACCTCTACAGCTTCCTCCTTTTAGATAACTCAAACGACCTGTCTTCCCATTCCCTCTATAGTTCTCACCTTGGGGCCTTTGGGAACGAAAGGGAAACTTCCTTTTAGCTGGCTTATCCTCTGGAAAACCCTTTTTCCTATCTGCCGCCTTCTCTAGTATTTTGTCTAGATCTGGACCAAAAACATATTCCCCCTTAACCCCTTCCCTACTTTTGCCGTATGGGTACGTCATGGAAAGCCGTGACTTCCCGCAAATTGCCGTATCCATACGCCAAATGTTTGGCACCGGCTCAGAAGCTGAGCCGATGCCATCATCGCCGGATCTCAGAGGTATCTTACAGCTGACATCCGGCTGTAATGGCGGGGACTGAAATTAGCTTTGATCCCTGCCATTAACCCCTTAAGTGCAGCGCTCAAACGCGATCAATTCACTTAAGGTGTTTGCAGCTCATCGGAACCCCAGCAATGAAATTGCTGGGGTTTTGGTGGCTGCAATGGCAACCGGAGGCCTAACTGGCCTCCCGGTCTGCCTAGCACGGAAGCCAGTCAGGACCCGCCCGGTGGCGGAGCCTGATCGACTTCCGTAGCCGCCGGCAAGATGGCGCCGGCTCAGGAGCTGATCCGGCGTCATCAGCGGTGGAAGTCAGCTGTATGTTACAGCTGACATCCACCTGTAACGCCATTGACCCCTTTGATGCAGCAATCAAAAGCGATCGCTGCATTTTAGCGGTTGCTAGCAGATCGCCAGCCCTGACAGGCAATCAGGCTGGCGACTGCTGCTATGGCAACAGGAGACACAATGGCCTCCTGCTCTGCCATTACGGAGGCCGATTAGTGAATAACTGACAGATCTAATACATTGCACTAAGTAGGTAGTGCAATGTATTAGAAAAAAAAATAAGCAGACAGTTGTACCTTCAAGTCCCCTAGTGAGACTTTGAAAAAAAGTGTAAAAAAGTTTGTAAACAATAAAAGTTTGAAGTAATAAAATAAAACACAATCGCCCTTTTTCTCTGATCAAGTCCTTTATTATTGAAAAAATAAATAAACCATACGTATTTGGTATTGCTGCGACCGTAACGACCTGAGGTATCAAAATATTATATTATTTATTGCACGCAGTGAACAGCGTAAAAAAACCGTAAAAGACGATACCAGAGTTTCTGTTTTTTGGTCACTTTGCCCTACAAATATTGGAATAAACAGTGATCAAAAAGTCGCACGTATCCAAAAATGGTACCTATAAAAACTATAGCTCGTCTCGCAAAAAAGAAGCCCTCATACTGCTCCGTCGACAAAAAAGTGAAAGGGTTATTCCCAAGTTGACTAAATTTTTTTTTTTTTAGACATTCTAAGCAGGAAATGAATTATAAAACATTTGCTGTTAAAAAAATGTTGTATGTATGTTGGCATGTATGTATGTATGTATGTATGTGTATATGTAAATGTATGTATGTTGGCATGTATGTATGTTGTCATGTATGTGTATATGTGCATGTATGCATGTTGTTGTGTATATGTGCATGTATGTATGTATGTTGGCATGTATGTATGTTGGCATGAATGTATATATGTGCATGTTAGTATGTATGTATGCATGTATGTATGTTGTCATGTATGTGTATATGTGCATGTATGTATGTAATGTGTGTTGTCATGTATGTGTATATGTGCATGTATGTATGTATATTGTCATGTATGTATGTGTATATGTGCATGCATGTTGGCATGTATGTATATGTGAGCATGTATGTTTGTATGTATGGTTGCTTGTATGTATGTATGTATGTTTGCATGTATGTATGTTGTCATGTATGTGTGTGTGTATGCATGTATGTATGTTGTCATCATGTATGTATGTGTATATGTTCATGTATGTTTGCATGTAGGTATGTAGTCATGTATGTATGTTGATATGTATGTATGTGCATGTATGTATGTTGGCATGTATGTATGTTGTCATGTATGTATATATGTGCATGTATGTGTGCATGTTAGTGTATATATATGTGCATGTTGGTATGTATGTTTGCAGGTATGTATGTATGTATGTTTGCAGGTATGTATGTTTGCATGTATGTATGTATGTTGTCATGTATGTATATATGTGCATGTATGTGTGCATGTTAGTGTATATATATGTGCATGTTAGTATGTATGTTTGCATGTATGTATGTATGTTGTCATGTATGTATGTTGGTATGTATGTCTGTTATGTATGTATATATGTGCATGTTAGTATGTATGTTTGCATGTATATATGTGCATGCTTGTATATATGTCTGTATCGCCATGTATGATACTGTCTGCTGGCGCCCTGTATCTAAGTCAACTTCGCGGCAGGCTTCTATACATGGTATAACAGTCAGTATCACACATGAAACTGAAACTAAGCCTACGGCATGTTTTATTTCTTTTTTTTTTATATATTTTTTTTACAGGTTTGGTGTTTGGACTACGTCGGTTTCGAGGACTACTTGGATGATGTTTTTTTTTTCTACTATATCTTTCTCTTTTCTTTTCAAGTTTTATTACTACCACTTTAGTAATTGCCGCGGTCTGAGTGACAACATCCATTACTAAGGGGAGGCTTAGTGTTAGCCGGTGCAAAGGCTAACACTAACCACCATTATTACCCCGGTACCCACCACCACCAGGGGTGCCGGGAAGAGCCATGTACGATCCAGTACCCGACCATCTGTTGTGACGGTCGGGCTCTGGGGCGGCCGCAGGCTGGGAAGGGCCAAAAACAGTAGACCTTCCCACCCTTGTAATGCTAGGCTGCTGCTGCTGTGTTGTATCTGACTGGTTATAAAAGTGGGGGGGACCCCACGTCATTTTTTTTTATTATTTATTTATTATTTTTATTAAAAAGACATGGGGTTCCACCCAATTTATCATAACCAGCCACAAACAACACAGTGTTGTTAGCCTGAGAATGTACTAAACCAGTGGCCCCTCCCACCTGTGTAATGCCAGGCTGCTGCGGCCTTGTATATGGCTGATTATTAAAAATGTGGGAGACCCAACGTCTATTGTTAAATTTAAAAAAAAAACAACGTGGGGGACCCCCCCATTTTTATAACCAGCCCGATACAACACAGCAGCAGCAGCCTAGCATTACAAGGGTGGGAAGGTCCACTGTTGTTAGCCCTTCCCAGCCTCATAGTACCAGCCTGCGGCTGCCCCAGAGCCCGACCGTCACAACAGATGGTCGGGTACTGGATCGTACCAAGCTCTTCCCGTCACCCCTGGTGGTGGTGGGTACCGGGGTAATAATGGGTGGTTAGTGCTAGCCTCTGCACCGGCTAACACTAAGTACCACCTTAATAATGGACGCTGTCAATCAGCCAACTGCCATTATCTAGGCACTAATAAAGTTTGAAAAAAAAACACAAATACAATTTTTTTTATTGAAATAAGAAATCCCCAACAAAACCCTCGTTAACCATTTTATTAAAATTTGCAAAAAACGTAGATCTACGCAGTAGTCCAAAGAATCGAAGACGTAGTCCAATCGGTACATCAAAATCTGCAACAACATTAAAAAAAAGTTATCAATGTGAACAATACCAATACTTATACTCACCTACACACACACACACACACACACACACAAACAACCACACACAAACATATACACAAACACATATAAACACACACCCATATGTTACACAAACACACATAAACACACATACACACAAACATATACACAAACACACAAACATACACACACATACACAAATACACACAAACATATACACAAACACACCCATATATACACAAACACATACACACACATATACAAACACACACAAACCTATACACACAAACATATACACAAACACACTCATATATACACAAACACACACATATACAAAAACACACACAAACATATACACATAAACATATACACATGCACAAACACACCCATATATACACAAACACACACACACACACACACATAAACACACAAAAAAACACACATATGCACACAAACATATACACATATACATACAAACATATACACAAACAAAAGTACACAAACACACCCATATATACACAAACACACACATATACAAAAACACACACACACAAACATATACACGCAAACATATACACAAACACAGCCATATATACACAAACACCCATATATACACAAACAAACACACACACACACATATACACAAACACACACATATACAAAAACACACACAAACATATACACACAAACATATGCACAAACACACCCATATATACACAAACACACAGATATACACAAACACAGACACCCAAAAATATACACACAAACATATACACATACACACACATAAACACACACCCATATATACACAAACACACACACACACACACACATAAACACACACACACATATACTTACCTTTAGCGGAGCCCAGACTTCTCCTCGCGACGGGTGCCTTCCACTGCATCTCCTGCGCATGCGCCGAGATGCGCGTTCACGAGTAAATGACATCCTCTGCTCAGGACGCAGAGGATGTAATTACGCATGCGCGGCCACCGCTAAAGGTAAATAGCGGTGGCCGGGAACCTAGACAACGCGCAAGATACAAAGAGGGACCGACCTGGACTTCTATCAAGAAAACGACATCGCTGGGCGACGGACAGGTAATTAGAAAACTTCTAATTTTTACATGGGGGAGCTTCCTAGATACATTTTTGAAGATGGGAATAACCCTTTAAGTTATGGTTCTCACAACTTGGCGACAGAAAAAATACATTCTTTTTACAAAAGTAATTTTATTGTGCAAAAAGTTCTATAAATTAGGTATTGCCGGAATCCTACTTACCCGCAGAATATAGTTAACATGTAACTTATAACGCATGGTGAACGCTGTATAAAAAAAACTAAAAAAACTATGCCAGAATTGCATTTTTTTGTTTACTTGGCCTCCCAAAAAATAGGATAAAAGGCGATCAAAAAGTCGCATGTACCCCAAAATGGTACAAATAATTACAGCTCGTCCCGCAAAAAAACAGCCCTCATACCACTACGTCTATGAAAAAAGAAAATTAGTTATGGCTCCAATAATTCAGGAAATAAAAAATATGCAGTTGTGCCGGCCCGAGGGGAAAATTTCTTCTGTTTCAAGAGGCGATTTATCAAGGACCTAAAATTAGGGAACCAGGAAGGGGAGGGCCCAAACATATCTGCTAGAAGCGAGGGCGCCCGTATTATACTAGGACAACACTTTCCCAGAAAAATTCCCCAAACTGCAAAGGTGCGGAGTGTGGACCAAAAGGGGCATAAGAAAGGACGCCATATATCAGTGCCACACCAGCCTGTGCAGAAAGGATTGCTTCACAGCGTAACACACATCTATGGATCATTTTATTGTTTTTTTACCCCATTATTATACCACCTGACTATGTCCCCACATTATAAATGGAAACACCAGCAATACTCAAACCAATCTACTACCAAGCAAAATCCGCTCTCCAAAAGCCAAATGGCGCTCCCTCCGCTCTGAACCCTACAGTGTGCCCAAACAGCAGTTTCTTTCCACATATACGGCATCGTCATACCCGGGAGAACCTTTTTAACAATTTTTGGGGTGTGTCTCTAGTGGCATAAGCTGGGCATGACCTATTTGCCACTGAAATGGCATATCTAGGGAAAAATATAAATTTTTAATTTGCACCATCCGCAGCGCATTCATTTATGGAAAATACCTGTGGGGTGAAAATGCTCACTACACATGGGGTCACTTCTCAGGGGTTTCTTTTTATTATTTCACATCTGAGCCTCTGCAATTGTGAACCAATACTTTGTAAATCACCAAATTAGGCCTCAATTTTACATGGTACGCTTTCACTCCTGAGCCCGGTCGAATGTCCAGGCAAAAGATTAGGGCCACATGTAGGGTGTTTCTAAAACCGGGAAACACCGCATAATAATTAGAGGGCTGTCTTGTTATGGTGGCACAAGCTGGGCACCACATATTGGCATATCTATGGAAAAAAATCCCATTTTCACTTTCACTAATTTCTACAAAACACCTGCAGGGTTAACATGCTGACTACACCACTAGGTAAATTCATTGATGGGGTGTAGTTTCCAAAATGGGGTCACTTCTGGGGGGTTTCCACTGTTTTGGTCCCACAGGCGCCCAGAAACCAATCCAGCAAAATCTGCAGTCCAAATGGTGCTCCTTCCCTTCTGAGCCCTGCCGTGTGCCCAAACAGCAGTTTATGACCGCATATGGGGTATTGCCGTACTCGGGAAAAATTGCTTTACAAATGTTGGGTTATTTTTTTCCTTTATTTGTTGAGAAAATGAAAAATTTGGCGCTAAAGCTTTGTCTTATTGAAGAAAAAGGATTGTTGTAATGACCGGGATAGGGAAACAGACAAGTGAGCCCTAATCTACCCGCCAGTGAGTCCCTGCCTACTTGCAACGACCCGCCCTAGGCGACGGGGTACAACTGGGCGACGGTCCCTACACTCAGTAAGTGCACGACAGACAACCAGACAAGGAAACACAGAACAAAGGGAAACGGGGCAGTTGCCCACGGCAACACCGTGAGCAACAAGAGTAGTAAACGAGCCGAGTCAAACCAGGAGTGTACGAGGTACCAAACGCAGAGCAGAAGAGTAGTCAGTAAGCCAGGGTCATATGAAGCAGGGTCAAATAGTACAGAAGCTGCAGCAGGGCCAGGAAACCAGCAAAGAAGAATCACAAGCAAAGGTGGAACAGGAAAGGCAGGTATAAATAGACAGAGGGCGGGAGCTAGCTCTGTCTGGCCAGGCTGTGATAGGCTCTCCCACTCCTAAGCCTGCCATCCTTAGTGGTGGAAGATGGAGTCAGTCTCACAGACATAGAAGCAGGTGCAGACTGATTACCTATGGGCGTGGGTACAGAAGCTGTGCCTGGCAGATCCTTAACAATTGTTTTTATTTTCACTGCCCAATTCTAATAAATTCGATGAAACACCTGTGGGGTTAAAATGCTCACTATACTCCTAGATAATTTCCTCAATGGGTGTAGTTTTCAAAATGGGGTCACTTGTGGGGGGTTTCCACTGTTTTGGTCCCACAGCCGCCCAGAAACCAATCCAGCAAAATCTGCACTTCAAATGGTGCTCCTTCCCTTCTGAGCCCTGCCGTGTGCCCAAACAGCCGTTTATGACCACATATGGGGTATTGCCGTACTCGGGACAAATTGCTTTATAAATGTTGGGTTATTTTTTTCATTTATTTGTTGAGAAAATGAAAAATTTTGCGCTAAAGCTACATCTTATTGAAGAAAAAGGATTGTTTTTATTTTCACTGCCCAATTCTAATAAATTCGATGAAACACCTATGGGTTAAAATGCTCACTATACCCCTAGATAACTTCCCTAGTGGGTGTAGTTTTCAAAATGGGGTAACTTGTGCGGGGTTTCCACTGTTTTGTCCCCTCAGGGGCTTTGTAAATGTGACATGGCCTCCGCAAACCATTCCTGCTAAATGTGAACTCCAAAAGCCAAATGGTGCTCCATCCCTTCTAAGCCCTGCCGTGTGTCCAAACAGCCGTTTATTACCACATATGGGATATTGTTTTACTCGGGAGAAATTGCTTTACAAATTTGGTGGTGCTTTTTCTCCTTTAGACCTTGTGGAAATGAGAAAAAAATCGCTAAACCTACATTTTCTTTGAAAAAATTTTCATTTTTAATTTTCACGGCCTACTTCCATTAATTTCTGTAAAAAACCTGTGGGGTCAAAATGCTCACTATACTCCTAGATAATTTCCTTGAGGTGTGTAGTTTCCCAAATGTGGTCACTTTTGGGGGATTTCCACTGTTTTGGCACCGCAAGAGCCCTTCAAACCTGACATGGTGCCTAAAATAATAAAATAAGGCCCCAAAATCCACTAGGTGCTCCTTTGCTTCTGAGGCCGTTGTTTCCGTCCAGTAGCATGCTACGGCCACATGTGGGATATTTCCTAAAACTGCAGAACCTGGGCAATAAATATTGAGTTGCATTTCTCTGGTAAAACTTTGTGTTTTAAAGGGAACCTGTCACCAGTATTTCACCTATTAAACCAGCACAGCCTAGTGGTAGTGGGTGAAAAATTATTTCTATATAACCTATAATTGTCTTCTTAGTCGACTCTGTACCTTTAGTATTCAGCTTTTTAGTGTTCCCACACCGTATTCTAATGAGCATAAAAGAGTCAGATCTTGGTTTGAAAAGAGTCAAATCTTCGTTTGAAAAGAGTCATATCTTCATTCCTCAAGTCTTTCCGAGTTTACCCCGCCTCCTTACTTTTGATTGACAGCTCCTTGCCTTCGCCCAGCACACAAAATCCCTCGCTTGTGCATTGATGTCCTCTTCTGGGGTGTGCGCACAAAGGGACACTGGATTATTGCGATAAAAGGCGAGAAATGTTTGCAGACCATTATTTACAGTCGGAGGAGGAGTTTAGGAGAGGGGATAACGGTAATGAACTTTTGATAGCAGCGGCCAGTGAGGGATAAGTAAAGTTCAATAGGTGAAATGCTGGTGACCGGTTCCCTTTAAAGAAAATTGGATTAAAAATTAATTTCTGCAAAAAAATATGACATTTGTAGATTTCAACTACTTTGCTTTAATTCCTTTGAAAAGTGTAAAGAGTTAAGAAATTTTCTAAATGCTGTTTTGAATACTTTGAGGGGTGAAGTTTTTAAAATGGGGTGATTTTTTTGGGGTTTCTAATATATAAGGCCCCCAAAGCCACTTCATATCTGAACTGCCCCTGTAAAAATAGCCTTTTGAAATTTTCTTGAAAATGTGAGAAATTGCTGCTAAAGTTCAAAGCCTTGTAACGTCCTAGAAAAATAAAAGGATGTTCAAAAAACATTGCCAATCTAAAGTACACATATGGGGGATGTTAGTTAGCAACAATTTTGTGTGTTATAACTGCAGATACATTTAAGTTGAGAAAAATGCACATTTTTGCTATTTTTTGCTAAATTTTGTTGTTTTTCACAATTAAATACTGAACATATCGAGCAAATTTTGCCAGTAACATAAAGTCCAATGTGTCACGAGAAAACAATCTCAGAATCGCTTGGATAGGTAAAAGCATTCCGACGTTATTACCACATAAAGTGAAACATGTCAGATACGAAAAATGAGGCTCTGTCAGGAAGGTCAAAAGTGGCTAAAGATGGAAGGGGTTAAACGGTATGTTACAAGGCCCTATTTTTTGAACGGGTGTCCCCCCTCTGCCAGTATCTCAACCACAGAGATCTTCTCGCTGCGTTAGTGAGGACCCCTTCCTTAGCTGCAAACCTGATGCATTCTGCCGAGGCATCTGCTAGAAACCCTGTAGCTGCTTTTAGGAAAGGGATTGACTCCGCTAATTAGTCCCTGGGCGTTCCTACCCTGAGATGGTTCTCTAGCTCACCTAGCCAAATAAATAGGGTTCTAGCTACCGAAGTGGCTGCTATGTAAGGTTTCATATTAACCCCTTAATGACCAGGCCATTTTTGACGTTTTTCCATCGTCGCATTCCAAGAGCTATAACCTTTTTATTTTTGTGTTGACATAGCTGTATAAGGTCTTGTTTTTTGCGGGACAAGTTGTATTTTTTAATAGCACCATTTCGGGGGACATATTATTTATTGATTAACTTTTATTAACTTTTTTTTGGGGGGGAATAGAAAAAAACCTGAAATTTCACCACTCTTTTTTGCGTCTTAAATCTACGCCGTTTACCATGTGATATAAATAACACAACAACTTTATTCAGCGGGTTGTTACAATTGCAACGATACCAAATTTGTATAGTTTTTGTATGTTTTACTACTTTTACACAGTAAAAACGCTTTTTTTTCAAAATTATTTGTTTTTGTGTTTCCATATTTGAAGAGCCGTAACGTTTTTATTTTTTCGCCGATGCAGTTGTGAGGGCTTTTTTTTTTGCAGGAAGACTTGTAGTTTTTATTGGTACCATTTTGGAGTAGATGCAACTTTTTGATCACTTTTTATCAATTTTTTTTTAAGTCAGCATTCACAGAAAACAGCAATTTTTCCATAGTTTTTTATTAAATTTTTTACGGCGTTCACCGTGCGGGTTAAATAATGTAATCGATTTATAGTCTGGGTCGTTACGGACGCGGCGATACCAAATATGTGTAACTTTTTTACTTTATTTTGTTTTTTTAATAGTAAAGCATTTTGTAAGGGGAAAAGCTGGGTTTTTCATTTTTTTTCAAATTTTTTTTTTAATTAACTTTATTAAACTTTTTTTTTATTTTTTTACTAGTCCCACTAGGGGACTTTAATATGCGATTCTCCGATCGCTATTATAATACACTGCAATACTTCTGTATTGCAGTGTATTACTGCCTGTCCGTTTAAAACGGACAGGCATCTTCTAGGTCATGCCAGAGGCATGATCTAGCAGGCATTCACTCCAGGCAGACCTGGGGGCCTTTATTAGGCCCCCGGCTGCCATTAGAGACACTCGGCGATCGTATCGCCCGGTGTCGGTGGGAGAGAGAGGGAGCTCCCTCCCTCTCTCTAAAACCACTCAGATGCGGTGCACGCTATTGTGCACCGCATCGGAGGGGTTAAACGGGTGAGATCGATACTAATATCGATCTCACACGGCAGAGCAGGGACGCCCCTAGCCCTCAGCTGCCTCTGGCAGCTGAGAGCAGGGAGATTTGACGCTCCCTGCTCTGTTTACTCTATCCTGATACAGTGCCGTAAAAAGGCATATGCATCAGAATAAAGCCCGTTAGTGGCCGCCGTTAAAAGGCGTATTGGCGGTCAGTAACGGGTTAAAGATTGATGTCCCCCAGGCTTTCTTTAGGAGACAGACTTTTGATCCATGAGGTCTGTTAGTTGAGACGAATCCTCAAATGGCAAGGATGTTTGTTTAACCACCTTTGACATCTGAATATCTACTTTAGGGATCTCGTCCCAGGTGCCTGTATCCTCTTTATCAAAAAGGAGGCAATTCTTAAATTCATGGGAGACCCCTAGCCTTCTTTCCGGGTCCTTCCATTCCTCATTTATCAACTCAAATACATTTTCATTAATGGGAAAAACCTGCTTCTCTTTTGATCTTAGACCACCAAACATCTCATCCTGGATGGTCTTTTGTTTTGCAACCTCCTCAATATTCATCGTACCCCTGACCGCTTTTAATAAATCATCCATATCATGGAGGAAAAATTATATTTCTCGTCATCGTCTAGATCTCTCTCAGGATCTAGTGATCCTAATTCATCTATGTCCTCAGGATCGTTAAAGAAACAAGAGGCCCCTTCCATGTCTGAATCAGAAAGGGGTTCATTCACCAATTTTGCCTTTTTACACGGGGGAGGGGTGGTTGCATATTGAGGCTGTAGAGAGAATTGTACTTCCTCTCTGATTATGGAACGCAAGTCCTCCAAGATGGAAGGTTGTTCATTCTTGATTAGCTTCTTAATGCATGATGAACATAGCTGTTTCTTGTATGTGTCTGCCAGCTTTTTAAAGTATGTAGTGCATTTTTTGGATCTCCTAAGCTCTACATGCTTAGGCTTTTGGAATCCCTCTTTCTCCAGCTGGAATATTTACATTTAACATAGTACTTGCTATCTCCCCATGAGGGAAAAGACTCATGGTAGATGGGCAGGAGACCTCAGAATCCGTAAACTGGGACCCCACCAGATCGGCGCCAGGAATGGACATGCTTGGAAACACAGACCTCCGAGCAGGAAGCACGTGGCAATTTGTAACTGAACACGTCATCTTTTACCTCCTCCTCGTTCCCGATGCAGTCCCTGCTTATGATGTACTTCCGTCCGCACGGTGCTCTGACGCCACTTCCGCCGGATGCTGGCCGGCTGGCTGAACCCCACGTGGGTAGGGACGATGGCGAAAGTGCTTCAGTCCGTCCGGCGTTAGTCTCACGGGACAACAGGCGGACGGGTGGATCTTCGACAAGGAGGGAGGGAAAACACCGGGTACGCTCCCCCCAAGTGGAATCTCTGTCGGAAGGTGGAGACCCACGATCCAGACCTCCATGT
The DNA here is from genome assembly GCF_050947455.1 of Rhinoderma darwinii. NCBI lineage: Eukaryota > Metazoa > Chordata > Amphibia > Anura > Rhinodermatidae > Rhinoderma > Rhinoderma darwinii. Next base: position 305,836,710 of record NC_134690.1, on the reverse strand, counting down.
CAAGGTATCGCTTCAAAATACCCCCCCTAAAGGGGAAGAGGATCCTCTCTTCAACCTGACTCCTGTAGGGACAGGAAATACACTGGTGGGAGGCTGAGGGTGGGGCCCTTTTAACTTTTCTCTCAGTTTCCTGTCCCTACAGAGATCAAGGGATCATCTTCCTAGTGTGCCTTTGTGGGGGATGATATGGAAATATAGCTTGCATTATGACAAAAAGAAAACAAATTGACAAAAATGTGAACTATGCGTTCATCTTCCTCTAAAGCTGGCAATATTCATTAGATAGCTGTCAGTTGAAATCTTATTCGGTTGACCGCTATTTCTCCCGATCCCCCCCATACAGATGCATGCTCAGCCGAGTGCTCATGTATTCTAAATGGGTAGAGGGGAGTAGGCCATTACCAGGCACTTCTGGTGATGGCTTATCTCCTCTGAGAACAAAAGGATCAGGCATGTTGAAATTCAACTGCCAGATCCTTCTCTCAACAGGCGGCAGATGTTGGGAGGCCCGATGGTTGGCCATTTCAGCCAAAATCAGCCAATCAGGTTCTGCAACCTTAATCTAATGTGTATGGCCACCTAAACAAAGTCAGTTGATATGACCAAGAGACTAAATAATTCTCACAGCGTCACCCTCCTTTACTGATGTCTTTTGCTGCTCCACTATAAGATTTAGCACGAAGTCCCTGGGCTGCCATTCATCAGTAGATGGTGTCACTTGCCACTTCACATGATAACTTGGCAATGTAAAACATAAAATTAAGTAATGATTTGTATAGCTCAGTCCATAGTGAGTCTTATAGTGTTGCTGCAGGCACTACAACACTTATTTCTATTCCAATAGCATTTAGTCAGCTTCAGAAATTTTATTGCTTTCTACGACAGTCTCATCAATACTATGCTGTAATGTAACGAAGTATTCTTTGTATACAAATCATAGAAGTCAATTGGCGAAAAGCATGAGGAAAGCAGAAGTTCATCTTTATACTTATTATACTTATGCCAATATCCTTAACTTTTTCAGGAGCCACTCCATGTTATGAGGCCTTATCTTCTGATATTCAAAAAAATACACTAGCATCTTTTGTGCAGCTGGGGCTTGTGAATGTTGGTAAATCGTGAGTATAAGTCTTTGTGCCTATTCTTCAGCCACACCGGGTTTGTAGTGGAGTGAATTTGTTCTCTTTGACCTGCTCTGTGTGGTATCTCCTGGTCAATGAAGAAGGCAGTGTTATTGTATATCTGAAAATGTATTCATTTGATTATGAGTTTAGTTTTTCTCCAGTCATAGAGTACTGGTGCCTCTTCCTTCAGCAATACAATGTTATTTGAAAACGTAAATCCATGCATGCTTTGTATCATAGCATCAGAGCACAGAGGGGAAGTCTGTAAATTTGATAACGTATTCACCAAAATACCCTATTTTATGATTTTTCCCACTTTTAAAACTGTTTTATCAGTAGATGAGACATTAAATGGACAAAACTATTGCACTGATTTTGGCTCTCAATTTTGACCCCAAACAGCCACTTAATAATTGTAATGGGTTTTGGTCGAGTTTACCTACATAGAGTGCATTCGGAAAGTCTTCAGACCCTTTCATTTTTTTCACATTATGTTATGAGGCCTTGAGCTAAAATAAAAAATCACATTTTCCCCATAATTCTGCACTCAATAGCACATAATGACTAGGTGTATAAAGTATAAAACTCAAATTTTGCATAGACATAAGTACTTATTCTTTGCTATAACACTTGAAATTTAGCTCTGGGGGTCTTACATTTATCTAGATAATCTTTGAAATATTTCTACACCTTGATTGGAGTCCACTTGTGGTAAATTCATTTGATTGGACATGATTTGGAAAGATGTGGTTGTGTTCAGATGGCACTGGTTTCTTTTGGGTGCTCGAGGTAGGGTCCCAACCCGGGTATAGGTTAAGAATTTGTAGTCGGCACACTTTGCTTGTGTTACAAAAATATATATCTTTATTGGATGGATGCCAGAGGCTACATGTGCGACGTCGATGTTTCGGTCGATAAGACCTTCGTCGGGCACTGAGCCGTGCTGGGGACTGGATCGGTGCAAAATATAATGCGTATGTAGCGCTGCTATAGTGAGTACTCAGCGCCCATCTAGAGCGGTAAGCCGCCCAGTACTCACTATAGCAGCGCTACATATGCATTATATTTTGCACCGATCCAGTCCCCAGCACGGCTCAGTGCCCGACGAAGGTCTTATCGACCGAAACGTCGACGTCGCACATGTAGCCTCTGGCATCCATCCAATAAAGATATATATTTTTGTAACACAAGCAAGGTGTGCCGACTACAAATTCTTAACCTATGATTTGGAAAGATACACCCCTGTCTATATAAAGGTCTCACAGCTGACAATGCCTATCAGAGCAAAAACCAAGCCATGAGGAGGAAAGAACTGCCTGTAGAGCTCAGAGACAGGATTGTGTGGAGGCACAGATCTGGAAAAGGGTACAAAAAAATATTCTACTGCACTGAAAGTTTCCAAGAGCACAGTGGCCTCAATAATTCTTAAATGGAAGAAATTTGCAACAATCGGGACTCTTCCTAGAGCTGGCCGCCCCACCAAACTAAGTAATCGAGGGAGAAGGGCCTTCGTAGGACAGGTGACCAAAAACCCAATAGTCACTCTGGCTAAGCTACAAAGATCCTGGGTACAGATGGAAACTTCCAGAAAGTCAACCATCACTGCAGCACTCCACCAATCAGGGCATTATGGCAGAGTGTCCAGAAAGGAGCCTGTAAAAGGGCTGGGGTTATGGTGGGGTACACCTGCTAGTATCACCCACTATTACTACCTCCTTTATAATCAGGGTCACTAGGGTTATGCCTAGCTCCCTTACCTTTTTCTTATACTAACGCCATTCTAATTGCTTTGCTACTCAGTAAGGGAAAACGTTTGAAGGTAAATAAAGGTCATATTTATTATTACAAACAGTAATCACTCTTACATATAAAATACACCAAACACAGAAAATAATCACAGTATAGTATCAGTGTATCCCAATACACATAACTTAATGTGTACTGAATACACTGACACTATACATTGTACAGTATAAACAAGGTATCACAATCCTAATCTATACCACAACCCACTTACCTAAACATACATATATACGTTGCGTTACAATACATACACAAGTTACGTTGTGATCCCCACATGCTCACTATTTCTGTCCTACTCCCTCCTAATATAACTGTCCCTGTACACAGAGTTAATCAGGTAAAGGGTTAACAATGGGAAGGGTTAAACGTATCAGGTAATGTGAGGATTCAAGGGTTAACCAGGGATACAACGGGATGAGCAGGTCAGCAAGGGTTAATTTAGGGACTCAGGGGAAGCAAGGGTTACTCAGGGACAGCAAGGGTTACTCAGGGATGGCAAGGGGAGACAGGGAGAGAGAGGGTTAAGTGTAGCTGTTGCTAAACGTGATACTTAGCGTGTTGTTGGTGGAGCAGGAGCCGGAGAGGCCCGCAAGGCACGAGCAGGAGACTGGAGCAGGTGAGCCACTGTTGGTGGTGTGGGAGGCAGGACCCAGCTGCTACTCGTCGATGGAGTGGTGAGGGAGGTAGGCTGCTCTCCAATAGGCTGCTATTTAAACCCTGTCGGTACGCTCGTAAATGGGGGCGAGTGGCGCTCGCCCCCGGCTAACATGGGTCGGCATGGTGATAACATATCACCGGCTGACTCATAAGCACCCGCACGAAATCCAGCGAGATTGTGCGAGCGGGAAGTTTAAAATGGAGACAGGAGAACAAAACAGTATCTCCTGTCTCCATCGCTTCCAAACAAAGCAGGACAATAACTAATTGTCCTGCCTTATTGTGAAGCCGTTGCTCATGACCAGGGCTGTGTCCCTACAGCCCTGGCTCACAAGACATTACATATATATATATGTATATATATATTAATTAGGGGACACTTCCCTTTACAATCCCCCTGTTGTCGGGGACTTGACAATGCAACATTGGGGAAGTGTTTGTGGAGTTGTATTCCCCCCCCCCCCCTCAACCTCCCTGGTAATGGTCCGAGATGGAAGGAAATATTATTTTGGACTTAGGTACTCGACATCACTTATCTCCTCAAGGACACATTCCCGCCAGTCCTCAGACTCAGGAGTCTAGTGTCCTAAGAAACAAAACCTCATAGTCCATAGAATGAAGTTGAAATGTAACTCAAATTCTGTAACAAAACTCAAAGTCCTGGATCTTCTTCTTTCTTTAAATACACCACTATCTAATGGCGGATTCTCCAGTTGTTTTCCTGGAGTGGTCTTCTAATTATGCATTATAAATACAGGCAACACCTATATAGTATAAATACATATTACTGATAATCAGTGATACACCACTATAGAATCTGTGAAAGAACCACAAAATGAAACGCAAATGAAAACAAACGGACAACTGGGGACAAACACAACAGACCATAAACACACATTACAGACATAACACCTGACTGAACATGCAATTTATGGCCAACTTCCTAAACTCCTCCCCAGTTGTGGTTGCTCATTTAGTCCCTTGAGTACGTGGCGGAGCACATAAGGCTGTAAGGAGACTCTTATGCAGTTATTTTGTTTAAAGCCACCGTTTGTTGTAACATGGCCATTTTCTATTGCCATTTCGCTAGGCTTTCCATGGTTGCTTATGCCGTGGCAGTTTCTAGAAATATGTCTCATCTGATCACATTTAAAAAAATTTGCATTGCCACATTTTTTAGTACCCAAACACTTGCAGTACTTCGCAATATGGCCTGCGCCAGCACATGCAAAACAATAGTACATGCTCTGCTGGACTTAGGGCAGTCACCAGTGCATGATCTCTTAAAGTGCTGCATGGCTAGAGACGCTAAATATCATACGCTTATATTTTGGTAACAGTGTTACCTTCAGGTTTCTGGATGGGATCACGATTTGGGATATCTGATCAATCACTCTTTCTACTACCCCGTTTTTGCCCTGTAGAGGAAACAGCGGAAACAGGCCTTGACTTTTGTGAAAAAGTGAAGGCCGGTAATATTTTTTAAAAATCCTTTATGATGTTTTGGAAACTGGTTACCAATTGTGACCTAGCAGCAAGCACATAATTTAACTTGGCAATGATCGCATCTGTAAATGCAGCCTTATCTTTAAATGCATTGATCACAGCCAGTGGCGGATTATCATTCCGGCGGTTCGGGCGGCCGCCCGAGGCCCAAGGCTCCCGGTGGGCCCATGGCCGGCCGAACCGCACATGATAGCACGGGCCCCCTCATGCCCGGTGGCGTCGCTAGCACCGGAGGGGGCTCCGGTGCTAGTGGCAGCCACATCAGTGGCGTAACTATAGGGGTCGCAGCAGTCGCAATTGCGACTGGGCACAGAAGCCAGGGGGGCCCGCGGCCGCCCCGCACCACATCAACGAAAAGTTACTATAGTAACTGGGGCCTATGTAATAAACTATACGGGCCCCTTTTACTATAGTAACTGACAGTACTTACCCCTCCTCTTCCTGGAGCGCATCGGAGGTTCTGATGTCACAGCGCTGTGCGCAGCGCATAATATCACGACACTTGATGGAGTGAGGACCTGCGGCCGAAGAGGAGGTAAGTTTAATTTTAGTGTCTTGCTGAATCTGATGGGTCGGGGTCCGACACCCGGGGCCAATCAGCTGTTTTGTTTGTTTTTTCTTTATCAAAGTTTATTAAATTTTCAGTACAAAGTACGAGTGGCAGTTCAACTGAACCACTTTAAATTAACAAATTTTGAATACAATAGAAATGTAATACAAGTAGAGTATATGTAATGTCAGCATCAAAAAGTTCACGTTGGCATATGAATCATAGAATGGAGATGCAAATAGAAAGGGGGAGTGGAGAAGGAAGGAAGGAAAGTGAACAAGTGAAAGGTGAGGAGGGATGGCAGCGACCCAAGATGCGCTACTGACGAAGAGATTCAAGTGTGGTCTTCCAGCCAACGGGAGAGAGCATCACTCTCTGTAAACAGAATCCAACTCTTCCAGGTAGTTATGAATCTGTCATGTTTTCCATTGTCCCCTGCCAGGAGGCCCTCCATTCTCATGATATGATTCAGCTTGGTTACCCATTCACGAAGAGAAGGGCATCCCGTAGATTTCCAGTGTCTAGGAATCACACACCTGGCTGCAGTAAGAAAATGTCTGAAGATGCCTTTCTTCAGAGCTGTTACGTTACCTAGCAAAAGGGACAATAGTCCAACAGCAGGCTCAATAGGTATTTGAGAGTCAAACAATACATTATATAGTTTGAATATGTTAGTCCAAAATGGAGACAAAATGGGACATTCCCACCATATGTGTAGCATGGTTCCCAAAGCAGAAAGGCATCGCCAACATTGATCAGACACGGAGGGAAAGGCTCTTTGTAGCAAGACCGGATATCGGTACCATCCGGTGAGAATCTTAAAATTATTTTCCTGAGCATAGCAAGCTGAGGGCAGTTTATGCGTAAGCAAAAATATTTTATACCAATCCTCATCCTGTATATGAAACCCTAATTCACGATCCCACGCCTGTACGTATCTAAGCTGTGAAAGCTCCAGGGGAGCACGAAGGAATGCATGTAGTGTTGATAGAGGTTTAGAAGGCATAGAGGGTAGCAATAGAAAAGTTTCCAATGTAGTTTTGTCTACGACAAGAGCCTCACAATCTGAGAAAGAGGAAATATATGCTCTAAGCTGTAGATATTCCATCCAAGATAATCTTTTGTGAGGACAAGATACCTGCAGAGACGATAGAATGGGAAGCTCATGAGTGTCGGCAAGTGTGGAAGAGAGTCTAACATTGTCCTGTCTACTCCAGGAAAGAAATTCCTCCACTCCCATCGCTGGTGTGAAGTCGGGGTTGTCAAATAAAGGAGTGAAAGGACCAGGACAATGTGTTAATTTGGAAGGCACTGCATCCCTATCCCAGGCCACCAGAAATTGTTGAGTTAACAATGGTAGCATGGGTGTATTTCTGTGCGGTTTGGCAATCCACGGAAGAGATGTTGGGCGCAAGGGTGAGATTTCAAATTCTAATCGAACCCATTGTTTGTGAGTAAATTATCTAAACCAATCAGCAATTCTCATTAAGAGATCTGCAGAATGATATTTTTTAAAATCCGGCAACCCCGCCCTTCCTTCCGATTTAGATCTGCAGAGCACCGTCCTGCTTATCCGAGGTTTCTTAGAGCCCCAAACAAATTTATTTATGGCTCTATGCAATGGACGGAAATAGGATTGAGTGGCCAGAATCGGTACAGTTTGAAATACATGTAGAAATCTAGGTAAAATGTCAATTTTCACAGCGTTGATCCGGCCAAACCAGGAAAGGCGAACCGAGGAGTACTGCTCTAAATCTCTCAAAGTACGATGTAATAGAGAGATGTAGTTCAGACGGAACAACGCCTTCAAATCCTGTGAAATGTGGATCCCCAAATACTTTAAGGATTCCTGTTACCATTTAAATGGGAAGTTTTGTTTTAAGTGTTCAACAGAATCAGGGCTGAGGGACACGTTTAAGACTTCAGTTTTAGAGTACCGTATATATCGGCGTACAAGACGACTTTTTACACCCTTATCAAAAGTGTGGGGTCGTCTTATATGCCGGATATTGTCTTGTACACAGGTTGTGTCTTACCTTGTGAGCCTGCAGTCCGGTACACAGGCTCCCGGGATGCACGGAATCCGCCACGGATCTGAGGGAAGCCGGTATTAGCCGCCAGGGAACATCTCTGTAAGATCCTGTAAGCCTCCGTAGATCTCCCTTTCCTCTCATTCCCTGCCTCTCAGATCTCTCGCGATGAAGCAGCCTATCTGCGCATGCGCGAGTTCAAAGAGACAGAGAGTCCTGGGTCCTGCCGCCAATGTCCATAATGAAGCGCTCCTGCACGAAATGGCAAGTATATCTTAAATTCTATATTTTAAGGGTAAAAGTTGGGGGTCGTCTTATACGCCCAGTCGTCTTATACGCCGACATATACGGTAGTTAACTTTGAACTTACTGAGATGACTAAAACGTTCATATTCCTTGAGTATGGATGGTAAAGTCACAATAGGTACTATTACATATAAGAGGAGGTCGTCAGCATATAGAGCAAGTTTAGTATGCAGTGATCTCACAGTTATTCCTTTTATTGAGGGGTTATTTCGCAGGGCACTAGCCAGGTGTTCCATAGTGAGGACATATAGAATAGGGGATAACGGGCATCCCTGTCTAGTACCATTCGAAATACGTAGTGAATCCGACTGTAAACCATTCACACGGACCCGAGCTGTAGGCCTCGTGTACAGGGACATGATTTTACAGAGCATATTGTGACCTAAACCAATTTGTGACAAGGTCCTCTGAAGGAATAGCCAACTCACCCTGTCGAAAGCCTTCTCGGCGTCTACTGAGAGCAGGCATGCTGGAATATGCTGTCTTTGTGCATAGGACATGAGAAGAATGGTTTTATTCGTATTGTCCCTTGCCACTCGCCCCTTAACGAATCCCACCTGATCATCACGAATGAGAGAGGGTAAGATGTGGGAGATGCGTGACGCAATGATCTTCGCAAATATCTTGACATCCACGTTGATCAGTGAGATCGGGCGGAAATTAAGGCAAGACGTAGGGTCTTTCACAGGTATTGGTAATAACATGATATGTGCCTCAAGTGACTGTTGAGTAAAACCACACGCTAAAGTGATGGAATTGAAGACCCGCTTTAAGAAGGGAATTACCAAATCCTGAAATATTTTGTAGAATTTATTATTAAAGCCATCAGGTCCAGGACTCTTTCCCAACGAAAAATCTTTCAAAGCTTGCAGCACTTCATCCTCTGTGAAGTCAGCTTCAAAGGTATCAGATTCCAGGTGAGAAAGAGTAGGGAGCGGGGTCTCATTTAAATATACATACATTTTGGACTGCAGAGTTTCAACCGGTATATCATGTAAACTGCCTTTAATATTGTACAAAGAGGAATAGTATTGTTGGAAGCATGTGGTAATGTCCTTCGGATCCAAGACCACTTGCCCCGAAGCCGTATGTATTTTAGGGATATAAGCAGCCTGCGACCTGGGATGCAGCGCCCTTGCAAGAGGTCGTTCACACTTGTCAGCAAATTCATAAAAGAACTTCCGATTCTTGTCTCTATACCTTGTGTAAGATTGGTCAAGAAGGGCCCTGAGTTGATTCCTCGCAAGGTCAAGCTCTGCGAGTGTAGAGAGGAGTTGTGTACGTTAATGCTGAGCTTCAAGAACGCTAAACCTATCCAACAGTTTAGTCATTTGAGCACCTTTCTCCCTTTTCAAGCGAGACCCATGTTGAATGAGAACTCCTCTTAACACATTTCAAAGCCTCCCATTGTACTGGTAAGGCTGTTGCATCAGCTGTATGGTTAAGAATGAAGGACTGGATGGAGTCCCTAATTGCTGTCACACAGACAGTGTCATTCAGGAGGTTATCATTCAGTTTCCAATTCTTAAAATGAGTCGGCCTATCCGGAATGTCTAAAATCAGATACACCTGAGCGTGGTCTGACCAGAGTATATTCCCTATCAGTGTTGTGGGTCTCCACGTGAGAAGATGATGACTGAGAAGAAACATGTCAATTCTACTGTAAGAATTATGTAATGCAGAGAAATAGGTATAATCTTTAACTTGTGGATGAAGCAAACGCCAAATGTCAACCAACCTCATTGAATGCAGTGTGGAGGATAAAGCAGACAGATGGGACCTAGGCACTGGACTTTTACCCGACGAGGAATCAAGATGCTTGTCAAAAACTAGATTAAAATCACTTCCGATTACCAAGAGACCCTCCGTAAAGTCCTCCAACCTCCGCAACAACGACCTGCAAACCCGGGCCTGATCCTGATTGGGTAAGTAAAAATTTGGCAGCGTAATCACCTTGCCATGCAAAGAAATTTTTACAAATAGCGTCCCTCCGTGTCTGACGCCGTCGCCAATACCTCATTCAATAGAGATTTATGAATTGCAATAATGACACCTTTACTTTTGGACTCCGCATTCGTGCTATGATACCACTTAGAGTAGTATTGAGTGTTAAGACGAGGAGTATGAGCAGTTTTAAAATGGGTCTCTTGTAAAAACAAGAGTTGAACCCTTTCCTTATGCATATCATATAAGATCTGCGCGCGTTTTTCTGGTGTATTGAATCCCTGAACATTCAGGGTACACATCTTCAGCGAGGCCATCCCACCACACAACAAAGGCGAGAGAGGAGGGGTAGAAACAAGACGGAAAAGTAAGGGGAAAAAAAAAGGGGGGGGGCGAGGGGAAAATAAAATAAAAATGAGGAAGAAATAAAGGAAAAGGGTAAATACCCACTCTCTGATGACTAAATCAGAGAGATAATCTCAAACAAAGTTACACTGGCGAACCAGCGACTCCCTAAGTGAAAGAGTAACTAGTCAGAAACATGTACATACATCAGAACAGAAAACCCTTAGAGAAAAGCGCTTTTGGGCCGTGCAAGTGAACCATAACCGCCTCCATCACAAGTACAAATATGTAGAGGCATGCCACGCCATGATAATCATTTATGGCACAAAAGCGCATTAGGAAACAACATTTAACCACAGCAGGTGACCCTGCATCATGAACAAAATATATAAAACCTATACATATAAGTATGAGAATTCTGCGCCAAATTCAAAGAGGCTTGAAGGTATGCCAAGTGCAGGTGAGTATATATACTCACGAAAAACCCTCAAGCTTCTGGAACAGGATCCACATGTTGTCGATCCTGATGATGTCCACGAATGGCTGGAGATCTACCACGACGTCCTTGACGCGATCTTTGGGGAAGTAAGGGAATGGAGGGCCAGTCCAATATGGGGACTCTAGGAATGTCCAGTGCCTCACAGAACTCTGGGATGTCATCAAGGTCCCGGACGAAGAAGAGAACGTCATCTTTCCTTACTTGAAGTTGGAAAGGATATCCCCACGAATAGGGAACACCGTGCTCCCGAAGAACATCCAATAAGGGGCGCAGATTCCTTTGTTTATCCAAAGTCATTTTGGAAGGATCAGATAGAAGCTGAAGTTTGTTCCCCTCCCATGTGATATCGCCTTTATCTCTGGCTTTACGTAATATTTCTTCCTTAAGCGTGAAGTAATGGATGCGACACAAAATATCTCTCAGCTTGTTGGGATCAGCGTTTCTAGGACCCAGAGTGCGGTGTGCCCTATCAATTTCCAGTGCAGATTCAGGTTTGCGGCCCAGAAGAGAGTTGAATAAGCCCTTCAGCGTAGGGACTATAGCAGCAGTATTGTAAGTCTCAGGCAGACCTCGTATGCGCAAGTTATTGCGCCGGTTGCGATTCTCGTGATCCTCAGCGATATTAAACCGCATATGGATTTGTTGAGTATGTTGCTCTAATTTCGACTGTTGAGAGGCTTGCACTTGTGATGCAGCAGTAATATCTCCATCCATTCGTTGTACCTGGTCTGTAAGCTGAGAGAGATTGCATGTCAGTGCCTGTATCTCTGATTTGTATGTGGTCTCCAATCTGTGCACATAAGTTTCCATGTCCCCTTTAGTAGGAACTGCAGCAAGTTGTTGCTTTAGCTCCAAAAGCATGTTCCCTGAGACTGAGATCACATCCGTCGTAGGCATATTCAGGTCTGAAGATGTAGTATGCTTCTGAGGTGAAGAGGAGCTGGGAGAGGGGGCTTGAGCCGGAGTAGGGGGGCTGCAGAAGAGGTGTCCTGCACTGCACAGCCATTTCCCCTGGTCCGGCGTTCAGGACCCGGCGGCGCCATCTTGGATTTATCTCCTCTCACTGTGTCGCTGAAGTACCTGAGAATACCGCCGGTAAGTGTGTCCGATCGTGGTCTGGAAGGTGTTCCTGAAAGTCTGGGTGCTCTCCTGACCATTAGGGTGCCGTTTTCATCAGCGGTATCGTGCTAATGAGCGTGCTGGGGTGTAGTCAGTAGCGGAGCTCTTAGTCTGCATGTCCGCTCGGTGCCATTACGAGGCCACGCCCCCTAATCAGCTGTTTTGAAGGGGTTGCAGCTGCTTGTACGAGCGCCACTTCCCCTTCATTCCGGTCACTTTCTCACACTGAATCGCCGACACGGTCGTGTCAACAATTCACAGTGTGAGCAAGTGAGGGAAATGAAGAGGAAGCAGCACTCGTACGAGCTCTGCACCCCCTTCAAGACAAGTGATTGGCGGGGGTCCCGGGAGTCTTACCCCGACCCATCATCTATTCATGGCCTATACTGAGGATAGGCCATCAATGTTTAGGGACTGGACAACCTTTAAAGCCTACCGTGTGTTAGGCTTAGATACAGGGCCCCAGCTTATACTGCATAAGAATACTGTCTGCTGCACCCTGCATCTGAGCCTACCTTAGATACAGGCAAAACCACAAAAAAAGGCCATACTTACTAGGTAGGTGGGTGGGTGAAAACCCGTTCCCAGCAGGACGCAGACAGGTCAAAAAATGCTGCAGAAGGAGTGTGCATTCAATAGTGATAGCCACTCCCACCTTAGATACAGGGTCCAACAAACAGTATCACACATGCACATGGGCCCTGTATCTAAGGCCCTCTTCACATCACTGCTGCACTTCCGTTGAGGGGTTCCGTCTGGTTAACCCCTCAACGGAAACCTTAGCCTCCGTTTGCATCACCATTGATCTCAATGGCGATGGAAACTTTGCTAATAGTTTCCGTTTGTCACCGTTGTGAACGGGTTCCGTTGTTTTGGCGGAATCAATAACGCAGTCGACAATGCAAAACAAGGGAATCCTGCCCCAACGGTGAGAAACGGAAATCTTTAACAACGTTTCCGTCACCATTGAGATCAATGGTGAGGGAAATGTAAGCAGAGGGTTCAGTTTGCCTTTCTGTTGAGGGGTTAACCTAACGGAAGCCATCAACGGAATGGCAGCGGTGATGTGAACTGGCCTTTTACTAATGTGTTTTTTTTTTTTTCACAGGTTCGGTTGTTGGACTACGTCGGATTCGATGACTGCTTTTTTATTCTCAATAAAATGGTTAATGAGGGATGAGGGTTGTGTGGGGGTGTTTTATTTCAATAAATATATTTTTTCTATGTCTTTGTATTTTTTTTTTAACGTTATCGCTACCAACTTACTAATGGCCACTGACCGATTGACCGCGTCCATTACTAAGGCGGGGCTTAGTGTTAGCCGGTGAAAAGGCTAACACTAACCCTCATTATTACCCCGGTACCCACCGCCACCAGGGGTGCCAGGAAGAGCCGGGTACGATCCAGTACCCGACTATCTGTAGTGATGGACGGGCACTAGGGCGGCCGCAGGCTGGTATCATTAGGCTGGGAAAGGCCAAAAACAGTGGCGCTTCCCAACGGGGTAATGCTAGCCTGCTGCTGCTGTGTTGTATCTGGCTGGTTATGAAAAATGGGGGGGATCCCACGTAATTTTTTTTATAAATAATTGGACAGCACTATGTTGGGTTCTCCCATTTTTATAACCAGCCAGATACAACATAGCAGCAGCAGGCTAGCGTTACCAGGGTGGGAAGGGCCACTGTTTTTGGTCTTTCCTAGCCTACTAATACCAGCTTGCGGCCGCCCCAGTGCCCCTTTGTCACTACAGATGGTTGGGTACTAGTTCGTACCCTGCTCTTCCTGAAGGCGCTGGGTACCAGGGTAATAATGGGGAGTAGTTTTAACCTCTTCATGTCTAACATTAAGTCCCCCCCCTTAGTAATGGGCGTTGTCAATCAGCCAGCATCTATTACTAAGGTGGTAGTTATAAACTTTAAACAAATACAAAGACATAGATAAAATATTTTATTGAAATAAAAATTCCACACAACCCTCGTTATCCATTTTATTAAGAATAAAAAAAACGCAGTTATCGAAGTAGTCTTCGAATCTGAGGTAGTCCAACAACCGAACTTGTAAAAAAAACACAAACACACAAAAATAATTAGTAACACATCAAAAAGGAAAATATTTTTCTTAGACTTACCTTTCCTGGGTCCAGCGCTGTAGTTGCAATGTCAGCAAGCTGGGCCCTATATCTAATCCTATAATGTGTGATACTGTCTGCTGGGCCCTATATCTAATCCTATCATATGTGATACTGTCTGTTGAGCCACTGTATCTAATCCTATAATGTGTGCTACTGTCTGCAAATCGCTGTATCTAATCCTATCCCCTATCCATAGCAGCAGGGTCGTAGTGCTATAAATATACTGTCTCATATATATATATATATATATATATATATATATATTCATACACGCACACATATTTTTTTTGGGGGGGTACATACAGTGAAGGAAATAAGTATTTGATCCCTTGCTGATTTTGTAAGTTTGCCCACTGTCAAAGCCATGAACAGTCCAGAATTTTTAGGGTAGCTTCATTTTACCAGTGAGAGATAGATTATCTAAAAAAAAAAAATGAAAATCACATTGTCAAAATTCTATATATTTATTTGCATTGTGCACAGGAAAATAAGTATTTGATCCCTTTGGCAAACAAGACTTAATACTTGGTGGCAAAACCCTTGTTGGCAAGCACAGCAGTCAGACGTTTTTAGTAGTTGATGATGAGGTTAGCACACATGTTAGATGGAATTTTGGCCCACTCCTCTTTGCAGATCATCTGTAAATCATTAAGATTTCGAGGCTGTCGCTTGGCAACTCAGATCTTCAGCTCCCTCCATAAGTTTTCGATGGGATTAAGGTCTGGAGACTGGCTAGGCCACTCCATGACCTTAATGTGCTTCTTTTTGAGCCACTCCTTTGTTGCCTTGGCTGTATGTTTTGGGTCATTGTCGTCCTGGAAGACCCAGTCACGAGCCATTTTTAATGTCCTGGTGGAGGGAAGGAGGTTGTCACTCAGGATTTGACGGTACATGGCTCCATCCATTCTCCCATTGATGCGGTGAAGTAGTCCTGTGCCCTTAGCAGAGAAACACCCCCAAAACATAATGTTTCCACCTCCATGCTTGACAGTGGGGATGGTGTTCTTTGGGTCATAGGCAGCATTTCTCTTCCTCCAAACACGGCGAGTTGAGTTAATGCCAAAGAGCTCAATTTTAGTCTCATCTGACCACAGCACCTTCTCCCAATCACTCTCAGAATCATCCAGATGTTCATTTGCAAACTTCAGACGGGCCTGTACATGTGCCTTCTTCTACAGGGGGACCTTGCGGGCACTGCAGGATTTTAATCCATTACGGCGTAATGTGTTACCAATGGTTTTCTTGGTGACTGTGGTCCCAGCTGCCTTGAGATCATTAACAAGTTCCCCCCATGTCGTTTTCGGCTGAGCCCTCACCTTCCTCAGGATCAAGGATACCCCACGAGGTGAGATTTTGCATGGAGCCCCAGATCGATGTCGATTGACAGTCATTTTGTATGTCTTCCATTTTCTTACTATTGCACCAACAGTTGTCTCCTTCTCACCCAGCGTCTTACTTATGGTTTTGTAGCCCATTCCAGCCTTGTTCAGGTCTATGATCTTGTCCCTGACTTCCTTAGAAAGCTCTTTGGTCTTGCCCATGTTGTAGAGGTTAGAGTCAGACTGATTAATTGAGTCTGTGGACAGGAGTCTTTTATACAGGTGACCATTTAAGACAGCTGTCTTTAATGCAGGCACCAAGTTGATTTGGAGCAGTGTAACTGGTCTGGAGCAGGCTGAACTCTTAATGGTTGGTAGGGGATCAAATACTTATTTCTCTGTGCACAATGCAAATAAATATATATAATTTTGACTATGTGATTTTCTTTTTTTTTTTTTATATATAATCTATCTCTCACTGGTAAAATTAACCTAGCCTAAAAATTCTAGACTGTTCATGACTTTGAAAGTGGGCAAACTTACAAAATCAGCAAGGGATCAAATACTTATTTCCTCCACTGTATGTTTTGGGGCTATTCCCCCTGATGTTTTAAGTCCTCAGTGACGCCCCTGGCTGCTAGTGCTGCATTGTTGTATCACTTAGGAGACCCAGCGATGCAGCTGAAAGCTGAGGGTTATCGGCCATGAGAAGTTTGGGGGGAGGAGGGCCCAAGAAGAACCTTTGCATTGGGGCCCATGAGCCTTTAGCTACGCCCCTGGCCACATTAATTTGTATCTGAGTCCTCAGGACTGAGATACAAATGAATACTATAGGTTGCAGGTCACATTTGGCTTGCAGCCTATAAGGCACTGGGAAGACTCCCTGCGCAGGCCGGCGTGATGAGGTACTGCATCACGCCGGTCTGCGCATGCGTCTAGTCCGGAGGATTCACACACGTCCAGCTGGAGCGGCCGCCACGGGGTAAGGTAAGTAAACTGTATTTTTTTTTTTAGGTGGGGACTATCGCTGTGTATATATTCAAGGAGAGAGGGGATTGCTCCGTTATACTATATACAAGGGGGAGTGCTGGGTGGCCCTATATACAAGGGGGAGGGTAGCGCTGTGTGGGCCTGTATGCAAGGGGGGGAGTGCTGTGTGTCACTATATACAAAGGGGGGAGCGATGTGTGCACTATGTACAAGGGGGGAGCGATGTGTGCACTATGTACAAGGGGGGAGCGCTGTGTGGCCCTATATACAAGGGGGAGCGCTGTGTGACACTATATACAAGGGGGAGCGCTGTGTGACACTATATACAAGGGGGGAGCGCTGTGTGACACTATGTACAAACGGGGAGGGCTGTGTAGCACTGTATACAAGGGGAGGCTGTGTAGCGCTATCCACAGCGGTATGTGTGTGGCGCTCTTTATAGGGGGGCTTTTGGGCACTATTTACAAGAGGGGGAGGGCTGTGTGGCACTCTCTACAGGGGGGCTGTATGGCACCATCTATATGGGGCTTTGTGTAACGCTCTCTACGGGGGGGATGTGTGATATCTACAGGGGGGGTGTAATATCTACAGGGGCTGTGTGTGGCACTATGTACAGGGGGCTGTATGTATGTGGTGTTTTACAGTGTGTGGTATTATTATATTCAGGTGCGCAGTTTGGTGCTATTATATTTAGGGGCACAGTATGTGGCACCATGATAAATACATTTTCGTTTATAGGTGTGGAAATGTTGGAAAAGTGAGGAGCCGAAGACATCTGAGTGGCAAATTCTGTAGAAATGAGTAATGGCCGGGAGAAGTCGTCATGAGCTCTGGACCGGATGGAGAAGAAAAGAGGGAAAAAACTACTAGAATCTGAGACGTCGTCACCTGTGAGTCACTAGATTTACGCCGCGTTCCAAATTATTATGCAAATGTTATTTTTCTCTGATTTTCCTAAATAGTCGATGCAAATGACAGTCAGTATAATCTTCAAGCCACCAACCGTTGGAGTATAATGCAAATTTTTTTGAACAAATTGTTTCAAATTATTATGCACAACAGAGATCAAAACATTTTAAAGGTTGTAAAGAGAACTAAAATGGTCATTTGTTGAATTTGCTGCATCAGGAGGTCATATTTACAGAAATCAAAAGCTCTTTCAATCAAAAAAAACGTAACAGGCCAAGTTACATGTCAACATAGGACCCCTTCTTTGATATCACCTTCACAATTCTTGCATCTATTGAATTTGGGAGTATTTGGACAGTTTCTGCTTGAATATCTTTGCAGGATGTCAGAATAGTCTCCCAGAGCTTCTGTTTTAATGTGAACTGCCTCCCACCCTCATAGATATTTTGCTTGAGGATGCGCCATAGGTTCTCGATGGGTTTGAGGTAAGGGGAACATGGGGGTCACACCATGAGTTTCTCTCCTTTAATGCCCATAGCAGCCAATGACACAGAGGTATTCTTTGCAGCATGAGCTGGTGCATCGTCATGCATGAAGATAATTTTGCTACGGAAGTCACGGTTCTTCTTTTTGTACCACGGAAGAAAGTGGTCAGTCATAAACTCTACGTACTTTGCAGAGGTCATTTTCACACCGTCAGGGACCCTGTGAGATTTGCAGCAAGTGAAACAAAATCTCGTTTACCTCCGTAATCTCGCAAGATTTCGTTTCCCTTGCTAGAAATCTCAAAGAAAAGAGTCAGAAGTGTCAGGATTCTGAATACACATTACGTCCAGGCTGGATGATCATGTGTATTCATTATCAGGACACTTGATTAACGTTAATCTCTGTTTATGTGGCTGCACATCGCTGCTGTGTAAATAAATGTAGAGGAGTGTATGATGCTGACTGGTCACTGATTGGTCAGCGTCATACACTGTCCATTTCAAACCTCATTTGCATATATATATATATATATAAAATGGCTCATAACTTTGCCAAAAAATGAACGTTTTTAAAAAAACAAAACGTTACTGTTATCTACATTGCAGTGCCGATCACATGCAATAGGAGATAGGGATTTCAGAATCTGGTGACAGAGCCTCTTTAAATAAAATTGTGTTACTCGTCTGAACTTCAAAAGGTCTAGGTGCACAGTATAACCCAACACTACACCGTGTATGTATGTTACCTGTCCACGCCTCTCCGCCTATCTGCAGTTCACGTTTTAACACTATTTTATTGTAAAAAATACAGAAATAAATTGAAAACAGTTTGGGCTGGCTTGCAAATGTTAAAGGGCTATACACATTATATCATATATCGTATCAGGTAATGTGAGGGTTCAAGGATTAACCAGGGATACAACGAGATGAGCAGGTCAGCAAGGGTTAATTTAGGGACTCAGGGGAAGCAAGGGTTACTCAGGGACAGCAAGGGTTACTTGGGGATAGCAAGGGTTACCCAGGGACAGCAAGGGGAGACAGGGAGACAGAGGGTTAAGTTGCTACACTTGATAATTAGCATGTCGTTGGTGGGGCAGGAGCCGGAGAGGTCCGCAAGGCACGAGCAGGGGACTTGAGCAGGTGAGCCGGTGTTGGTGGTAGAACCCAGCTGCTCCTCGTCGGTGGAGTGGTGAGGGATGTAGGCTGCTCCCCTGAGCGTACCGACACAGAGCTATTTAAACTTGCCATTAAAATTGAAAAATTTAAAGGGTCTGAAGGCTTTCTGGATGTATTGTATGACATCTTGAGCATCTACCTATGTCTCATTCCAAAAGAGTCACCCTGAATTATAAAAGCACTCCTCTGTCGTTTAACTGAGTTTTTATCGGTTATTTCTCAGGGGTGATGCAGCCATCTTTACCGTAAATAAGCAAGCCATAGCAGACATGGAAGGAAAACTTGGTGAGAAACCTGAAATTATATTAATGCAGTTTTAAAAATGACAATTTGTGCATGATTTTTTATTTTTTTTTCCTTTGATACCTTTATATTCTTATTGTCAGTATCTATATAGAATTGATCTAACTTTTTGCTAAATACACATTCATTGCTTACACTACAGTAATACGTTATTATGAAGAGATGCACCACTTTGGCAAACGTTTTATAGCTTTATGACAGCTGCACTGAATTGAAGGCAATGGACAGAAAGGTGTCCATATGTATATTCAAATTAGTTGCACCCCTTCATTAATAAATAAAAGTTTACTGACTGATGTACTTGATTCCCCTTAAAAATATAAGAATACATAAAAATATTCTGAAACTAATAGAGTGTCAGGAGAGTTTTAAAGCAGGGTTAAAAGGAGCCAAGCTGCACAGCGTATCCGCCCTGGACCACTATGCACATTGTGGTGCATTTTGTCGGCCGGAATTTCGACTGCAGAAAGCAGCGCCGGGAAAAAAAACAAAAACGTTCATACTTACCCCCTCCCTCTCTTCTGTGCGTAGTCCGGCCTCCTGGGAGGACGTGGCAGGCCATGTGACCGTTGCAGCCTGTGATTGGCTGCAGCGGTCACATAGGCTGAAACGTCATCCCAGGAGGCCGGAGTGGAGAAGAAGCGGTGAACTGTGGGTAAGTATAACTTTTTTTTCTGTTTTTTTTCTTTCTTGCCATTTTTGCAGCGGAATTGCTGTGATTCCACCACAAATGTCACAGCACACCACTTTGATGCAGGTTTAAGAACCCCATTGAATTCAATAGGGAAAACCCGAAACACAAGAGCAGCAATTCCGCAGCATTAATTGACATGCTGCGGCTGATAAAATCGCACTGCAGGTCAATTTATGTGCGGTTTTTTTCGGCGTCTTTTTTTACGGTTTGGGGATGAGATTTGTTGACATCTCACCCACACTACTGCTACTGTGATACGCTGTGGTTTTTCCGCAATGAAATCCGTTGTGGAAAATCTGCGTTGTACACGCCAAGTGTGTTCCTACCCTAAGGGTATGTTCACACGAGGTCATTACGTCCGTAATTGACGGACGTATTTCGGCCGCAAGTACCGGACCGAACACAGTGCAGGGAGCCGGGCTCCTAGCATCATAGTTATGTACGACGCTAGGAGTCCCTGCCTCGCTGCCAGACAACTGTCCCGTACTGTAATCAATTACGGACGTAATGACCTCGTGTGAACATACCCTAAATGTGTAAACTTTTGAAGGCAAATCGTTTTATTTAATTTAGTACAACTTTTGAATTGTTTTTTATTTTAAAAAAAAGTTTAACTTTTTGAGATACAACTTCCATGTATCCTGTATACAGACATGTATTTCCATTAGACTTTTTTTTCGGTCTTGCAGAAAATTTTTAAAAATGACATCAAAACTGTGACAAAAATGTTTTACACCCTCAGGCCTAATTCACACGACTGTGTTCGCATGTCGGCAGTTAATCCCGGACCGACAACAATTCAGGGAGAAACGCTACTAGCATCCTTGTTATGTACGAAGCCAGGAGTCCAAGCCTCGCTGCGGGAAGACTGTCCCGTACTGTAATCATGTTTTCAGCATGGGACAGTAGTTCCGCGGGGAGGCAGGGACACCTAGCTAACTATAGATAACTATGATGCTAGGAGCCCGGCTCCCTGCACTGTGTACGGTCTGGGAAATGCGGCCGACATACGGACTGTAAGTCACGGACCGAAAACGCTCATGTGAATTGGGTCTTAAAGGCTATGTACACTTTTGAAGGCATTTGTTTTTTACTAAATCAAAGTTTTATTTCATTCTGAACAACTTTTGAATTGATTTTGATTTGACAAAATTTTACTTTTTGAGATACAGCTTCTATGTATCTTGTATACAGAGAAGCTGTATCTTGCCCTCTAAGGCGAAACTGTCAGGTCAGCAGGACAGAAAGCTTCGGTGAACGCTGGTCAGTGATACACAGGATCGGGCTATTATTGATCACATCTAAGTTCATGAACTTAGATGTGATCGATAATAACTGGATCCTGCGTGTCAGGGCCAGCGTTGACCGAAGCCATCCGTCCTAAAGACCTGACGGATTCGGCTTTGGGCGCAAGATACAGCTTCTATATATATATATATATATATTGGCTACTGTGAAACTGGAATGCCTAATATGTCATTTTCTGATAATACATACCCATTGATGCATGTCTCCCTGTTAACAACCGCACATGTTGAATCTTGTTCATTCTTAATAGGGCTGCAGATGTCTAAGATGAAGATCGCAGTAGCACGACTTTAAAAATCGTGAAAGTACTTTTAGCCATTTTGGTTTTGCCAACGGTTTTACATGTTGCTCCTGTCACTTGTATCTGAAGTGATCTGAACAGGAGATGGAAGCAAAGGGCAGCTAACGTGTTCTTCTCTTTGAGAAGTCAATTTTATAGACTCATCACTATGCCAATGAAACAAGCGTCAAGAACAAATTTTCAAGTGTTACCTGCTGCTGATGCACTATGACTTTCTTCATGAGCTTTTAATGGTCCATCAAGCAAAATGAGGTGCTAAGGAGCGAATTGCACTGAAAATGGTTACACTTTATTATAAGGGAGTTTATTCACATTGTATTGACTGAAAAAATAACTTGTATAACACTACTGTGTTATAGCAGAACAACATTTCCAACCTGATGGTTTTAAAACAGCAAATTTTGACACTGCCGGATTTACCATGTATACATCCAGATCCCATTCTCTGTAGAATCTTTAACTCAGGTCCTCACTAATATAACTTATTGGTGTTGCTTATTTTCTATAATATCTTGGAATATTGCCATTTACTGTTACCCAAAAGCTCTTAAAGTTGGATATTTGTGTTACTTGCACTTCTGTTACTTTTTGTGGCATGTCTAAGATTTCTGCAAACTGGGGAGTAGCTATTGTTCTGTACATTCTATAGATTGCCAAAAAATGGAAATGCATAAAAAGAATAAATATTTACTTGAAATCAGTTGTGTGATATTTATTGCGTTACAATAATAACATTTTAATAATTAGAATTGCAGATTCTTTGTTTTCTGTCTTGAATAAATATGTGTCATATTTGAAGTGTACCCAAAAACTTATTATATCTGTCTGCATATACAGAATTATATTGCATAATGCAATTCTCTTATTGGAATTGCTTGATTAGGGCGGGTATGTCACATATTTTATGCTGCCCTATCTGAAGGCACACGATCTGATTTTAGCATGCTATCACTCACTAATGTTGTTCTAAATTTACTGATTATTTTGACCTTCTACTTATGGCACGTGGCTAGCACTGCTATCAATGAGTCCAAGTATATACATATATTCACGCTTCCTGTCATCCAGCCGCTGATTGACACTTTTCTCCTTTAGGCTCTGTTCACATCAGGGTTCGGTACCGTCAGACCTTTCCGTCAGAGGAATCCATCAACGGAAAGGAAAACGGAAACCATAGCTTCCTTTTGCATTACCATTGATTTCAATGGTAATGCTTCCATTGCAAATGGTTTCCGTTTGTCTCCGTTCCGTAAGGTTTAAATTTTTTTGGTGGAATCAATAGTGCAGCCTTAGACCAGGTTCCCACGTAGCATAAACGCTGCGGAATTTCCGCAATGGAATAGTAGTAGCAAATCTATAAAATCTCATGACCACGCTGCGGAAAAAAAATTGCAGTGTAAACGTTAAGTAATTGACCTGCAGTGTGGAATTTAAATCCGCAGCATGTCAATTTATGCTGCGTTTTCGTTGCAGGTTTTCTCCATTGAATTCAATGGGGATGCAAAACCTGCAAGAGATAGCACAGTATTGTGACAAAAATCACAAATCAGGAAAAAAATCAAAATCAAAAATACCTCCCTGCTCTGCTATAGTGCTACCGCTGTAGCAGCGGCTGCTAGCGCAACTACCGCCCATGGGGGGGCCAGTGTGCGCCCTCATGCCAGGTGTCGCTGCTAGCAGCCGCTATGGCTGCTACAGCGGTAGCGATGCTACTTAGCGAAGAAGTGCCCGGGCAGAGAGACGACTGCTGAGTCGCCGGGCCCGGGCGCTTCTGAAACACGCAGGGGAAGGGAGCCAGTGTAGCGCCCCCTTCCACCTGCTGGAGTGATGCGCCCTGTGCAAAGGCACAGGTCGCACACCCCTAAGGCCGGCCCTGTATGGGAGCACGGTCCGTTAAAGCAAAAAACAGGACATGTCCTATCTTTTGCGGAGCCTTTCTAC
Organism: Rhinoderma darwinii; assembly: GCF_050947455.1. Lineage (NCBI taxonomy): Eukaryota > Metazoa > Chordata > Amphibia > Anura > Rhinodermatidae > Rhinoderma > Rhinoderma darwinii. Next base: position 305,813,270 of record NC_134690.1, on the reverse strand, counting down.
GGCACGAACACCTTCCAGTAAACATATTATGTAATTACGGACAAATTCTACGGTCGTGTGCATTTGGGGCATTACTCAGTGATGGCACAATGAAATCAGAGAGTCTGTCACATGTTTATGGTGCCCCCTAACAAAGGCCCCCAGGCTTTATGCCTAAGGTACGGCCTAATAGATTCCCAATCCGGCAATAATGCATTGGTATAGTGAGTATACCAAAGTGGTATATAAGCGATCAGAAGGTCACATTTTGAAGTCCCCTAGTAAGACTAAAAAATTGTTCAAGATTAATAAAGTTTATTAGGTAAAAACAAGTATTCACAGTAAAAATAAAATAAAATGTTCCTTTCCATAAAAAAGTGGTTTTACTTAGCAAAAGTGTTAAAATAATAAAATACACATATATAGTATCATTGCAATCGTATAATAAAGGCAACACATTTAAACCACTCGATAAACAGCGTAAACAAAAACTTAAAGCATAACGGTGAAATTGTTTTGGTTTTTTTTCCTGTTCCCCCCCCAAAAAAATTCATAAAATGTAATAAAAAAATTATATGTACCTAAAAATGGTTCTATTAGAAAATATGACTCGTTTCCAAGAACCAAGCTACATCATATAGCTACGTTGGCTTAAAAATAAAAAAGTTATGTCTCATGAAATACGGCAACCTACATTTTTTTTTACCATTAAAAGTGTGATTATTGTACAAAAGTTGTAAAACACAAAACAAAACTATACATATTTGGTATCGCCGTAATCGTACTGACCCATAGAATAAAGGTAACCCGTTATTGATGCTGCATCTTGAACGGTGTAAACTTAACCCCTTCCCGACATTTGAAGTATCCATATGTCATAGCCGGGTAGGGGAACTATGGAACGGGCTCACGGGTGAACCCACTCCATACAACGCGGGTGTCGGCTGTATGTTACAGTCGACACTTCACAGTAACGAGCGGGATCGCGCTCGTTCAACAAGTTAACACATTTAAATTGTTAGAGGGTGGTGAGCCCCTGAAGCAGCGCATCGCTCCCCCCTGCAATGCAATCGCGGGGTGGCAATGTTTGCTATGGCTGCCTGGGGGCCTAAAGAATCCCCAGGTCCGCCATCTTTGTGCTCTTATTAAGCGCTGCATCCGGCAGGGCTTAATAGAAGCCTGTCAGAAAGACGATATATTAAAATACATTTGTATTGGAGTATTTCGTGCAAGCGATCCATCGCTGGTTGAAGTCCCCCAGGGGGACTAATAAAAAAAAGTAAACATTTGTAAAATAAAGAACATAAAAAAAAAATTTCAGTTAAAAAAACCCCCCTTTTCCCATTTTCCCCCTTGAACATAGTAAAAAAATAAATAAACATAATTGGTATTGCCGCATCTGTAAAAGTCTGAACTATTACAATATATCATTATTTAACCCGCACGGTGAACGCAAAAATCAAGCCCTCATAGGACTATATAGACGGAAAAATAAAAAAGTTATGGCTTTTGGAAGGTGGAGAGGAAAAAAAAACGAAAATTAAAATCTGAAAGTTGTTTACGACGGGAAGGGGTTAAAACGCAAAAATACTATGGTGAATTTGCCTTTTTATTTTATTTTTTTCAAACCCTTCCTCAAGAAAGTTTAAAAGATTAATCAATAATTTATACGTACCCTGAAGTGCCATTTAAAAAAACAGCCCGTCCTGCAAAAAACAAACCCTCATACAGCTCCATTGACGGTAAGAAAAAAAGTTATGAAATGTGGCAACACAAAACAAATGAATTTTTAAAAGTGTTTTTTCAATTTGCATAAGTAGTAAAACTTAAAAAAAATATATATAAATTTGGTAGCGATGTAATCGTAACGACCAACAGAATAAAGTTTGCGTGCATCTGGGGGTACTGCTATGAGTGTATTTGGGGACAATTTTTCTCACTATATCTTAGGACACACTGGCTATAACAGTATTTTAGGACAATCTAGCTGTGACTGTATTTGAGAACAATTGCTGAGGGCTCTGTGGCCATCATTGTATTTGAGGACCATTTGGCTGTCGCTATATATGTGGGCATGGTGACTGTCACTTTATTTGAAGAAAATTTGGCTGTCGCTATATATGGGCACTGTGGCTGTCACTATTTGGGGATAATTTGGCTGTCACTATCTGGAGGCACTGTGGCTGTCACTATTTGGGGACAATTTGTCTGTCACCTATATCTGGGGCACTGTGGCTATCACTGTATTTGAGGACGTCTTGCTTTCACTACTTTATACGCTAAAAACACATCTGTCCATCTATTTTTTTACTATGATGTATGCATGTTTGCAATGTAAACACTGGACTACTTTTGGGCTATTTTTCAAATTGCCTTTGGCTGGTTTGAAAATTTTGTGGTGGCATAGCGCTATCACGTTCGTGTGACCGTGATGTCCTGATGGGAAGTAATATGATCTAGAAGGGTTTTACTGCAGTTATAAGCACCAGAAAAACTATTTGGATAAATGCTATGAGTAGTTCCCCAAATCCACTACTATATATCAGATTGACACCTTGCTTATGTTATTATTTTAGCTTTGGATTTCCATTTAACCCCTTCCTGACATTTGACATGTCTGAACGTAATAGTCGGGAAGGGGGGGGGGTATGGAGCATGCTCATGGGCTAAGACCGCTCCATTCTCAGCGGATGTTGGCTGTAACATACAGCCGACTCTTCACTCTTAAGGGTATGTTCACACGACCTATTTTCGGGCCGTAAACGGCTGAAAAATCGGAAGCAGTACGCCTTGAAACATCTGCCCATTGATTGCAATGGGAAAAACGGCGTTCTGTTCTGATGGGCCGTTTTTTTACGCAGCCGTTTTGAAAAACGACCGCGAAAAAGAAGTGCAGGTCACTTATTGGGACGTTTTTGGAACCGTTTTTCATAGACTCTATTGAAAACCACTCCAAAAACAGCCGTAAAAAATGCTGCGAAAATCGTGAGTGCCTTAAAAAACGTTGGAAAATCAGAAGCTGTTTTTCCTTGAAAACAGCTCCGTATTTTCAGACGTTTTTGGTTAAGCGTGTTAACATACCCTTACGGTCAAGATTGAAAATGACTTTGATCCAAGCCATTTAACCACTTTGATGCTGTGGTCAATAGCGACCATGGCATTTAAGCAAATAGAAAGAGGGGGCCTCCGTTACCCTATCACCCCCCCTGTGATGCCATCGAGCGTGCTGATGGTTACCACGGCAGCTTGGGAGCCTAATGAAAGCCTTCATGTCTCCTATTAAGCACATAAAAATTTTAACTATTAATAGGTACCAATAAGTATAGTTCGCCCTGCAAAAAACAAGCCCTCACACAACTCATTCGATGGAAAACTAGAACAAATGTATGCTTTCAGAATATGGCGACACAAAGTTGCAGCCCCCTTTATAAATAGTGCCCCCTGTAGAATGTGCCATACAGCCCCCCTGTAGACAGTGCTATATAGCCTCACCTATAGACAGTGTCACACTTGTAGATAGCGCCCCCCCCACTTGTAGATAGTGCCATACAGCCCCCCTGTATATATCGCCATAAAGCCCCCACTGTATATAGCGCTATACAGCTCCCACTGTATATAGTGCCACACAGCCCCCCTCCCTTGTATACAGTGCCACGCAGCCCCCCTTAGTAGAAAGTGCAGCACAGGCCCCCCCCTTAGTAGATAGTACCACACACAGACCCCTGTAGATTGCGCCACTCAGCCCCCTGTAGATAGAGCCACAACCCTCCCCCTTGTAAATAGTGCCATACAGTTCCCCCATGTGTATAGTGCCACACAGTTCCCCCATGTGTATAGTGCCACACAGTTCCCCCATGTGTATAGTGCCACACAGCTCCCCCTTGTGTATAGTGCCACACAGCCCCCCACCTTGTGTATAGTGCCACACAGCCCCCCACCTTGTGTATAGTGCCACACACCCCCCCCCTTGTGTATAGTGCCACAAGGCAATGGCGCATCCGAGAAAGTTGCATCAGTCAGGGAGATGTCACTCAAACATGGAAAGGTGGGTTTGGAGGCAGGACTATGTGATTCTTCAGGATAGCGTCATCGCCTCATGACCCTCTAATGAGTAATTAGCATATAGTGTGCACCGTTTTAAACGTGGATTTTAAGGATTTTGCTGCATCTGAAAAAAACATACAGGGGAATGTTTGGAAATATTGTCAGGTCATGTATTACCGCATGGTGGCAGTTCAAGGGGTTAAAATTACCTGACAGATTCCCACTCAATATACAATGAATTGAGAACAATTCCATCTGCCCTGCAATTTTGTTATTATAAATATATCCTATATAATTACAGCTCCAGAAGCAAGCTCTGACATATATACAGTACCACAACCAAGATCAGTACATAAATACAGTACCACAACCAAGATCAGTACATAAATACAGCACTAGAACCAAGCTCTGACATATATACAGCATCAGAACCAAGCTCAGTACATAAATACATCCCCAGACCCAAGGACAGTACATAAATACAGCACTAGAACAAAGCTCAGTACATAAATACAGAACCAGAACCAAGCTCAGTACATATATACAGCACTAGAACAAACGTTAGTACATAAATACAGCACCAGAACCAACCTCGGTACATAAATACAGCACTAGAACCAAGCTGCTAGCGGCGCCACCGGGCATATAGGGGGGCGTGTCGGCTGGCGGCACGGGCCCTCTCAAGACGCGGGCCCCAGCATAAAAACATGTCATCTGTACCGCACGGTGAATGCCGTAAAAAACGAAATCCCAAAAACAATGGAGGAATTGCAGGTTTTTTTTCCAATTCTTCGGCTTCCCAGTATACTATATGGTACTTTCAATGATTCTATTAAAAACTACAGCTCGTCCAGTGGAAAACAGGCCTTTATACATCTATGTTGATGAAAAAATGAAAAGTTATTGCTTTAGGAAGGCGGGGAGGAAAAAAATAAAAATTACTGTGGTGTCAAGGGGTTAATGCACTGACAGGAACGGGCCATATTAGGGTATGTTCAGATGGACGTTTTTTCTAAAGCGAAAAATAATCTGTCCTGAAAAAAAAGCCTCTGATTTCCATTAAAATAAATGGGAGGCAGATTTGAGGTGTTTTTTTTACGCGGATTCTGACACGGATAATGCGTAAAAATCAGCGTAATAAAAACTGTCTGAGCATACCCTAATGCCTTGTTTACACAGATTTGCTGCAGATTTTGCATGTATTTTTTAAGCCAAAACCAGGAACGGGGCCTAAATAGAAGAAATATATAAAGGAAGGCTTTATAGGTCTGCTCTCCTGCATCTAATTCTGGTTTTGGCCTAAAAAAATGCATGAAATCCACACTTTGTAAACAACACCTAAGGCCGGGTTCCCACGTAGTGTAAACGCTGCAGAATTTCCGCAACTGAATTTTGTGCGGAAAGTCCACAGCATTTACAGTAGCAGCAAAGTGGATGAGATTTATAAAATCTCATGCCCAATGCCCATGCTGCGGAAAAAAATGCTGCATAAACGTTAATAACTTGACCTGCGTGCGAAATTTAAAACCGCAGCATGTCAATTTATGCTGCGTTTTCGTTGCTTTTCTGTTGTGGGTTTTCCCCATTGAATTCAATGGGGATGCAAAACCTGCAACAGATAGCCATGTGTTTTGCAACTTTTGCGGCAGTGATTCCACCAAAAAATGATGCTTACCCAGAACTCCCTGCTTCTTCCACTAGTCCGGTGTCCTGGGATGACGTTTCATCCCATGTGACCGCTGCAGTGTCATCCAGGGAGGCAGTACAAACGTTTGTTTTTTTCGGAAAATCCCGGCCGAAAAACTGCACAACACGGTACAGTTTTATCGGACTGAATGTGCTGTGGGTTCCATGTTGGATACGCTGCGTAGTTTTTACACAGGGCCGATTCACACGAACGTGAATTGCGTCCGTGCATGCCGCGTGGTTTTCACGTGGCTCGCATGGACCAATAGAAGTATATGGGGAAGTACAGACAGTACGTGCTTTTTGCGCAGCGTTTGTCCACTGCGTAAAAAGCGCGACATGGTCAATATCTCTGAGTTTTTCGTGCATCACGCACCCATTGAAGTCAATGGGTGCGTGAAAACCACGCATGCCACATGGAAGCACTTCCGTGCGAACTGGCTGTTTCGCGCAACAGCTGTCGAAAGGATGAATGTAAACAGAAAAGCACCACGTGCTTTTCTGTTTACAAACATCCAAATGGCGTGTCATAATGATGGTGATGGCGGCTGCGCGAAAACCACGCAGCCGCGCATCATATGCTGCTGCCACACGGAGCTGTCAAGTGGCTTTTGCGCAGGCAAAACGCTGCGTGTTTTGCGTGCGCAAAAACGCCACGTTCGTCTGAATCAGCCCTAAATCACACGCAGCAGATGGCAGAGAAATTTCTCCATGTGAATGTGGCTGTTTCTGCAGCAGGTGCCTGGATTTTCAGTGGCAGAAATTTCTGCACCATAATCTGCCACGTGTAGATCCACACTATGGGATCCTAATACAGTTCTGATATGATCTCATTACAGGAAAAAGTTTCATTAGTCCCTGGAGCGTTTCACTCATATCATGCAGGCAGGGGTATGTTTGCCATGTAGACTTGGACTTGATTTATACCAGTACGTAGGTTTGTTGTAATCTAAAATTCTGCTCCGGGAGCTAGACAGATTTTCCAATAAAAAAAATAAATGAAAGAAAAATCTATCTTTGTTTAATAGCTCCCTCAGCAATTGTCTAGCATTTGTGTAGCTTCACCATAAACCTATACGTAGACAATTTTCATCACATAAGGCAAAACGATGGCAAATGCAGCTGGTTTAAAAAAAAAAAAAAAACCCACATAGTTTTTATTTCGAAACAGTAAAGAAATGCGGGAAAAATGTTCCGGTCCCGAAGAGGTGAAAAGTGGTTATAACTATCGTGAATGTTCTTCTATGATTTCCAGTGAATTTCCCGCGTCACAGAAACCACTGGGGGAGTCCAGCGCGCATGCGCAGGAAGGGGCGGCAGGGTAGGCCGTACACGGGAAGTGTATGGCAATAACCGGAGGTGGGTATGTGGCCGCGTTTACTTCTGTACGGCAGTAGCTTTCTTTACAGGCTATTTGTCTAGCTGCGTCCTCCACATATCATATAATGTATTGTAATGTGGGAATGTTATATTGACACGTAGAGTTCCACGGTATTCAGCAACTCAATGTAATATCCATTGTGCCGTACTTAGAAGAGTCCACTAGCATCCTACTGTTTGTATGGCAACTGGGCTTATTGTCGGTGTTTGGGGTTGCAAATAGTTAATATTGGCCATGTCCTCGTGAGTCTTTCCTATATGTGTGCACGGAGTATAAGTCTTTCCTACATGTGTGCACGGAGTAGAAGTCTTTCCCACATGTGTGCACGGAGTAGAAGTCTTTCCCACATGTGCGCACGGAGTAGAAGTCTTTCCCACATGTGTGCGCGGAGTATAAGTCTTTACTGTATGTGTGCGCGGAGTATAAGTCTTTCCTATATGTGTGCACGGAGTAGAAGTCTTTCCCACATGTGTGCACGGAGTAGAAGTCTTTCCCACATGTGTGCACGGAGTAGAAGTCTTTCCTACATGTGTGCACGGAGTAGAAGTCTTTCCCACATGTGTGCACGGAGTAGAAGTCTTTCCCACATGTGTGCACGGAGTATAAGTCTTTCCCACATGTGTGCACGGAGTAGAAGTCTTTCCCACATGTGTGCGCGGAGTAGAAGTCTTTCCTACATGTGTGCACGGAGTAGAAGTCTTTCCTACATGTGCGCACGGAGTAGAAGTCTTTACTGTATGTGTGCGCGGAGTATAAGTCTTTCCTATATGTGTGCACGGAGTAGAAGTCTTTCCCACATGTGTGCACGGAGTAGAAGTCTTTCCCACATGTGTGCACGGAGTAGAAGTCCTTCCCACATGTGTGCACGGAGTAGAAGTCTTTCCCACATGTGTGCACGGAGTAGAAGTCTTTCCCACATGTGTGCACGAAGTAGAAGTCTTTCCTACATGTGTGCACGGAGTAGAAGTCTTTCCTACATGTGTGCACGGAGTAGAAGTCTTTCCTACATGTGTGCACGGAGTAGAAGTCTTTCCTACATGTGTGCACGGAGTAGAAGTCTTTCCCACATGTGTGCACGGAGTAGAAGTCTTTCCCACATGTGTGCACGGAGTAGAAGTCTTTCCTACATGTGTGCACGGAGTAGAAGTCTTTCCTACATGTGTGCACGGAGTAGAAGTCTTTCCTACATGTGTGCACGGAGTAGAAGTCTTTCCCACATGTGTGCACGGAGTAGAAGTCTTTCCCACATGTGTGCACGGAGTAGAAGTCTTTCCTACATGTGTGCACGGAGTAGAAGTCTTTCCCACATGTGTGCACGGAGTAGAAGTCCTTCCCACATGTGTGCACGGAGTAGAAGTCCTTCCCACATGTGTGCACGGAGTAGAAGTCTTTCCCACATGTGTGCACGGAGTAGAAGTCTTTCCCACATGTGTGCACGGAGTAGAAGTCTTTCCCACATGTGTGCACGGAGTAGAAGTCTTTCCCACATGTGTGCACGGAGTAGAAGTCTTTCCCACATGTGTGCACGGAGTAGAAGTCTTTCCCACATGTGTGCACGGAGTAGAAGTCTTTCCCACATGTGTGCACGGAGTAGAAGTCTTTCCCACATGTGTGCACGGAGTAGAAGTCTTTCCCACATGTGCGCACGGAGTAGAAGTCCTTCCCACATGTGCGCACGGAGTAGAAGTCTTTCCTACATGTGCGCACGGAGTAGAAGTCTTTCCTACATGTGCGCACGGAGTAGAAGTCTTTCCTATATGTGTGCACGGAGTATAAGTCTTTCCCACATGTGTGCACGGAGTAGAAGTCCTTCCCACATGTGTGCACGGAGTAGAAGTCTTTCCCACATGTGTGCACGGAGTAGAAGTCTTTCCCACATGTGTGCACGGAGTAGAAGTCTTTCCCACATGTGTGCACGGAGTAGAAGTCTTTCCCACATGTGTGCACGGAGTAGAAGTCTTTCCCACATGTGTGCACGGAGTAGAAGTCTTTCCCACATGTGTGCACGGAGTAGAAGTCTTTCCCACATGTGCGCACGGAGTAGAAGTCTTTCCCACATGTGCGCACGGAGTAGAAGTCTTTCCTACATGTGCGCACGGAGTAGAAGTCTTTCCTACATGTGCGCACGGAGTAGAAGTCTTTCCCACATGTGCGCACGGAGTAGAAGTCCTTCCCACATGTGCGCACGGAGTAGAAGTCGTTCCCACATGTGCGCACGGAGTAGAAGTCTTTCCTACATGTGCGCACGGAGTAGAAGTCTTTCCTACATGTGCGCACGGAGTAGAAGTCTTTCCCACATGTGCGCACGGAGTAGAAGTCTTTCCCACATGTGTGCACGGAGTAGAAGTCCTTCCCACATGTGTGCACGGAGTAGAAGTCTTTCCCACATGTGTGCACGGAGTAGAAGTCTTTCCCACATGTGTGCGCGGAGTAGAAGTCTTTCCCACATGTGTGCGCGGAGTAGAAGTCTTTCCCACATGTGTGCGCGGAGTAGAAGTCTTTCCCACATGTGTGCGCGGAGTAGAAGTCTTTCCCACATGTGTGCGCGGAGTAGAAGTCTTTCCCACATGTGTGCGCGGAGTAGAAGTCTTTCCCACATGTGTGCGCGGAGTTGAAGTCTTTCCCACATGTGTGCGCGGAGTAGAAGTCTTTCCCACATGTGTGCGCGGAGTAGAAGTCTTTCCCACATGTGTGCGCGGAGTAGAAGTCTTTCCCACATGTGTGCGCGGAGTAGAAGTCTTTCCCACATGTGTGCGCGGAGTAGAAGTCTTTCCCACATGTACGCGCGGAGTATAAGTCTTTCCCACATGTGTGCACGGAGTATAAGGGTATGTGCACACACACTAATTACGTCCGTAATTGACGGACGTATTTTGGCCGCAAGTACCGGACCGAACACACTGCAGGGAGCCGGGCTCCTAGCATCATACTTATGTACGACGCTAGGAGTCCCTGCCTCGCTGCCGGACAACTTTCCCGTACTGTAATCATGTTTTCAGTACGGGACAGTTGTCCTGCAGCGAGGCAGGGACTCCTAGCATCGTACATAACTATGATGCTAGGAGCCCGGCTCCCTGCACTGTGTTCGGTCCGGTACTTGCGGCCGAAATACGTCCGTCAATTACGGACGTAATTAGTGTGTGTGCACATACCCTAAGTCTTTCCTACATGTGTGCACGCAGTATAAGTCTTTCCTACATGTGTGCACGGAGTAGAAGTCTTTCCTACATGTGTGCACGGAGTATAAGTCTTTCCTACATGTGTGCACGCAGTATAAGGGTATGTTCACACGGCCTATTTACGGACGTAATTCGGGCGTTTTTGCCCCGAATTACGCCCGAAAATAGCGCCTCAATAGCGCTGACAAACATCTGCCCATTGAAAGCAATGGGCAGACGTTTGTCTGTTCACACGAGGCGTATATTTACGCGCCGCTGTCAAATGACGGCGCGTAAATAGACGCCCGCGTCAAAGAAGTGACCTGTCACTTCTTTGGCCGTAATTGGAGCCGTTATTCATTGACTCCAATGAATAGCAGCGCTAATTACGGCCGTAATTGACGTGGCGTTCAAGCGCCTGCACATGCCGGTACGGCTGAAATTACGGGGATGTTTTCAGGCTGAAACATCCCCGTAATTTCAGCCGTTACGGACCCCCGCCGTGTGAACATACCCTAAGTCTTTCCTACATGTGTGCACGGAGTATAAGTCTTTCCTACATGTGCGCACGGAGTAGAAGTCTTTCCTACATGTGTGCACGGAGTAGAAGTCTTTCCTACATGTGCGCACGGAGTAGAAGTTCCTAGGACTGTAGGCACTTGGCAAGGTGGTTACCTTGGTTAGCCATGGATGTAAAAGAGGCATCATTATCTTTCACTGGTGATTTCTTTCCTCTGGTTTTAACCCCTTCCCGCCGCAGCCGATTTTAATTTTTTCCTTACCACCTCCCAAAAGCCATAACGGTTTCATTTTGCCGTCGATTTATAGTCCTATGAGAGCTTGATTTTTGCAGGACGAGTTGCAGTTTTTCATAGTGACATATATTGTGCCATATAATGTACTAGGAAAGCGGAAAAAAAAATTTGGGGGTAGGAAATGAAAAAAAAAACAGCGATTCCTCCATTGCTTTTTGCTCTTAGTTTTTAAGGAATTAAAACATGTTAACGTTATTCTGTGGGTCAATACGATTACGGCGATACAAAATACATAGTTTTTTCTATATTTTACAAGGATAAAAATGTAAAAAATAAAATTTCGCCAAATTCTGAGAGCCATAACTTCTTTATTTTTTTCGTCAAGCGGTTTGAGGGCTTATTTTTTTGTGGGATAAGCGGTAGTTTTTAATGCTAACATTTTGGGGGTAAATGCCAGGTTTTTATCACTTTTTATTCCATTTTTTGTGGGAGATGAGGTGGATTTCACACGGGTGCACATTAGTCGGCTGGTGATATGTTATCACCATGCCGACCCATGTTAGCCGGGGGCGAGTGGCGTACTAACTGGTTTAAAAAGCCCTCTGTCGGTACGCTCAGGGGAGCAGCCTACCTCCCTCAACCCCACCTACGAGGAGCAGCTGGGTCCTACCTCCCTCACCACCCAGCGACGAGGAGCAGCTGGGTCCTACCTCCCTCACTACCCAGCGACGAGGAGCAGCTGGGTCCTACCTCCCTCACCACCCAGTGACGAGGAGCAGCTGGGTCCTACCTCCCTCACCACCCAGAGACGAGGAGCAGCTGGGTCCCACCTCCCTCACCACTCCACCGATGAGGAGCAGCTGGGTCCTGCCTCCCACACCACCAATGCCGGATAACCTGCTCCAGGCTTGTGCCTTGCGGACAACGACACACTCAGGGCGGATTTACACGAGCGTGTGCGTTTTGCGCTCGCAAAAAACGCTGCGTTTTGCGCGCGCAAAAGGCACTTAACATCTCCGTTTGTCATCACCATATGATGCGCGGCTGCGTGATTTTCGCGCAGCCGCCATCATTATGACACTCTGTATGTTTGTAAACAGAAAAGCACGTGGTGCCTTTCTGTTTTCAATCATAGTTTTGACTGCTGTGGCGTGAAAAGCGCGCGTCCCACGGAGGTGCCTCCGTGTGGCATGCATGATTTTCACGCACCCATTGAAGTCAATGGGTGCGTGAAAATCATGCATGCCACACGTGATGCGCGAACAACGCACAAATATAGGACATGTCGTGCGTTTCATGCAGCAGACATACGCTGCGTGAAAATCACGGACTGTCTGCACGGGCTCATAGACTAACATAGGTCCGTGCGACGCGCGTGAAAAGCACGCGCGTTGCACGGACGTATTACACGTTCGTGTAAATCCGCCCTAAGTATCAAGTGTAGCAACATCTACGCTTAACCCTCTCTCCCTGTCTCCCCTTGCTGTCCCTGAGTTAACCCTTGCTTCCCCTGACTCCCTAAATTAACCCCTGCTCATCCCCTGTTGTATCCCTGGTTAAACCTTGTACCCTCACATTACCTGATACGTTTAATCCTTCCCATTGTTAACACTTTACCTGATTAACCCTTATTGTGCAGGGACAGTTATATTACGAGGGAGTGGGTCAGAAATAGATAGCGTGTGAGAATTACAATGTAATTTATGTGTATGTATTGTAACGCAACGTATATATGTATGTTTAGGTAAGTGGGTGTTGGTATAGATTAGGATTGTGATATCTTGTTTATACTGTGCTGTGTAGTGTCAGTAAGTAAGTACTATGCCTGTCCTGTTACACCACGCCTGGTGTCTGCCTGCTGCCAAAGTCTCATCCGAGCCTGTCTTGCTGCTGTGCGAATTTTCCACAGGTACACCTATTTGAACCATAGACTTTGACCTGTGTCCTGTTGGCCAGCTGCCATGCCGTTAAGGCGGTACGGTCTAATGTGTCCACGCACCCAACGTGACACCGAGTATACACTAGTGACGCTTTGTTTAGGAGGCGTTTATTTTTACAGCGGGGAGCGCACATACATGGTCCTCCGATGCACTCTTCCGTAGAGATTTATTAGCGCATGCGCTGATGTGTTTAGTAAGCACAAAGCTTTCTGGACAATAAACAAACACACCATGTCAACAAATGGTGCTAAACAGGGAACAAGTAGCAGTAAATGCCATATTTTTTTATTTTTTTTTGGTAGAAATATTGGCATCATGTCAGCTTCAATAGGGATGCTAATTTTGTCTAGGTTTTTTTTAAGGGGGATCTTGGAAAACCCCTTTAATGTTTTGTCTTTTGTAACTAGTGCAACATTAACATATATCAAGGTGCAGCTGTACCGTTTTTACGTGAAATTTAATAAAAGTTTTAACTACCCCTACGCTTTTCCTTTGCCTGTTTTCGAACTTATTAGATGTTTGCTTCTCACTTTTTGTAATTATTATTTTGTCTCACAGATGTCTGCATCCACTTCTCTAACCACGTGCCTGTCACCAGCAGTGTATAATATGGTGTGTCTGCGTGGATTTGAAGTCCAAACTAGTGTTGAGATAATTAATCTCTTGGACAAGTACAATCGAGTTTCCTGGAGCCCAATCTGTGAGAAAGTATCCTACCTGTCCTCAGGTTAGTAGATAATTCGCTCATCCATTGTGTAGCACTTGGATAAGATCCCAGAAAACAGGTAGCCAATGCACCTAGAGATTTGATACTGGTGTCTAGTTTATGGATCGATTTCTAGTGTATGAAAGATATTATTGACAGAGCTTACATGAAGTAAAACTGGCTCCTGGAGTGGTCTAACTACAGTCTATTGTATTTTGTCTACCTTTATGTAGCACCTTTGTTTAGGTTTGGCCACTGTTGTATTCCTGATGTTTCATTGTAGTGAACAGGATTTAGAACAATTCCAATTCAATGTGGTCAAAGCCACTACTTTTATGGCCCAACCTGTCGCAGCCTTATTGCAGATATGCCATGGTGTTCTACACATAAAACAAGTGTTTTTTTACAAGATGTATCTCAATGTGGTTTTCCACAGTAGAAGTTTTGATAAAAATATTGTATTTAATCTCATGTGATGATCACACATGTGCAGGACTGATTAGTTACAGTATGTATATCAGAGTTCTGTCTTGCAACAGACAGTACACCTGTGTGTCCATCCCATGACCATTGACAGAATGTTATCCACTAGAAGTAAACAATGCGTAGTAAAAGAACAGAAAACAGATCCAGCGACGAACGGTGAGTAAAAGGAAATCCAATGTGGGTCGGTATTCTTAGCCATGACGAAGAATACCGTCTGTATTTGAAACGCGTAGGCTTCTACTACTTGCCTGTCAGACCACCCACATTGCATTCTCTCTCCGGTGTGTTTCATGTCTATTGGACTGTACAATAAAGTGGAAACCAGGATTTCCTTTTTCTCACCGTTCGTCGCTGGATCTGTTCTCTGTTCTTTTACTTGCTATCCACCGTGTGCCGTCGCGGAGATCCGGGCGACCTCTGAGGGCAGGACGCCAAGCTGGTGAGCTGGAGAATCCCTCCTCCCCCTATTTCCCAGATGTTTTGTTAAACAATGCATAGTCCTACTGAACACCAAGCAGAGATCTTGGAAACCATGAGGAATAAATACAGAAAGTATATTGGAAAATTATATAACTCTTCGTTGTAAAAAAAAAAATAGCATTCATTTGCTGAAACTGGACGACCCCTTTAATTAGAATGTCCACTTTTTTTTTTTAAACTAAATAGTTGCAAAATTCTGTACTTCTTTATGATCTTTATACAAAAGGAGCTTTGATTTTCTACTACAGAGTTTCAAATCCCCAGCATGCTAACTTTCTAGCTGCTGCAATCACCATTAGTGGGAGTGCATACTGTTTATACACGTTGAACTGCAATAAAACTGCATGCAGTAAGCTCCCCCTAGTATTGGCTATGGAAACCTTTGAATGTTGTTGGTTTTGTTTTGTTTTGTTTTTTATGTATTTTTTTTATTCTAAGCACTTTTTTAACCCCTTTAGGACGTAGCCTGTTTTGGCCTTGTGGCACAGCCGATTTTTTTCAAATCTGACATGTTACTTTATGTGGCAATAACTCCGGAATGCTTTTACCTATCCAAGCGATTCTGAGTTTGTTTTCTCGTGACATATTGTACTTTATGATAGTTGAAAAATTTGGTCGATAAATTCAATATTTATTCGTGGAAAAACACCAAAATTTAGAGAAAATTTGCAAAAATGTGCATTTTTCTAAATGTAAATGAATCCGCTTGTAAAACCGATAGTAATACTACACAAAATAGTCACTAGTTACCATTTCCCATATATGTACTTTATATTTGCATAGTTTTTTGAACATCCTTTTATTTTTCTAGGACGTTACAAGGCTTAGAACTTTAGCAGCAATTTCTCACATTTTCCACAAAATTTCAAAAGGCTATTCTTACAGGGGCCAGTTCAGTTCTGAAGTGGTTTTGAGGGCCTTATATTAGAATACCCCAATAAATCACCCCATTTTAAAAACTGCACCCCTCAAAGTATTCAAAACAGCATTCAGAAAGTATTTTAACCCTTTAGGCGTTTCAGAGGAAATAAAGCAATGTAGGGGGGAAATTTACAAATTTCTCTTTTTTTTGCCGAAATTAATTTGTAATAAAAAAAATTGTGTAACACAGAAGGTTTTACCAGAGAAATACAACTCCATATTTATTGCCCACGTCCTGCAGTTTTTAGGAATATCCCACATGTGGCCCTAGTGCGGTAATGGACCGAAACACCGGCCTCAGAAGCAAAGGAGCACCTAGAGGATTTTGGGGCCTGCTTATTTTTAGATTATATTTTAGGCACCATGTCGAGTTTGAAGAGGTCTTGTGGTGCCAAAACAGTGGAAACTCCCCCAAAAGTGACCCCATTTTGGAAACTAGACCCCTCAAGGAATTTATCTAGGGGTATAGTTAGCACTTTAACCCCACAGGTATTTTGCTATATTTATTGGAGTTAGTCTGTGAAAATGAAAATCTACTTTTTTTCTGAAATAACATTTTTAATATTTACAAGGAATAAAGAAGACAATTCACCCCAACATTTGTATAGCATCTTCTCCCGATTACGGAAATACCCCATATGTGGTAATAAACTGCTGTTTGGACCCACGGCAGCGATCAGAAAGGAGGGAGCGCCATTTGGATTTTGGAGCACAGGTTTTTTTGGATTGCTTTTTAGTGCCATGTCGTGATTGCAACCCCCTGGAGGGAACAAAATAGTGGAAACATCCCAAAAGTGGCCCCATTTTGGAAACTAGACCCCTCAAGGAATTTTTCTAGGGGTTTAGTAAGCATTTATACCATACAGGTCTTTTGCAGAATTTAGTAGAATTAGGCCGTGAAAGTTGATATAAACATTTTTGTCCACTAAAATGTTCAATTTTTTCATTTTCACAAGGGATAAAGGAGAAAAAGTCGCCCTAAATTTGTAACGCAATCTCTCCCGAGTACGACAATACCCCACATGTGGTAGTAATGTATTTTTTTAATAGAAATTAATTAACCTTTGCAGGACTGACCCTTTTTTCTTTTCCATTTTAGTTTTTCACTCCCAGCCTTCCAATCGCCATAACTTTTTTATTTTTCCATGAATTGAGCGGTGTGAGGGCTTATTTTTGGCAGGACGAGCTGTAGTTTTTATTGGTACCATTTTTTGGTAGATGCAAATTTTTGATCACTTTTTATTACATTTTATTTAGAGCTTTGGTGGCCAAAAACAGTGATTTTGGCGTTTTAAATTCTTTATTTCTTACGGCGCTATAAATGACAATTTTACTTTATTCTGCGGGTCGGTACGATTACGGCGATACCATATGTATATAGTTTTTTTATGTTTTGCAGCGTTTGCACAATAAAATCACTTCTTTATAAAAATAATTTATTTTCTGTCACCATATTCTGAGAGCCGTAACTTTTTTATTTTTCAGTCAAAAAAGCGATGTAAGGGCTTGTTTTTTGCGAGACGGGTTGTATTTTTTATTGGTACTATTTTCGGGTACATGCGACTCTTTGATAACTTTTTATTCTATATTTTGGGAGGGGTGGTGACCAAAAAATAGTGATTCTGGCATTGTTTTTAGTTTATTTTTTTTTGCGGCGTTCACCTTGCGGTAAAAATAACATTATAGTTTTATAGATTGGGTCGTTACGAACGCGGTGATACCAAATATGTGTACTGTTTTTTTAACGGTTTCATTTTTACCCTATAATAAGGTTTGAAAGAATTGTACAATACAAATGTCCATAGTACATAACAGAAAATAAACACATTTATGTAGTCATACAAATTTTGAACACAGATGCATATTGGCTATGGTGGTATTTAACATGTCATAACCTAATAGATCACATAGTTAACCCTCAGTAATAACATAATAACATCCCAGCGGGCATAATACTTTCCCAGGCCAATTTGAGTTATTCCATACAAAATATAGAAATCCTATAAGTAACCCATCATGCAACATCCATCCTTCTCAAGGTTGCAGCAACTGGTCCCTCAGGTCTGTAAATCTATTCGGAGTATACAGGGTACACGGTGAATCACACCAAATCTGCCAAATTTTATAAAATTTACCAATACACCCTCTTTTCTTATATAATACTCGCTCGTATGGAATAATGGAGTTGATCAACGATTTCCATTTCGTCACCCTAGGAGGTCTCTGATCCATCCACCGAAGTGCGATGGTTTTCCTTGCCATGAACAATACTTCTCGCAATAAAATACGTATGTGGAATGGCCACTGATCTTCAAGCAGCACCCCAAATAGACAAATCTTGGGTGAAAAGGGGATCGGCTGCTTCACCACTTCCTCAACCACTTTCAACACCTCCCCCCAGAAGGAGGCCACCACTGGACAAAAATCTTTTATTTTTACACTTTTGTAAAACATTTTTATTAACTTTTGTTTTTTATTTTTTATTTACTTTTTACACTTTCTTTTTTTTACCTGCAGCTCTGATCGCTGCTAGAATACATTACACTACCTAGGTAGTGTAACGTATTCCAACTGTCAGTGTGACGTCACAGTCACTCTGACAGTTAGTCTACGTGGACCAGCCAGAGGCTGGTCCTCATAGGCTTGCATACGTGGCAGACCCGGGGGACGTTGTCTGGCCCCCGGGTGCCATCACAAGCATCAGCAGCCCCCACAATTGCATGGGGGGCTGCTGATGTTCTACAAACCCTGTACATGCGGAGATCGCAATCGAGCCCCGCATGTAACGGGTTAATTGCCGAAATCAGCGGCAATGAGCCGCTGATCAGCAAATAGTGGAGTGTCAGCTGTCAGGGACAGCTACCTCCCGGTTCTCGATTCACACTGTCATCTACAGTGTGCATCGCGAACGGCAGTGACGTCCTATCACTCTGACAGGAAGTCTATCAGGAGGCTGATCCTGATAGGCTTCCGTACATGGCAGACACGGAGGCCATTACTTGGCCTCTGATCGCCATGCTAGCCATCTGCAAACCTCACGATTTCATCGTGAGGTCTGCCGATGAGCTAGAAACCCCTGAATGTGGTGATTGCAATCGATCACCGCAATCAAGGGGTTAATTGCCAAAATCAGCGGAAATAAGCCGCTGATCGTCATACAGTGGAGTGTTAGCTGTCATGGACAGCTGGGTTCCCGTGCACACTGTCGCCGACAGTGTGCACCGGGAACCACGCAGTAACTGTACGTCCCTGTGCCTTCAGACACTGGCCACGTGGACGTACAGTTGCGTCCTGGTGCGCCTAGGGGTTAATTGACTGTTAATAAATTTTGCTTTTACTTTTATATGATACAGCTTCTATGTATTCTGTATACATCCAAGCTGTATTGTTCTCCTCAGCTTCCGTCAGTTCAGCTGACCTGACGACTAAGATTAGAGCGGGTCCTGTGTTTCTCGGAAATACAGGTTCAAACTAAGATCGTTCACATTTAACCCCTTCCCTCTTTAGCCACTTTTGACCTTCCTGACAGGGCCTCATTTTTCGAATCTGACGTGTCACTTTATGTGGTAATAACTCCGGAATGCTTTCACCTATCCAAGCGATTCTGAGATTGTTTTCTCGTGACACATTGCACTTTAAGTTACTGGCAAAATTTGCTCGATATGTTCAGTATTTAATTGTGAAAAACACCAAAATTTAGCGAAAAATTGCAAAAATTAGCATTTTTCTCAATTTAAACGTATCTGCTTGAAAGACAGGCAGTTACAACACACAAAATTGTTGCTAATTAACATCCCCCATATGTCTACATTAGATAGGCATCGTTTTTTGAACATCCTTTTATTTTTCTATGACATCACAAGGCTTAGAACTTTAGTGGCAATTTCTCACATTTTCAAGAAAATGTCAAAAGGCTATTTTTGCAGGGGCCAGTTCAGTTGTGAAGTGGCTTTGAGGGCCTTATATATTAGAAACCCCAAAAAAGTCACCCCATTTAAAAAACTTCACCCCTCAAAGTATTCAAAACAGCATTTAGAAAATGTCTTAACCCTTTACACATTTCACAGGAATTAAAGCAAAGTAGAGGTGAAATTTACAAATTTCATATTTTTTTGCAGAAATTAATATTTAATACAATTTTTTTTATAACACAGAAGATTTTACCAGAGAAATGCAACCCAATATTTGTTGCCCAGATTCTGCAGTATTAGGAAATATCCCACATGTGGCCCTAGCGTGCTACTGGACTGAAGCACCGGCCTCAGAAGCAAAGGAGTACCTAGTGGATTTTGGGGCCTTATTTTTGTTAGAATATATTTTAGGCACCATGTCAGGTCTTGCGGTGCCAAAACAGTGAAAATCCCCCAAAAGTGACCCCATCTGGGAAACTACACACCTCAAGGAAATTATCTAGGGGTATAGTGAGCATTTTGACCACACAGATTTTTTACAGAAATTATTGGAAGTAGGCCGTGAAAATTAATATCTACATTTTTTCAAAGAAAATGTAGGTTTAGCGATTTTTTTTTTTTCTCATTTCCACAAGGACTAAAGGAGAAAAATCACCGCAAAATTTGTAAACCAATTTCTCCCGAGTAAAACAATACCCCACATGTGGTAATAAACGGCTGTTTGGAGACACGGCGTGGCTTAGAAGGGAAAGAGCGCTATTTGGCTTTTGGAGCTCAAATCTAGCAGGAATGGTTTTCGGAGGCCATGTCACATTTACAAAGCCCCTGACGGGACAAAACAGTGGAAACTCCCCACAAGTGACCCCATTTTGGAAACTACACCCATTGAGGAAATTATCTAGGGGTATAGTGAGTGTTTTGACCCCACAGGTTTTTTGCATAAATTATTGGAAGTAGGCCCTGAAAATGACAATCTAAATGTTTTCAAAGAAAATGTAGGTTTAGCTAATTTTTTCTCATTTCCACAAGGACTAAAGGAGAAAAAGCACCACAAAATTTGCAAAGCAATTTCTCCCGAGTAAAACAATACCCAACATGTGATAATAACCGGCTGTTTGAACACACGGCAGGACTTAGAAGGGAAAGAGCACTATTTGGCTTTTGGAGATCACATTTAGCAGGAATGGCTTGCGGAGGCCATGTCACATTTGCAAAGCCCCTGAGGGGACAAAACAATGAAAACGCCCAAAAAGTGACTCCATTTAGGAAACTACACCTCTTGAGGAATTCATATAGGGGTGTAGTGAGCGTTTTGACACCACAGATGTTTCATAGAATTTATTAGAATTGGGCAGTGAAAATAAAAACAATCCTTTTTCTTCTTTTAAGATGTAGCTTTAGCGCAATTTTTTTTTATTTTTCTCAACAAATAAAGGAAAAAAAGAACCCAACATTTGTAAAGCAATTTCTCCCGAGTACGGCAATACCCCATATGTGGTCATAAACTGCTGTTTGGGCAAACGGCAGGGCTCAGAAGGGAAGGACCGCCATTTGGAGTGCAGATGTTGCTGGATTGGTTTCTGGGCGCCTCTGGGCCCAAAACAGTGGAAACCCCCCAGAAGTGACCCAATTTTGGAAACTACACCCCTCAATGCATTTACCTAGGGGTGTAGTAAGCATTTTAACCCTGCAGGTGATTGGCAGAAATTGGTGTGCACTCGATGTTGCAGAGTGAAAATGGGATTTTTTTACGTAGATATGCCAATATGTGGTGCCCAGCTTGTGCCACCATAACAAGACAGCTCTCTAATTATTATGCTGGGTTTCCCGGTTTTAGAAACACCCTACATGGGGCACTAATCTTTTGCCTGGATATTCGACCAGGCTCAGGAGTGAAAGCGTACCATGAGAAATTGAGGCCTAATTTGGCGATTTACAAAGTATTGGTTCACAATTGCAGAGGCTCAGATGTGAAATAATAAAAAGAAACCCCTGAGAAGTGACCCCATTTGGAAACTACACCCCTCAAGGCATTTATTAAGGGGTGTAGTGAGCATTTTCACCCCACAGGTCTTTTCCATAAATGATTGCACTGCGGATAGTGCAAATTAAAAATTTATAATTTTCCCTAGATATGCCATTCAGTGGCAAATATGTCATGCCCAGCTTATGGCACTGGAGACACACACCCCAAAAATTGTTAAAAGGGTTCTCCCGGGTATGACGATGCCATATATGTGGAAGGAAACTGCTGCTTGGGCACGCTGTAGGGTTCAGAGCGGAGGGAGTACCATTTGCCTTTTGGAGAGCGGATTTTGCTTGGTAGTAGTTTTGTTTGAGTATTGCTGATGTTTCCATTTATAATGTGGGGATACATGTAAGCCGGGCGGAGTATATAAGGGGCATAGTCAGGTGGTATAATAATGGGGTAAAAAAACAATAAAATAATCCATAGATGTGTGTTACACTGATAAATGTCCATCCTTATGCCCATTTTGGTCCACACTCCGCAACTTTGCAGTTTGGGGAATTTTGCTGTGAAGTGTTGTCCTGGTATAATACGGGCACCGTCGCTTCCAGCGGATATGTTTGGGCTCTCCCCTTCCTGGTTTCCTAATTTTAGGTCCTTGATAAATCGCCTCTTGAAACAGAAGAAATGTTCCCCTCGGGCCGGCACAACTGCATATTTTTTTATTTCCTGACGTATTGGAGCCATAACTAATTTTATTTTTCATAGTCGTAGCGGTATGAGGGCTGGTTTGTTGTGGGACGAGCTGTAGTTATTATTGGTACCATTTTGGGGTACATGCGACTTTACAATCACCTTTTATCCTATTTTTTGGAAGGCCAGGTAAACAAAAAAACGCAATTCTGGCACAGCTTTTTTAGTTTTTTTTATACAGCGTTCACCATGCGTTATAAATTACGTTAACTTTATTCTGCGGGTCAGTACGATTCCGGCGATACCTCATTTATAGCACTTTTTTATGTTTTACAACTTTTTGCACAATAAAACTACTTTTGTAAAAAGAACGTATTTTTTCTGTTGCCAAGTTGTGAGAACCATAACTTTTTAATTTTTTGGTCGACGGAGCTGTATGAGGGCTTGTTTTTTGCGGGACGAGCTATAGTTTTTATAGGTACCATTTTTGGATACGTGCGAATTTTTGATCACTTTTTATTCTAATATTTGTAGGGCAAAGTGACCAAAAAACAGAAACTCTTGTATAGTTTTTTTATGTTTTTTTTTTACGCTGTTCATCGCGTGCAATAAATAATATAATATTTTAATACCTCAGGTTGTTACGGTCGCGGCGATACCAAAAACGTATGGTTTATTATTATTTTTCAATAATAAAGGACTTGATGAGAGTAAAAGGGGGATTGTGTTTTATTTTATTACTTGAAACTTTTGTTTTCAAACTTTTATTTTTTGCACTTTTATTTTTTGCACTTTTTTTTACACTTTTTCTCAAGTCCCACTAGGGGACTTGAAGGTCCAACGGTCAGATATTTTTTTTTCTAATACATTGCACTACCTAGGTAGTGCAATGTATTAGATCTGTCAGTCATTCACTGACTGACAGCAAGCCGATTAGGCTTCGCCTCCCGGCGGAGCCTAATCGGCTTCCGTAATGGCAGAGACCATTGTTTCTCCTGTTGCAATAGCAGCAGTCGCCAGTCCCGATTGCCTATCGGGGCTGGCGATCTGCTAGTAACCGCTACGATGCAGCAATCGCTTTTTCGATTGCTGCATCGAAGGGGTTAATGGCAGGGATCGAAGCTAGCTCCAGTTCCTGCCGTTACAGGTGGATGTCAGCTGTAACATACAGCTGACTTCCACCGCTGATGACGCCGGATCAGCTCCTGACCCGGCGCCATCTTTCCGGCGGCTACGGAAGCCGATCAGGCTCCGCCGCCGGGCGGATCTTGACCGGCTTCGGTACTAGTTCCGATGAGCTGCAAACACCTTAGGTGCAGCGATCGCGTTTGAGCGCTGTACTTAAGGGGTTAATGGCGTGGATCGAAGCTAATTTCGGTCCCCGCCATTACAGCAGGATGTCAGCTGTCAGATACAGCTGAGATGCGGCGATTATGGCACCGACTCAGCTTCTGAGCCGGTGCCAAACATTTGTCGTAAGTATACGACATTTTGCGGGAAGCACTGGCTTTCCATGATGTATACTTACGACAAATGTCGGGAAGGGGTTAAAGGTGCTTTCACACATATATCAGTTGCATCAGCGTGAGTTTTTTTTTTCTCTGAAGCGATTGCAACTGATGCAAAAACTGATGCAAAAATGTATCAGTTGTCGTCAGGCTTTTTCAGAATTTTTACTACAGAACCATCAGTTGTCATCGGTTCTCGTCAGTTATCATACATTTTTAACATCAGTTTTTACCACAATGGTCCACCAAAAAGGTTGTCTAAGGTCTGAAAATGTGCCGATTTTAATAGAGTGGTGCATAGCTTGTGATAGGATACATGATAGATTAGATACTTGTTGTGTACCATGTCACAGCTCTCCTTCTCTGCTCTCTCCTTGGCACTACACCAAAGTCTGACAAACACATTGTAATATTTAGTGCAGCGCCAAGGCCGGCGCTGAAAGGGAGAGCCCTGAAGAAAGTTGCTGTCTACTGACCTCACCTCAGATCTTTGAAGCAGCCTTGTGAATCTGCAAAGATGTCAAACACTAGCCCTAACTTCAAGGAGTAGATAGTTTTTGGCGCCTTTACAGCTACCCAATCCCACCCTGCATCTCCTACCCACACCACGCCGGGATTGCTGTTGTTTCTATTCACACAACAGGGTCCGGGTGTCGGTTATTAAAAACGGCTGTCTCGGTGCTCGCTGTATATAGCGCCACACACCCCCTGTAGTAATGCTGCAGTGCCCTCTGTATGTAGTGCCACACACACTCCTTTAGATAATGATGCTGTGACCTCTGTAGTTAATGCCATAGTACCCCCTGTAGATAATGCCGCAGTGCCCTCTCTATATAGTACCCCACCCCCTTTAGATAATGATGCAGTCCCATGTACCCTGTAGGTAGTGGCACCCACCGCCTTTCCTGGAGGAACCCCTGACGTCAATGTCCATATATGGACAGGGACATCAGGGGCTCCGGAATCCCCGGCCAGAGCGTCTGCAACACCATGGCTGGGGAGTCCCTCCAAGAGCAGCCCCTCACGCCATATGTGGACAGTGATGTCCGGGGTTACCACTAGGAGCGGAATCTCGGTCATAGTGTTTCTGATGCTCTGGCCGGGGAGCAGGAGTGAAATTTAGTCCCACCCATGCCCCCCCTGAAGATAGCGCCACCACCCGTGTATATAGCGATATCCCCCCATAGATAGCGCCACTATAGCTCGCTTTGGGAGCGGAATCCCCGGTCATATCATTGCTGTGGCTGGGTATTCCCTCCAGGATAAGCACCTGACACCACCGTCCATATGTGGACAGTGACGTCATGGGTTACCGCTAGGAGCAGAATTTCTGTCTACAGTCTTGCCGACGCAGTGGCAGGGGATTCCGCTCCGGGAGTAGCCCCTAACGTCACTTTCCATATATGGACAGGGACATCAGGTGCTCCGCCTGGAGCGGACTCCCCGGCAATGCTATGACCAGCGATTCCGCTCCTTGCGGTAACCCCTGGCATCACTGTCCATATATGGACAGCGGCGTCAGTGCCTCCCCCTGGAGGGAATACCTGGCAACAGCTGCAGTGGCACTATCTAAAGGGGGGTTCACTAAAATCTGCTCCAGCTCACATCCACCTTCCCGCTGGGTGCTGCCGGAATGTGGATTCTTCAGCTCCCGGCGTTCATCCGGCTACAGTTAATTAAGAGAGGATACGGCGCCGGGACTGGGAGCCGGACCCAGAAACGCTGCAGGTAACGTTTTTGGATCCAGCTCCTAGATAGGTCCAGCACCGTACGGCGCCACACTGATGTCCCATGTGCCAGAACAGATCCCATAAAGAGTTATAGGATACGTTCTAGCATCAGTTTCCCTGAAATTGAAATGGACAACGGATATATGTGAACCGCCCCTAAATTATGAACTTGTCCAGCAAAAAACAAGACCCCTTATTGCTGCAAAATTTTTTACTTTAATGCCGAGATAAAACAAAATTGACAATGACATGGTGTTAAAAGGTGGACGTTCACTTTAAAAGTATATAAACCATGACAACATTTAAACTTTTAATGACCATTGAGGCATATAAAAATAAAATATGCTGGCCTTTGGAAAACCTCCATACACACACTGTAAAAAATATTTTCACAGATTTCCAAACTGCAGATTTTTTCTGGATATGCCACAGATTTCACTCGTTGCTATGCAGAGTGTGAAATCCACATCAAAGTCAGCTTTGAAAATATTTGCTGCATGTGCACATGACCTACGTGTAAATCTGGATGTTGAAGACTAACCATCTTTGTCTGCTTTGGTTCTCAGGTGAGGGATTAGATTATGCTGAAAGTGTCAGAAAGCTGGGACCTCTGTGTGATTCTGTTCATCAACATTTCATGTCATTGCCTGATGAGAAGTATGAGACGGCATTTCATGATTGGTTCCAGTGGACCAACAACTGTAAGGTATGACTGCGAGTATTTTAGTAACTTTGCCTACAACACATAGGCTTAGTTATATAGAAGTAACATAAAAAACATAGAGGGAATGTCCTCCTGTGGGTTATATACTAGTATTTTTTTTGAAAGGAGGGGTCTTCTCTTAATCAAAATACTTTTTATATTTGTTCAGGTAAGTTTTACTTAAAGAGAACCCTTCACCTCCCCACACATGTGCAGCATGTAATGGGGAGGGCTGCACAAACCCTGGGGCACTTTACATTTTTTTCTACCTCCCTCCGTTATTTAGATATCGGTGCCGTTATATTTGGCGCCCGATATTTAACCCCTTGCCACCGCAGCACTTTTTCAGATTTTCATTTTCGTATTTTCCTCCCCACCTTCAAAAAGCCATAACTACTTTTATTTTTCCATCTATATAGTCCTATGAGGGCTTGATTTTTTTGCGGGATTAGTTGTATTTTTTCGTAGCACCATTTATTTTGCCATATAATGTACTAGGAAACGGGGAAAAAATTATTTGGGGGGGGTAGAAAATGAAATAAACAGCGATTCCTCCATGGTTTCTTGCGCGCCGTTTTTACGGAATTCACTGTGCAATTAAAAAAATAACATGTTAACTTTATTCTGTGGGTCAATACGATTACGGCGATCCCAAATATATATCGTTTTTTTATATTTTACGACTTTTACAAATAAAAACCTAAGTGTTAAAAAGAAAATTTATTGTGGGTCACCAAATTAGGAGAGCTATAACTTTTTTATTTTTCCATCGATTTAAGTGGTATGAGGGTTTATTTTTGCGGGATAAGCTGTAGTTTTTAATAATACCATTTTGGTGTACATGCGACGTTTTGATCACTTGTTATTTGATTTTTTGTGGGAGATTAGGTGACCAAAAAATAGAGATTCTGGCGTTTTACAAATTTTTTTTTTTTTTTTTACGGCGTTCACCGTGCGGGTTGAATAATGATATATTGTAATAATTCAGACTTTTACGGACGCGGCGATACCAATTATGTTTATTTTTTTACTATGCTTTAGGGGGAAAAGGGGTGTTTTTTGAACTTTTTTAATTTTTAATTTTCTTTTTACATAAAAAAAAACACTAATGTATTGCAGTATATCGTGATTCTGGCAGGCATCTATTAAGCCCTGCCAGAGAGCTTAATAGGTGCACAAAGATGGCGGACCTGGGGGCCTTCATTAGGCCCCAGGCAGCCATAGCAGCCATCGCCCCCCCGCACGATTGCGTTGCCGTAGGCGCGATGAGCTGTTAGAGGGGGACGTCCCCCTCTTTCTAACGATTTAAATGCTGCGGTCGCTATTGACCGCAGCATTTAACGAGTTAAACGAGCGGGATGCCGCTCGTTACTCTGAAGTGTGGAGCAGGTCCACTCCGTGAGCCCGTTCCATACTTCCCCTACCCGACTTTGGCGTATGGATACGTCATATGTCGGGGAGGGGTTAAATAACCCCCTGAACCGTCAACGGGTTGTGTACTGGCAAGGGGGCGTGTTACTATGGCTGTGACACTGTCCAATCAGATATGGACCGTGCCGCAGCAAGAGCGAGCAGAGAAAGTGCACGCTCTCTCTCTACAGGTCAGTCTTTTCACCCGAACTGGCAAGGTGGTGTGTCACTTCTACGGACAGTGTAAGAGCTGTGGAGAGGATAGCACGTATTCGCGCTCTCATCTCTTCAGCTCTTGTGAGAGATCAGTCTTGTACTTTGTCTGCCGAACTGTCAAGGGGGCGTGTCACTGCTACGGACAGTGTAAGAGCTGGGGAGCGCTTGCACTGTCCGTAGCAGTGACACGCCCCCTTGCCAGTTCGGCAGACAAAGTACAAGACTGATCTCTCAAGAGATGAGAGCTCCTCTCCACAGCTCTTACACTGTCCGTAGCAGTGACACACCCCCTTTCTAGTTCGGGTGAAAGGACTGACCTTCAAAGCTGAAGAGAGAGAGCGTGCACTTTCTCTGCTTGCTCTTGCTGTGGCACTGTCCATATCTGATTGGACAGTGTCACAGCCATAGTATCACGCCCCCTTGCCAGAACACGCCCCGTTGACCAAGGGGTTATTTAAATATCGGGCGCCAAATATAACGGCACCGATATCTAAATAACAGAGGGAGGTAGAAAAAAAAAGTAAAGTGCCCCAGGGTTTGTGCAGCCCTCCCCATTACAATCTGCACATGTATGGGGACGTGAAAGGTTCTCTTTAAAATGTTTCTACAATTATACTATTTATATGGGTAAAGGGCATGTTCACATGCATTCCGATGGGTCTTCCGCTTCGGAATTCTCATGAATTCTGCTTATAAAATGCCACCTATTGTTTTCAACAGGAAACTGGGCCGCAATTTTCAGTGTGCAGAATTGAAAGCTGTATTCCTAGAAAAAGTTACACATCACTTCTTGATACGGTTTCCGTGCAAAAACAGCTTTCGGTAGCCACGCTTAGATTAGCCCCATTGAACGGAGCTAATTTGGTTGTAGAGCCGTGGCAGTTTTTACTGCAAAACCACGGCATAAATCCGAGGGTCAGCTTCGGATTTCTGCTGTGGAATCTCGGCCACAGCCATGTTAGATTTTTCCACATGAAAATACCTCTGTGTGAACGGTGTCTTAATTAGGGTATGTGTCTTATTTCCATATCAAATATTTCAAAATAATAGCCGAAAGACAAATTTATGGCATGTTTTATTTACTATATAATTATTATTTTTTTTTAGTTAAACAATTATTATTTAAGTGATTACACATTGTTTTAATTTTTTTAATTTTAGCACACGTCAGGAAATATTATAAATTAGATTCTAATTTATAACATTTCCATGTGCAGGCCAGTAGAGGGAGCAGTTGCCAAAATTGCAGCATGGTCAATGTGGTAAAGCAACCTCATTGCTTTATGCTGCAAATTTGGGGTAGACACACTTGCTCTAGTGTCCTCACACAATCCCCCCTCCCTTATTCTGGCTAGTGCCAGGAGAAGGAGGGGGTTGAATCTTCAAACATCCTACACTGTGTGCCGCCATTTTCTGAGCGACTACACAGTGTAGGAGGATTAGATACAGTGCTCAGCAGACAGTATAACACGAACATACACTAACATAATACACACATCACATACACAAACATAAATTACCTGCTCTTGCCGGCTCCGCTCCTACTCCTTGCTCCTTCGCTTCCTTGAACATATGGGCGGAAGCCGCGGCCGGAAGTTGTCATCTTACTGTCGGGCAGCGGCTTCCGGTCCTCATGAAAATGGCGCCGGATTTCGCTCTGCGAACGAGCTTCGTTTTGGTCTGTGTGGGAGCGGCGCATGTGCCGTTCTCACAGAGACGGCGTACGCTGCAGTGAATGGAATGGCTCCCGTTCGCATTCTCTATGGGGTTGTATGTGCCGTATTCCATCTCTGTGTGTGTCGTTAATCGACACACATACAGAGATGAAAAAAAGATGGCAGCGCCCATAGAGAAGTAAAAATAAGAACAAAGTAAAAAGTAGAACACGAGAATATAAATAAATAAAATGTATGTTATTATCATATTAAAAGCAGTATGATAAAAAAAATAATATTTCATGACACCTTCCCTTTAACCACTTCCTGACCAGGCCCATTTTCAGGTTTTAGCCATGTGCCAATTTAAAATTGAATAGTTCTTCTATTACTCTTTCAACCTACATGTATTTGTTCTTGGTTTTTTTTCAGAACATGTTGGGCTTCCATATTTTGTAAAAAAAAATATTTGCTTCACATTTTAAAAAATGTAAAGGAAAAAGTAAAATACATTTAAAAAAAATGTGAATATGTGAATTTAGATGAAGTTTTTTTTTCCATCTGGTGCATTCCACTGGGCATTACACCTTAATACATATTTGGCAACTTCTGCCAACTTCATACACGCTGGGTGCAAGGCAGATCTTACAATGAATGATGCACAAACTGGCTTTTGGAGAGCTGGTTTGCTGACACCATACGACCATTACAGATGTTGTAAAGTGCCAAAACACTTAACACCCCCAAAATGACTCTTTTTAGGAAATTACACCCCAAGCTATTCGATTAGTGACATATAAAAGATTTTTGCCCACTATTTTTTTTTCCAGACAATTCATTGACTTTGATGGAAAAACTTTCAACTAGCATTTTTTTTTCCAAATATGTGAATTCAGGTGATCTTTTTTGACATCTGGTGCATGCCACTGGGTAAACACACCTGAATACATATTTGTCAACTTCTGCCGACTTCAACGATACCAAATTTGTGTGCATTTCATACACGCTGGGTTTAAGGCGGAACTTACAATGAATGATGTGTAAACTAGCATTTGGAGATTACATTTTCCAAAGTTAGAGACAAAGAGATCTTTGTGTATGCGACCAGTGTCGCGGCCAAAGTCGCCGTGTAGCCCCAGCCTAAGGCCCCCCTGCACACGGCCGTGCCTGTAATTACGGCCGGTGATTACAGGCACGGCTGGCCACGGACAAGACACTTGCATTTGCGGACCGTAAAATCAGGAGCATGGCCTGTAAAATCAAAAAATAGGACATGTCCTTTTTTTTGCATTTCATATTTACGGCTCTGACACCTTCCCGTAAATATATGGGAAGGCGTCTGTGGGCAATAGAAATGAATGGGTCCGTACATCCGCAATTACATTTTGTAATTGCGGATCAAAATTACGGCCGTGTTCATGGGGACTAAAACTGTAAATAAATATATATATATATTTGTATAAGAAAAAAAATTCGCAATTTAGATGGCCCATGGCCAAAAATCACTTTGTCTGGTAAAATTACCACGACCACATTCACTTTCATTACTTGCCATGTACGCTACGGAACATAGAGATCTTTGGCTATGCGACTGTGTCATGTCCAAAGTGGCCATGTAGCCCCAGCTTAAAACTACTATATATCAATAGATATGAGTTAGATACACCGATAGTTAGACAGATACACCCATGGATAGACAGATACACCCATGGATAGACAGATACACCCATGGATAGACAGATACACCCATGGATAGACAGACAGATACACCCATGGATAGACAGACAGATACACCCATGGATAGACAGACAGATAAACCCATGGATAGACAGATACACCCATGGATAGACAGATACACCCATGGATAGACAGATACACCCATGGATAGACAGATACACCCATGGATAGACAGACAGATACACCCATGGATAGACAGACAGATACACCCATGGATAGACAGACAGATACACCCATGGATAGACAGACAGATACACCCATGGATAGACAGACAGATACACCCATGGATAGACAGACAGATACACCCATGGATAGACAGACAGATACACCCATGGATAGACAGACAGATACACCCATGGATAGACAGACAGATACACCCATGGATAGACAGACAGATACACCCATGGATAGACAGACAGATACACCCATGGATAGACAGACAGCTACACCCATGGATAGACAGACAGCTACACCCATGGATAGACAGGCAGATACACCCATGGATAGACAGGCAGATACACCCATGGATAGACAGGCAGATACACCCATGGATAGACAGGCAGATACACCCATGGATAGACAGGCAGATACACCCATGGATAGACAGGCAGATACACCCATGGATAGACAGGCAGATACACCCATGGATAGACAGGCAGATACACCCATGGATAGACAGGCAGATACACTCATGGATAGACAGGCAGATACACTCATGGATAGACAGGCAGATACACCCATGGATAGACAGGCAGATACACCCATGGATAGACAGGCAGATACACCCATGGATAGACAGGCAGATACACCCATACACAGACAGGCAGATACACCCATACACAGACAGGCAGATACACCCATACACAGACAGGCAGATACACCCATACACAGACAGGCAGATACACCCATACACAGACAGGCAGATACACCCATACACAGACAGGCAGATACACCCATACACAGACAGGCAGATACACCCATACACAGACAGGCAGATACACCCATACACAGACAGGCAGATACACCCACACACAGACAGGCAGATACACCCATACACAGACAGGCAGATACACCCACACACAGACAGGCAGATACACCCACACACAGACAGGCAGATACACCCACACACAGACAGGCAGATACACCCACACACAGACAGGCAGATACACCCACACACAGACAGGCAGATACACCCATACATAGAAATCTATTTATTGGTGGAAGAAATTGTGTGTGTTTTACTACTATTATTATTCTCCCTCCCTGACAGCCTGCCAGGAGAGAGAAGTTACAGGGGTGGTGGGGGTTGCCGCAAGGATGTGCCAACGGGGATAGCATTGTGATGGTGTGACAGGTTGCAACAATGATCACATGCAAAGAGACCACGTTGATTGGTCTCTGGGCAGAGCTCCGTGTTGTCCGTTGTCTGGAGACAGCTGTATCACGGAGCTAAATCCCGCCATAGAGCGGAAAAAAGTATGAACTCTGCAGGACATCCTAGAGCGGCCCTGCAGATTTAATTGCAGACCGCCCGGACGTTTATAGTCTATGGGCGGTCTACAAGTGGTTAACCCTTTACCGCTTTGGCCACTTTTGCCCTTCCTGACAGAGCCTAATTTTTCAAATCTGACATGTTTCACTTTATGTGGTAATAACTTCGGAATGCTTTCACCTATCCAAGCGATTCTGAGATTTTCTCATGACACATTTGACTTTAAGTTACTGGCAAAATTTGCTCGATACATTCCGTATTTAATTGTGGAAAAACACAAAAATGTAGCAAATATTAGCATTTTTCTAAATTTAAATGTATCTGCTTGAAAGACAGGCAGTTATACCACACAAAATTGTTGCTAATTAACATCCCCCATATGTCTACTTTAGATTGGCATGGTTTTTTGAATATCGTTATATATTTCTAAGACGTTAGAAGGCTTAGAAATTTAGCTGCAATTTCTCACATTTTCAAGAAAATTTCAAAAGGCTATTTTTACAGCGACCAGTTCAGTTGTGAAGTGGCTTTAAGGGCCTTATATATTAGAAACCCACAATAAGTCACCCCTCACTTCACTCAAAGGATTCAAAACAGCATTTAGAAAGTTGCTTAACCCTTTCACGACCAAGGACGAAAATGAACGTCCTGGTCGGCTGCTAGTTCCCGCACCATGAAGTTCATTTTCGTCCGCATTTCAAACTGTCACTCTGTGTAAACACAGAGTGACAGACGCGCGCTGACAGCTGTCCTAGACAGCTGAGACATCAGTCTCGCCGGACAGCGGACCATCGCCGCTGCTTTCGGCAGTTAACCCCTTAAGTGCGGCGACGGATTGCCGTCGCCGCATTTAGCACATTTGAAGCACATCGTCAGCCCCCATGAAGTGATCGTGGGGGCTACCGATGCTTGTCACGGCAATCGGAGGTCAGATAATGACCTCCGGGTTGCCATGTACGGAAGCCTCGGAGGAACAGCCTCCGGCCGTTCCTCCTCTGCTTCCTGTCAGTGTGACAGTCACGTCACAATGACAGTTAGAGTACATTACACTTACGTGTGTAGTGTAATGTACTCTAGCAGCGATCAAAGCTGCAAGACTAAGTGTCCCCTAATGGGACAAGTAAAAAATGTTTTAAAAAAAGTGTAAAAATATAAGTTCTATAAACACAAAATGCTTTTTTTTCCCTATAATAAGACTTTTATTATAGAAAAAAAATGAACACGTTAAAAAAGTACACATATTTTTGTATGACACAGGTAACTGTAGTGTCAGTTTTGTATTGTAATTTGTACTTTTATACTAATAAAAACAGATTTGATAAAAAAAAAAAAAGTACACATATTTTGTATCACCGCGTTCGTAACGACCCCATCTATAAAACTGTAATGTTATTTTTCCCGCACGATGAACACCCCAAAAAAAATCAATAAAAAACTACGACAGAATCACAATTTTTTTGGTCACCACCGCTCCCTAAATAAAGAATAAAAAGTGATCAAAAAGTCGCATATACCCAAAAATGATACCGATAAAAACTACAACCCGTCCCGCAAAAAACAAGCCCTTACACAGCTTTTTTGACTAAAAAATAAAAAAAATTATGGCTCTCAGAATATGGTGACACAGAATTTTTTTTTTTCATAAATAAGTAATTTTATTGTGCAAACGCTAAAAAAAGGACCAAACCTATATACATATGGTATCGCCGTAACCGTACCAACTCGCAGAATAAAGTAAAAATGTCATTTATAGCGTACGGTGAAAAAGAAAGCATAAAAAACGGTGTCAGAATTCCTGTTTTTTGCTCAGGATTGCAAAAAAATTAAATAGAGAAGAGACACAAAACACGGCGCCACATAGTGTAGATTACCAAAGGTAAAAAGATGCAAAATCCCGAAGTCCAATAAGGTGCTCACCTAGAGACAAGGGACAACGAACGGTGGAGAGAAAGGTTGCTGCTGCTGCCAGGACTCGGTGCCGGTGTTCCGCAGAAGACCGCAAATGTAATGCTGGTATACAGAAAAAGATTGAGTCTCCAAGGCGCTGCTGCACAGGGAAGCAATTAGCAAGCAAGGTAACAGGTAAGGGTGGTTTATTGCAAAAGGCTACGCGTTTCAATGCCGCACCGGCATCTTCATCAGGCCATAAAAGAAAATAAAACATCTGCACAGTTTAAATACACACTGACCAATTAAAAAACCCGCCAATGTGGCTGGGGTCAAAGTTCTCAGATGACGTCACTAATGAGAAAAAAAAGTGACAGTTCACACGAGGCAATAGATAGAAAAACAACATTCAGGACCATGGACAGCAGTAAAATCAAACATACGCAAGTGCATAGATGAAGCGCACATAGCCGACATGACAAAAATGGTACATAGGGTATAAAAATACGAAATTGCAGAAGGGATAATCAATAATAAAATGCACAAATGTTGAAATAAAAATAATAATTGCCACATATAAAAGAAAAGCATCCAAATCTACAGTAAACTCATATAAATATATAAATAAGCCGCGATAAAGTTACAAGAAGAGAAAAAAGCATCTAAATGGATGTTTGGATGATAGCATCCAAAAGGATGTTGAAAAGAGTATAAAAAATAATGTTAAGAGATAGAAATGAATAGATAAGGGACAGCGCATTTGTAGATTGAAAGCCGGGCAGGGTCAACTGTAATGGGCAAAGATATAAATAGCGATGTTCTTTTGATGGGATACTATACAATTATGAGATACAATTTAAATGATGATGTACAATTATGTAATACAATGATGTGGATGCAGTACAAGAAATAATAAATCAACAAATGATGGACATAAAAACACGGGGTAAAAGGGACCAAGTAACATCAACACCAATCTAAAGTTAAATCATCAGGGGGCTGATGATAAACAATATGTAGATAAATCAAAATAATCAAATACAATAAAATAAAAAATATATAAAATATATAATATATATATATAAATTATAGAGCCTAAATGTAAGGGAGTGATTGGAAAAAAAGGGTATCATGAAAATGGTGGGCAGGAAGGGAATACCACTAATAATCCTTATATGATAGCGAAAAATTGCCGTTACAAAGAAATGACCTAAAATTATGAGACAAACGAATTTAAAGGAAAACATGATGCTGGGAAGTGCAAAACACTCTCAGATGTTAGGAAAAAACGGACCCAAACGAACGGGCAAAGGGATTGAAGATGCATGGATGGAAAAAATATT
The DNA here is from genome assembly GCF_050947455.1 of Rhinoderma darwinii. Classification (NCBI taxonomy): domain Eukaryota; kingdom Metazoa; phylum Chordata; class Amphibia; order Anura; family Rhinodermatidae; genus Rhinoderma; species Rhinoderma darwinii. Next base: position 305,777,480 of record NC_134690.1, on the reverse strand, counting down.
GATAAATGAACTGTTAGTAAATGATATTTAATCAAGGGAAGATTCAGTTAGATCATTAAGACCATATGGTTGTAGAGTCCTGAGTTTAAAGATCCAATAGTTTTCGCGTTGCTTGAGTTTATTAAACCTATTAGTAGTGTTTGATGAGATTAGTTCAATGGGTGTGACCGTTATTTCATTAAAATGATTGTTATGTGTGGAGGCGAAATGGCGTGAAACACTATGTTTCATAAAACCAGAGGTGACATTGAACCTGTGACTATTAATTCTGGTTCGTAGGCACTGAGTAGTGCGGCCTATATATTGTAGATGACAAGGGCATTCGAGCATATATACTATATAAGAACTCCCACAATTGAGGAAATTATTAATCTTAAAAGATTCATCGGTCACTGTTGACTTATATTTAGTGGCTCTATGAGTGATCACAGTACAGCACATACATCGTTGATGGCCACATTTGAAAGAGCCTAATAATTTAGGCAGCAGAGTGGTGCTAATGGTCGGTGGATTACTCAGTCTACTTGGGGCTAATATATTTTTAAGAGATTTAGAACGTCTGAACGTGACTACGGGTTTGATGGGCAATTCATTCTTAAGATAAGGATCATTAGTTAAAATATGCCAATGCCTCTCTAGGATTTCCCTAATTTTCTTATTACCACTATTGAAAGTGGTGATAAAATTACTACTAAAATTTTGGGTAGTCTTATTAGCTGCTTTTTCCTCAATACAGGATGCTTGGGTTAATAGGGCAGCTTTACGTCTAGCTCCTTTGATGAGGTTGGTAGGAAAATTCTTCTGTTTAAACCTTCTTTCTAAAACATTACATTCCCTATTAAAATCTAAGTTTGTAGTACAATTTTTCCTAATCCTCCTAAACTGACCGAACGGAACATTCTTTATCCATGGCGGGTAATGAGCACTATTGAAATTAAGGTAGCTATTGACGTCTACCGTTTTAAAATGGGTTTTCGTGTTAAATTTATTGGAAGCAATATCAAAAGAAATATTTAAGTCAAGAAAATCAATGGACGTGGCCGAAAAAGTATGTGTGAAAGAAAGCCCATATGTGTTCTGGTTAAGGAATTTAATAAAGGATGCAGCTTCAGACTCATTACCTATCCAGATGAAGAGAAGATCGTCAATATAGCGTTTATACCATAAAATATTATTTTTGAAGCGATGATCCTGGTGTATGTAGTCATCTTCAAAATTCCCCATATAGAGGTTGGCATAAGATGGTGCGAACCTGGAACCCATAGCACACCCCTTTATTTGGTTATAAAATTTTTTATCAAAGCTAAACGAATTATGGTGGAGAATAAAATGAACACATTTGGTAATAAAATCAATCTGAACAGAGGGCATGTCGGTTTTGGTGTTTAAAGCAGCTTCAATGACTTCAAGGCCTTTAGAGTGGGGGATATTACTGTATAAAGCAGTGACATCTGCAGTCAGAAAATTAATGGGATGCATGAGATTGGTTACATTGATGGCAAGAAGCTCTCTAATAACTTGTGTGGAGTCCTTGAGATAAGAGGGTAGGCCAGCCACCAGGGGTTGTAAATGCAGATCAACGAAATGGGAAAGGTTGCTCGTCAGGGACCCTATCCCGGAAATGATCGGGCGCCCAGGGGGATTGGTGATGGATTTATGGATCTTGGGAAGATGGTACATAAATGGCAGACTGGGAAATGGCATATGGAGGAAGCCTTTTTCTTTTTTTGTAATAATACCTTCCTGGAAGGCTGTTTCAATCAGATTGGCATATTTTAATGAGTGGTCGTGTAAGGGGTTCACTGTTAATGGAACATAGAAATTAGTATCTCCCAAAATTCTGTAAGTCTCACCCAAATATTGGTCTCTGTTCAAAACTACAATGCCACCTCCTTTGTCAGCTGAACGAATTACGATATTCTCATTTTTTGCCAATGCTTTAAGGGAATTTCTTTTTGTCATGTCGGCTATGTGCGCTTCATCTATGCACTTGCGTATGTTTGATTTTACTGCTGTCCATGGTCCTGAATGTTGTTTTTCTATCTATTGCCTCGTGTGAACTGTCACTTTTTTTTCTCATTAGTGACGTCATCTGAGAACTTTGACCCCAGCCACATTGGCGGGTTTTTTAATTGGTCAGTGTGTATTTAAACTGTGCAGATGTTTTATTTTCTTTTATGGCCTGATGAAGATGCCGGTGCGGCATTGAAACGCGTAGCCTTTTGCAATAAACCACCCTTACCTGTTACCTTGCTTGCTAATTGCTTCCCTGTGCAGCAGCGCCTTGGAGACTCAATCTTTTTCTGTATACCAGCATTACATTTGCGGTCTTCTGCGGAACACCGGCACCGAGTCCTGGCAGCAGCAGCAACCTTTCTCTCCACCGTTCGTTGTCCCTTGTCTCTAGGTGAGCACCTTATTGGACTTCGGGATTTTGCATCTTTTTACCTTTGGTAATCTACACTATGTGGCGCCGTGTTTTGTGTCTCTTCTCTGCCTAGGTCAGGATGTCACTCTCCCTCCGGATCTGATGTCCTGTTGCAAAGTTTTGCTTCACCGCGGTTGTGGTTTCTCTCTCGTGTGAACCACGCCATAGAAGCTTTTCTTTCCCACTGGCTGCCACTTTTCTCTTTTCACCGAAGCAAGTTTGTTGTGAATCATCTATATTTATCTACCTTCATCCCACTGAGGATCTGAGTTCCAGCAAGGAATTATTCAACAATCATGACTGATTTCATCAACGATAGGAGGCACTTTCGTGAACAATGGATCTTACAATCACTGGGATTGCTTTCAAATACGGATCTTACTGAAACTGTGAGTAACACCTATACTCCGGAACTCACCAAAATAATGACTGACTTGTTTCTAACACTGGAGGATCTTTTGAAAAATGAAGCAAAACAGAATATAGACTGCCTGTTTTTGCAAACATACATCACCGAAGGCATCACTCCCAGGGGATTGATGATTACGTTAACTAATCCTTATCCCTCTGACATAGAATTCAGCTCAGATTGGCAGGCACTGCTAGACCAGTGCCAATCAGGTGCCCTCAAATTGCTCCTCTCTAAGAGGACTATTGTCAGTGACTCTTTAAAAACCGAGATCTCTTTGCTTAAGGATAAATTGGTGAATTTTTCAGACCACCCTGATTTCCCAAAAATAGAAACATCCATTAACAATAGGCTCAGTACCTACGAGAAAGATCTGATTCTCCGTAAATCAAACAAATTTAAGAGAGATCGCTGTGAGCATCATCAAATTAATGTTATTGAGGATATTACTGCAGGTTCAGCACTTTTGAGTGATACTGCCATTGATTGTTCTACTACTAATAAAGGTAGAGTTGGAAAAAAGAGTTTTTTTCCCCTAACGGAGGGTAGACCTCGCAGATACCCCCGCAATGAGTTTCCAGAGGTTGAATCACGTAGGTTTTCACCTCACAGTAGGACATTCAAAAACAGCCACAGAAATATGAATTCTGTTGAGCTCCATACTAACCCTACCCGCTTTGACAATTCTTCAGTAATGTCCCACACCACTGAATCTGTGGTTCTTCAAGCTAAAGTTAATTCCAAAAGTACTGCTGTCACCTGTTCCAAAGTTACTGATTATACGTCCTCCATTAATCATCTTTCAGATATTCCTGTCAATGCGTTTAGATCCTCTGAATTAGAAACGCGATTATTACAATTTCAATCTACCCTGGATAACCCTTCCACTCCTACTATTATTTCACCCTCCACAAATATCTCCATGGTACTCTCAGAGCATGATTTATCCACTTCTCTGTTACAATTATCCACCCATGATACCTCCACCCATCTTTTGGATAATTTTTTCCCTACAAATATAGAAGGCGCTGGTATTCCATCACCCTCCAATGATGCACTCCATGATAATCATGATCCCCCTACCATAGCTCCTATATCCTTTTTGGATACCACCACTTCTTTTTTAGGACTCCCCTCCCAATTAACCATGCCCCCTGTTACACCCACTTTCAACAGCGACGACCAACTTGTGACTTCTCTCCTAAGCCCGAAAATCCAAACTATCACACATTTTTTCCCATTGGTACAGAAAATTTCCATAAAAAGAAAATTAGATACAGAGGAAGAAGAGGAGGTCGTAAGCGCAATAAAGCAACCCCTCTCGACAACTCTAAAAAAACATCGGACCAATCATTAAAAATGAAAATTTTCAACCTGTCCTCTCACAGTTTGAATCCACATGAGATTAGCTTGCTCAATAAAGGCCTTTCATTTTGTCCAGTTGCATCTCCCAATAATTTTGATCTCTTTATGGACCTCAATAGATTCATCCGTAAACTTACTCTGACCAGACACTTTTCGCTTTCCAAAATGGTGCCCTTATCTGTAACACCCGTCCCTACGCCTGAATCTACCACATACGATACTGTTCCGTCAGTTATCACCACTAATCTCAAACCTAAATCATGTTTTTATCCCCTGCACCATCAGGGCTCCCTTTTAGAAACTTTTTCCACTCTTGTAGGGAATGAGTTCAGAACTCTTGGCAAACCTGCACACAAACCCGATAATCTCACCTACCAGGAAAGAAATTCCCTTAAAGCATTGGCAAAAAATGAGAATATCGTAATTCGTTCAGCTGACAAAGGAGGTGGCATTGTAGTTTTGAACAGAGACCAATATTTGGGTGAGACTTACAGAATTTTGGGAGATACTAATTTCTATGTTCCATTAACAGTGAACCCCTTACACGACCACTCATTAAAATATGCCAATCTGATTGAAACAGCCTTCCAGGAAGGTATTATTACAAAAAAAGAAAAAGGCTTCCTCCATATGCCATTTCCCAGTCTGCCATTTATGTACCATCTTCCCAAGATCCATAAATCCATCACCAATCCCCCTGGGCGCCCGATCATTTCCGGGATAGGGTCCCTGACGAGCAACCTTTCCCATTTCGTTGATCTGCATTTACAACCCCTGGTGGCTGGCCTACCCTCTTATCTCAAGGACTCCACACAAGTTATTAGAGAGCTTCTTGCCATCAATGTAACCAATCTCATGCATCCCATTAATTTTCTGACTGCAGATGTCACTGCTTTATACAGTAATATCCCCCACTCTAAAGGCCTTGAAGTCATTGAAGCTGCTTTAAACACCAAAACCGACATGCCCTCTGTTCAGATTGATTTTATTACCAAATGTGTTCATTTTATTCTCCACCATAATTCGTTTAGCTTTGATAAAAAATTTTATAACCAAATAAAGGGGTGTGCTATGGGTTCCAGGTTCGCACCATCTTATGCCAACCTCTATATGGGGAATTTTGAAGATGACTACATACACCAGGATCATCGCTTCAAAAATAATATTTTATGGTATAAACGCTATATTGACGATCTTCTCTTCATCTGGATAGGTAATGAGTCTGAAGCTGCATCCTTTATTAAATTCCTTAACCAGAACACATATGGGCTTTCTTTCACACATACTTTTTCGGCCACGTCCATTGATTTTCTTGACTTAAATATTTCTTTTGATATTGCTTCCAATAAATTTAACACGAAAACCCATTTTAAAACGGTAGACGTCAATAGCTACCTTAATTTCAATAGTGCTCATTACCCGCCATGGATAAAGAATGTTCCGTTCGGTCAGTTTAGGAGGATTAGGAAAAATTGTACTACCAACTTAGATTTTAATAGGGAATGTAATGTTTTAGAAAGAAGGTTTAAACAGAAGAATTTTCCTACCAACCTCATCAAAGGAGCTAGACGTAAAGCTGCCCTATTAACCCAAGCATCCTGTATTGAGGAAAAAGCAGCTAATAAGACTACCCAAAATTTTAGTAGTAATTTTATCACCACTTTCAATAGTGGTAATAAGAAAATTAGGGAAATCCTAGAGAGGCATTGGCATATTTTAACTAATGATCCTTATCTTAAGAATGAATTGCCCATCAAACCCGTAGTCACGTTCAGACGTTCTAAATCTCTTAAAAATATATTAGCCCCAAGTAGACTGAGTAATCCACCGACCATTAGCACCACTCTGCTGCCTAAATTATTAGGCTCTTTCAAATGTGGCCATCAACGATGTATGTGCTGTACTGTGATCACTCATAGAGCCACTAAATATAAGTCAACAGTGACCGATGAATCTTTTAAGATTAATAATTTCCTCAATTGTGGGAGTTCTTATATAGTATATATGCTCGAATGCCCTTGTCATCTACAATATATAGGCCGCACTACTCAGTGCCTACGAACCAGAATTAATAGTCACAGGTTCAATGTCACCTCTGGTTTTATGAAACATAGTGTTTCACGCCATTTCGCCTCCACACATAACAATCATTTTAATGAAATAACGGTCACACCCATTGAACTAATCTCATCAAACACTACTAATAGGTTTAATAAACTCAAGCAACGCGAAAACTATTGGATCTTTAAACTCAGGACTCTACAACCATATGGTCTTAATGATCTAACTGAATCTTCCCTTGATTAAATATCATTTACTAACAGTTCATTTATCAATATTTTTTCCATCCATGCATCTTCAATCCCTTTGCCCGTTCGTTTGGGTCCGTTTTTTCCTAACATCTGAGAGTGTTTTGCACTTCCCAGCATCATGTTTTCCTTTAAATTCGTTTGTCTCATAATTTTAGGTCATTTCTTTGTAACGGCAATTTTTCGCTATCATATAAGGATTATTAGTGGTATTCCCTTCCTGCCCACCATTTTCATGATACCCTTTTTTTCCAATCACTCCCTTACATTTAGGCTCTATAATTTATATATATATATTATATATTTTATATATTTTTTATTTTATTGTATTTGATTATTTTGATTTATCTACATATTGTTTATCATCAGCCCCCTGATGATTTAACTTTAGATTGGTGTTGATGTTACTTGGTCCCTTTTACCCCGTGTTTTTATGTCCATCATTTGTTGATTTATTATTTCTTGTACTGCATCCACATCATTGTATTACATAATTGTACATCATCATTTAAATTGTATCTCATAATTGTATAGTATCCCATCAAAAGAACATCGCTATTTATATCTTTGCCCATTACAGTTGACCCTGCCCGGCTTTCAATCTACAAATGCGCTGTCCCTTATCTATTCATTTCTATCTCTTAACATTATTTTTTATACTCTTTTCAACATCCTTTTGGATGCTATCATCCAAACATCCATTTAGATGCTTTTTTCTCTTCTTGTAACTTTATCGCGGCTTATTTATATATTTATATGAGTTTACTGTAGATTTGGATGCTTTTCTTTTATATGTGGCAATTATTATTTTTATTTCAACATTTGTGCATTTTATTATTGATTATCCCTTCTGCAATTTCGTATTTTTATACCCTATGTACCATTTTTGTCATGTCGGCTATGTGCGCTTCATCTATGCACTTGCGTATGTTTGATTTTACTGCTGTCCATGGTCCTGAATGTTGTTTTTCTATCTATTGCCTCGTGTGAACTGTCACTTTTTTTTCTCATTAGTGACGTCATCTGAGAACTTTGACCCCAGCCACATTGGCGGGTTTTTTAATTGGTCAGTGTGTATTTAAACTGTGCAGATGTTTTATTTTCTTTTATGGCCTGATGAAGATGCCGGTGCGGCATTGAAACGCGTAGCCTTTTGCAATAAACCACCCTTACCTGTTACCTTGCTTGCTAATTGCTTCCCTGTGCAGCAGCGCCTTGGAGACTCAATCTTTTTCTGTATACCAGCACAAAAAAATTAAATAAAAAGTGATAAAAAAAAAATCGCATGTACCCCAAAATGGTACCAATGAAAACTACAGATTGTCCCGCAACAAATAAGCCCTCACAGGGCTCCGGTGGTGAAAAAATAAAAAAGTTCTGGCTTTCAGAATATGGCGATGCAAAATGTGCAGAGTGTCCAAAAGTGGATAAGATCGGGCGCCATTTATCACTGCGACACCGGCCACACATCTATGAATTATTATTTATTTACCGCATTATTATACCCTCTTATTATGCCCTGATGTACTCTGCCCAGCTTACATATGCCCCCTCATTATAAACTGAAATACCAGCAAAACCCCAAACAGAACTACTACCAAGCAAAATCTGCGCTCCAAAAGCAAAATGGCGTTCCCTCCCTTCTGAGCCCTGCAGCGTGCCCAAGCATCAGTTTGCGCCCACACATATGGCGTCGCCATACCCGAGAGAACCCGCTTAACGTTTTATGAGGTATTTGTCTTCTGTGGCACAAACTGGGCACGACATATTATCCACTAAAATGGCATATCGGTGGAAAATTGCAATTTTCACTTTGAACCATCCGTTGCGCATTAACCCCTTTGCGCACTATGACTTAATTGCCCGTCATGGTGCGGCGGTTGATGTATGGAGCCGGCTCACGTGCTGAGCCCGCTCCATACGCTGCGGGTCTCGGCTGTGTATTACAGAAGCCTGTAAGAATAACAATATACTGCAATACATTAGTATTGCAGTATATTGTACCAGCGATCCAATGATCGCTGGATCAAGTCCCTAAGGGGATTGATTAATAAAATGTGTAGAAGAATTATAGTTATTAGTAGTGAGAATATTTTTTTTGTAAGTTAAAAAAACAAAACACCTTTTCGCATTTTTCTTCTAAAGTAATGTAATAAAATGAACAAAATTGGTATCGCTACGTCCGTAAAAGTCAGAACTATTACAATATACCATTATTTAATTTGCACAGTGCACACTTTAAAAAAATGTTATAATTGAAACCGCCAAAATCGCTGTTTTTTTTTTTTTGTCACCTTCGCTCTAAAAAAAAAATTGTAATACACCTTTTGAATCACTTTTTATGTACCAAAAAATGGTATCAATAAAAACTGCAGCTCCTCCCGCAAGAAATAAGCCCGCACACCACTCTATTGATGGAAAAATAAAAAAGTTATGGCTCTTGGAAAGCGGGGAGTGAAAATCTAAAATATGAAAGCAAAAAATGGATCAGTCCTGAAAGGGTTAATTAATTTCTAATGAAAAAACGTATAACCCCATGTGGGGTATTTCCGTACTCGGGAGAAATAGCTTTATAAAAAATGTTTGTTTTTTTTCCTCCTTTATCCCTTGTGAAAATTAGAAAATTCAACATTTTAGTGGAAAAAATGTTGATATTAATTTTCGCGCCCTAATTCTAATAAACTCTGCAAAAGACCCGTGGGGTGTAAATGCTCACTTTACCCCTAGAAAAATTCCTTGAAGGTTTTTCCAAAATGGGGTCACTTTTGGGGGGTTTCCACTGTTTTGGTCCCTCCAGTGCATTGCAAATGCGACATGGCACCGAAAACCATACCAGCAAAATCATAAATCCAAATGGCGCTCCTTCCCTTCTGAGCCCTGCTGTGGGTCCAAATAGCAGTTTATTACCACATATGGGGTATTGTCGTAATCGGGAGACGTGGCTTTACAAATGTTGGGGTGCATTTTCTTCGTTATTCCTTGTAAATAATAAAAATTTCTATGTTGTTTCAGAAAAAAAGTACATTTTAATTTTTACAGACTAATTCCAATATATTTAGCGAAAAACCTGTGTGGTCAAAATGCTAACTATACCCCTAGATAAATACCTTAAGGGGTCTAGTTTTCGAAATGGGGTCGTTTATGGGGAGTTTCTATCGTTCTGGCAGCTCAAAGCTTCTCCAAATGTACAGTGGGGCCTAAAACATTTTCAAGCAAAATATGAGTCCTGAAAGCCTCCGGGTGCTCCCTTCCTTTGGGGCCCTGCCGTGTGTCCAAACAACGCATTAGGGCCACAATGTGGGTATTTTTGAAAACAGGAGAAAGAGGGTGATAGATTTTGGGGTGTGTTTCTTCATTTTCATGTTCGCTTTACAAAGAAATCGGTCTTCAAACAAATACTTTTATGAAAAAAGTGAAATTATTATTTTTTTCACCTGATATGCATTAAATTTAGCAAAGAACTGTGGGGTCAAAATAATTACTATACACCTAAATAATTACGTTATGGGGTCTAGTTTTCGAAATGGGGTAGTTTATGGGGAGTTTCTATCGTTCTGGCAGCTCAAAGCCTCTCCAAATGTACAGTGGGGCCTAAAACATTTTCAAGCAAAATAGGAGTCCTGAAAGCCTCCGGGTGCTCCCTTCCTTTTGGAACCTGCCGTGTGTCCAGGCAGCGCATTAGGGCCACAATGTGGGTATTTTTGAAAACAGGAGAAACAGGGTGATAGATTTTGTGGTGTGTTTCTTCATTTTCATGGTCGCTTTACAAAGAAATTGGTCTTCAAACTGATACTTTTATGAAAAAAAGTGATTTTTATTTTTTTTCACCTGCTATGTATTCAATTTAGCAAAAAACTGTGGGGTCAAAATACTTACTATACCCCTAGGTAAATACCTTAAGGGGTCTAGTTTTCTAAATGGGGTCATTTGTGGGGGTTTCCACCATTCTGACACCTATGAGCCTCTGAAAACCTGGCTTGGTGCAGGAAAACAAAATGTACTTCAAAATTTATAAAATGATTATTCAATTTGTAAGTCCTCTAAATTGCTGAAAATTTATTTTATTTTTTCAAAAGTGCTGCCAAAATAGAGTAAAGAGATATAAATATATATTTAATTAAAAAAACATATTGCAGTTAAAAATAGGGGGAAATGGTAATTTTTACAAAATTTCTTCAATTTTTCTATTTTTTTATTAATTTCCGCAAATTGTATCAGTCTACTTTTACCACTAAAATAAAGTACAACATGTGACGAAAAAACAATGTCAGAATTACTTGGATATTCAAAACTTTCACAGAGTTATTCTCTGATAAAGTCAGACATACCAGATTTGACAAATCTGGCTTGGTCATTAAGGTACAAACATGCCCGGTCATTAAGGAGTTAAAGAGGCTCTGTCACCACATTATAAGTGCCCTGTCTCCTACATAAGGAGATGGGCGCTGTAATGTAGGTGACAGTAATGCTTTTTATTAAAAAAAACGATCTTTTTTCACAACGTTAGGAGCGATTGTGGTTTATGCTAATGAGCTTTCTTAATTCCCAAGTGGGCGTACTTTTATTTTCGACCAAGTGGGCGTTGTACAGAGGAGTGCATGATGCTGACCAATCGGCATCATGCACTCCTCTCCATTCATTTACACTGCACTAGCGATATAGTTATATCACTATGTGCAGCTACATACACAAACCCTAACATTACTACAGTGTCGTGATAATGAATACACATGACCATCCAGCCTGGACGTCATGTGTACTCAAAAAAAAGGAGTCAGAAGTGTCAGGATTCTGTGACATTCCGGCAAGTGAAACCAAATCTCGCGAGATTACGGAGCTAAACCTTTTTTTTATTAGAAAGTAATTAACCTTTGCAGGACTGATCCTTTTTTGCTTTTCCATTTTAGTTTTTCACTCCCCGCCACCCCCCCCTTCCAAATGGCATAACTTTTTTATTTTTCAATCAATAGAGGGGTGTGAGGGCTTATTTTTTGCGGGAAGAGTTGTAGTTTCTATTGAAACCACTTTATTCTGTGGGTCAATACGATTACAGTGATACCAAATGTATTTTATATATATATATATATATATATATCTTACTACTTTTACAAAGAAAAACACTATTTGTCTGACCATAAGACACACCCAGGTTTTAGACAACAGAAAATAAGAAAAAAATTATTAGTCAAAAAATAATTTATTTTGTTTCACCACATTCTGAGAGCCAAAACTTTTTTTATATTTTTTTTTATCGATTGAGCGGTGTGAGGGCTTATTTTGTTGCAGGACGAAATTATTAAATTTTTTACATTGTGCTTGGGGAAAAATGGGAAAAGGTGTTTTTTTGTTTTTTTTTTACACTCCTAAAAATGTATCTAACATTTTTTTTTCTACATATTTTATTAGTTCCCCTAGGGAACGTAAACCAGCGGCCATTTGGTTACATGTGGAGTTATGAAACAGCGTAACTACCTAGGTAGTGTAATATATTCCAACTGTCAGTCTGACGTCATGGTCACTCTGACATTAAAAAGGCTCTGTCACTACATTATAAATGCCTTATCTTGTACTAATGTGATCGGCGCTGTAATGTCGATTACAGCAGTGTTTTTTTAGTTATGACCTATTTTAGCTTTATGCTAATGACTTTCTTAACCCCTTAACGACCGACATATAGTGTGTTTACGTCGGCCGTTCAGGGTAGTTCTTCTGAAGCGCCGCCTTTTCACGTCGGCACTTCAGAAGTACTCTCCCCGCATTGTGCAGGGTGCCTCTGAAGCCTGGGCTGTTGGGAACATCTTGCCTTGCTGTAAATTTCACACAAACGTTAGCGAGGTGTCAGGATTGTGAATAGACATAACGTCCTGGCTGGTAGTGATGTATATTCACTCTCAGGACACTTGAGTAACGTTAATGTGTGTGTATATGGCTACACATAGTGATCTAGTAAGATCACTATGTGCTGTGTAAATGAATGGAGAGAAGTGTATGACGCTGATAGGTCAGCTTCATACACTTCTCTCCACAATGCCCACTTGGTCAAAAAGTAAAACGCGCTCAGTTGTCCTTTAAGAAAGTCATTAGCATAAATCTTATATAGGTCATAGATCCGTCAAAAATGATCGTTTTTCTAAATAAAAAACACTGCTGTAATCTACATTACTGCGCCGATCACATTATGTACAAGATGGGGCACTTATAATGTGGTGACAGAGCCTCTTAAGTCTACTTCCATACATGGCAGACCTGGAGGCCGGTGTCTGGCCTCCAGATTCCATCACAAGCATCGGCAACTCCCACATTTGCATGGGGGCTGCCGATTTGCTACAAACCCCCTAAATGTGGCGACACTCTGACAGGAAGCCTATCAGGAGGCTGGCCATGATAGGCTTCCGTACATGGCAGACACGGAGACCATTGTATGGCCTCCGGTCGCCATGCTAGCCATCGGCAAACCTTGCAATTTCATTGTGAGGACTGCCAATGTGCTAGAAACCCCTAAAATGCTGTGATTGTAATCTCCGACAGTGTGCACCGCTAACCGCGCAGTAACTACGTCCTCGTGTGCTAAGACACTGGCCACCAGGACAGTTGCGTCGTGGTGCGTCTAGGGGTTAAATTTGATTACATTTCTTCCTATTCACTCTGCCCGGCCAGAAGTTCTGCTTTTCATCTGTATTTTTTTATTTTTTCTCGACACAGGCTCGTGCACGAGAGTTAGTATACACACAGTCCTGTGTCAGTAAAGAACTGCCCTTACGTAGGTCAGTGAGGTATCAATTATTCCGCCCCCCATGTCTTTTGGCCCTCCCCACTAGTTTTCCCTTCCCCTTTTAGTTTTTCCCGCCTACCTGCTTTATCTGAGGTGCGGTCACAAAATCATGTGACCGCACCTCAGATATCTAATTTGATCCCTGTTTCCATGTACTGATTAGTATGAGTTACTGTCCGCTCTGACTGATACCATTGAGAAATAGCATGCACTGATGAAAATGGTGCCGCTATTGAAGCAGAAACAAATGAACGGAGCGGACATTGAGGAGGCTGTGGACCAATAGGATGCGTCAAACCTGTGACTTCTAACGTATACCCTGGTTTGAGGCATCCTATTGGTCCACAGCCTCCTCAATGTCTGCTCCGTTCATTCTTTGCTTCTACTTCAATAGCAGCACGATTTTCTTTGCGTACATGCTATTCCTAAATTTTTAGGGGCGGGCAGCACACGAGTACTGAAGAATAGCATGCACGCAAAGAAAATCGTGCTGCTATTAAAGTAGAAGCAGAGAAAGAATGTAGTGGACATTGAGGAAGCTGTGGACCAATAGAATGCCTCAAACCCGGGACTTTTGACGTATACCCTGGTTTGAGGCATCCTATTGGTCCACAGTCACCTCAATGCACTCCCTGTTGAATTCTTTGCTTACGCCTCAATGCCTGCCTGATTTTGTTCTCATTAAAACTCCTCAGTGCGCTGCCCGCCTGGAAAAAAATAGTGGCCCTGGAAAACCCCTTTAAGTTTCTACAACTTTCCAATATATTTTCTGTATTAACTTCTCACAGTTTTCAAGATCTCGGTTTGTTCTTATTCAGTAGGAACATTCATTGTTTACTTCCAGCTGATAAAATTCTATCCATGGTCATGTGATTGACACACAGGTGCTGGCATTATTCAAAACCCCAGCTCTGATACACATACTGTAACAAACTGCACCTGTGTGTCCATCACATGACCATGGGCTGAATATTATCAGCTGGAAGTAAACTATGAATGTTCCTACTGAATAAAACAACAAGCAGAGACCTTGAAAACTGTGAGCAATTAATACAGAAAGTATATTGGAAAATTATACAATTTTTAGTCATACAAAAACTAACATTAATTTGCAAAACTGGACAACCACTCTAATTTATTTTTTATTTTTTTGTAGGAAGCAGATTGTTAAGATATTGCAGATCAATCCTGTAAAATAAATACTTTGTAAACTGTATTATTATTTTGACAGCTTGAAAACTGATACAAGTTTTCTAAATATTCCTTAGTTGTTTCTTAGTGCCCTGAGTGCACTAAAAAGCCGGGATGGGTCCAAGATCTCACTACAGTTGATGAAGATGACCTCTTGTCTGGAGCGCTCTCTAGGTGATGTGAGTTTCCTATGCCTAACAGCTATTTATTTTTAGTTATCTTCTTGAAATCTACATGTATGGTACAAAATAAATGACACAGTTTATGGCTCTCTGGTATGCTCCTCTGTGACATAGTGAAACAGGTTATCACAACCTCCCAAAAGAAAGAGAAACTACGCCCACAGTCGTGACAAAATGCTGAACATAGTTCCCGGTCAGGTTAGTTGGATAAAGCTGGCAAAGTAACAGCTCGATCCATGCAATGGCAACGCATTATGATTTAACATAACACTGAGAACTTACTGTATATTTGTGTTCAGGCAGCATAATACATTTACTCCCAATGAAGTTCAGTGATCACACACAAATACTTGCACATAGGCCCCCAGTCAGTAAATCTGGTTCACAGAAAATGATAGTACATAACCAAAGATTTGTATTAATTAAAGTACTGTCTTGAAACTTATTATAGCACAGTCTTCTTTTCAATTACAATTTCAATTGATACATATTTTAGTGTTCTGGTGCTAATAATTTGTGCTCCGTGTTAGTTTTAGCAAAAGAACAAGACTTGTGTATTCAACCATTTATATATAGTCATGCAATGTTCTCCATATAAGTTGCTTTGTGTTAAAATAGTATATATCACAGAACGGGTCTTCTTTAAAGCTATTACCGTCAACCAACTGAACAGCCCCCCTAAAATTCTGTTTTTGGGGCTTCTCAAAAGCATGCGCTTCATGTTGATTATCTGTGAGGTATTACACCGCTAGCATTTCTAAACATATATACATGTAGAGTGTTTTATGTATGTTAGCCATGTGATCTTGCATAGCATGTGCATTTGATCTTCTCCACCGCTCCTCTGGCCAGCTCAATGGGTGCCATAACACCCACGGGCACTAGTCAAGTTGCTTGAACAGAACATGTACTGTGACAGATCTCCTTTGATTATATGACTGGGGAGATTTCTATGAACTGGTGCATAGGAAAGTGGAGGAACAATCAATTAAGTCACTGATTCATTGTTTTTACTTTCCTTAAATTTATTTTATTTATATTCAGAAAATATATCTACTAATTTAACTATATAACCTGTCACAGGCAGCATTTTAGTATCTGAGAGCACAATTTAACATATGCTTGAAAATGAAAAAACAAAACCAAAAGACATTTAAATACATAAAAGGATTAAAACCGCAAGCGTGCAGAGTTTTCTTGCAATAATTGTTGATGTGGGAATGGGCCAAATATTTGTACGCTCTATGGCCATCTTGCAGGTGTCCTTATTCAAAGCGTCACTGTCTCATGACACACAACAAAAAACTAATCATTACACATTTTGTAAACTTTTTTGTTTAAATGTTTAAAGTGTGTCTCCAGTTATAAATGAAAAAACATATTCTGCTGGTCTTAAAGGATTTGTCCAGGCACGGACAACTGATGACCTATCCACTGGATAGGTAATCAGTATATGATCGGTGAGGGTCCGACACCCGAACCCCGCAGAGATCAGCTGTTTCCGGGAACCAGATGTCCGTGCCAAAAGCAGGTGGGTCCGGTCACGGATTAGCGGCCGAGCTGCAGTACTGCAGCTCTGATCATATTCAAGTGAATAGGATCAGAGCTGCAGCACGACTGCTGTGCAGTAGTCGGAGTCATCTGCTTCCGGCTCCGACTACTGAATACCCTTCATAACATCCAGCGGGCGGAGGCAGCAGGAGCAGCTGATCGGTGCTGGGTCCGGTTGTCGGACCCTCACCGATCATATACTGATAACCTATCCACAGGATAGGTAATCAGTTGTCCGTGCGTGGACAACCCCTTTAAGCTAATCAATAGGAGATTTGCAACAGGGACTTAGGCTACATTCACACGAGGGTATCAGATTCACGCGCGTGAATCTGATCCGTTATGCATCAGTGTGCTTTGCGAGGGGCATTCGTTATTCACGCACTCGCAAAGCACATTTTTTTTTTTATTATTTGCAATTGAATTGATGCGTAAATCACGCACAGCACACGGAGGTGTATCCGTGCGCTGTGTGGGATTTTCACGCACCCATTGACTTCAATGGGCGATAGGTGCGTGAAAAACGCACCAATACAGGACATGCAGTGAGTTTTACGCAACGGACACACGCTGTGTGAAAACTCCTTGATGTGTGAATGGCCGCATTGAAATCAATGGGTGAGCGTTTTTCACGCACAGCACACAGACGAGTTTTACGCTAGTCTAAATGAGCCCTTACAACTGCATATGGATTTCTATGAGACAGAGCATAGGGCTCTGTCTGCTGCTGGAGCTTTTCAGCTAGTTGCAGGAGTGTGCAGCATCAGTGTCTGTGCTGCTGGAGCTCAGAAAGTAGTTGGACTTTGCTAATGAACTACACGGCAAACTGAAAGCATTTCAGCATATGTTTTGTCATATATAACTGGAGGTACACTTTAAATCTAAGAACTATTTCTGTATAAATATTCACAATAACATCGTTAGTTGCCTTGTTCACTTTTGCATTGTTCACTTTGTATATGAATTCTGTTTTAGGTATATTTAATAATTGGTAAAGATTGTCCCTTCTTATTGAGAGATCTTCTTGCATCCCAGGAATTGGCCAAAATTTTTAGTCAATCTGTGGTAAGTATATCTCGCGCTGATGTAATGAGATAGGAGGCAGGCCATTTACGGGCCATGGTGGACTTGGCAATCAAACTGGTAGCAGAATTAAAATCAATTGAAACATAAGTTTATTACTTGTAACACGACCAATGTAAACAAATAAAAACATATTATATATCTATTATATACTGTGTATATATATAAAATTATTGTATGCTGGGACAAGTTATGTCAAAAAAACCAAATAACACCTGAATACCAATATACTATCTGAAAGTAGACACATAGCTCATTGTGGAAATGCCACCCAGCACTTTACCATCATTGGCACCTTCATGCCATTTTGAATCAAAGCATGACATTTCCTAAAAAATAAATCATAAAAATTCTAGTTTATGGCTAAAAGTCTGGTTAAAGCAGCACTTGAGATGCACAACACCTCCTAATAATAAAAGTACAAGATGTGCAGAGCTCATCAATGGCAGAGGCAGGGCGTAACAGGAGCAGAAAGAAGGTAGACCTGGGGGCCTTCATTGTGCCCCCGGGCTGCCATGACCACCATCAGCACCCCGCAGTCTCGGGGGGGGGGGGGGGGGCTGTCGGAGGAGACTGATCTCTTTCTAACGGCTTAGATGCCGCGGTCGCTGTTGACTGCGGCATCTAAGTGGTTAAACGGCAAGGACCAGAGTTATCTCTGTTCCTGGCCATTAGTGCGTGGTGTCAGCAGTAAAACACAGAAAACACCGCAAGCATATGGAGTGGGCTCAGTCCGTGAGCCCACTCCATACTTCAACCCCTGCACGATGACATACAGTTTCGTCATGGTGCGTCAAGCAATTAATGATTGGCTAAGTCTTCACAGTTGGAACAAATCAAATGTTAATTAACCCCTTAATAACCGTGTCTGTTTGTCATCTAATAAGCAAGCCAGATTTAAAAAATCTGGTGGGTATGACTATATGGGTGTAAATCGCGGTAAAAAAGCATGCGGTTTTTTTTTCTGTGCGGTTTTCAACCATGCAGCAAAACAACATCATGTGAATCCACCCTAAGGGTACGTTCACACGTAAACTCAAAAACGTCTAAAAATACGAAGCTGGTTTCAAGGGAAAACTGATTCAAATTTTCAGACGTTTTTTAAGTAACTCGCGTTTTTTACAGACGTTTCTGGAGCTGTTTTCTATAGAATCAATGAAAAACGACTCCAAAAACGTCCCAAAAGTGACCACTTATTTTTCGCAGCCGTAAAAAAACGGACCGTCGGAACAGAACGAAGTTTTTCCCATTGAAATTAATGGGCAGATGTTTGGAGGCGTTCTGCTTCCAATTTTTTGGGCCTATTATGGCCTGAAAAACGGCCAAAAATAGGCCGTGTGAACATACCCTCACAGAGAGTAACTGTAAAGGTTTTGCAAATCCAAATAATTCTGAGTGTTTCTCTGTCACACATTGTACTATATTTTACTGGTAAAAATAGGCCGATACGATTTGCATTTTCTTTTAAATTATAAACTCCCTTTTATAATGAAAGTTTGGAACAAAAATGTCCTTTTCATATTTTAAGTATAATATTTCACATAGATATGCATATGCTGTACTAATGTGTTTTTGAAAATTTTATATTTCCATATTTATTTTTATTTTATATTTATTTCTTTTGACTGCAATTATTTTTTATTTTTTTGAAATTACATTTTTAAACATACTACAGGGCTTACAATTTTAACAATGTTGTGAAGTACGATTTTTTTTTCATGCACCAAGCAAGTTTGCAGAGGCTTAGAGGTGCCAGAATATAAGGAACCCCCCCCCCCCAAAAAAAAGACAAATGCGCTCTTTATAGGACATGTTTTTCGTACATGAAACTGGGAAAATGCACACCAACATTTTATTGTCCTGCTTCTTTTGTTTTCAGGAATGCCCCCACTTAAAACTTAATCTGTTGCCTGGCCACACGGTGCGGCTCAAAACGATAGGAACCTTTGGTTTACAGGAAATAATTTTAGCTTGAATGACTTAGGGCATGACCACACATGGCGGAATTCCTCCGCAACTGTCCGCATCCATGCCGCACAGAATCTGCGTTGCAGATTCTGCTGCGGATCTGCACAAAATGTGCAGTACATTGATGCGGACTAGCTGCTGCGGACTGCGGGAAAAGTGCTTCCCTTCTCCCTATCAGTGCAGGATAGAGAGAAGGGACAGCACTTTCCCTAGTGAAAGTAAACGAATTTCATACTTACCGGCCGTTGTCTTGGTGACGCGTCCCTCTTTCGGCATCCAGCCCGACCTCCCTGGATGACGCGCCAGTCCATGTGACCGCTGCAGCCTGTGCTTGGCCTGTGATTGGCTGCAGCCGTCACTTACACTGAATCGTCATCCTGGGAGGCCGGACTGGAGACAGACGCAGGGAGTTCTCGGTAAGTATGAACTTATATATTTTTTTACAGATACATGTATATTGAGATCGGTAGTCACTGTCCCGGGTGCAGAAACAGTTACTGCCGATCGCTTAACTCTTTCAGCACCCTGGACAGTGACTATTTACAGACGTCTCCTAGCAACGCTCCCGTCATTACGGGAGCCCCATTGACTTCCTCAGTCTGGCTGTAGACCTAGAAATACATAGGTCCAGCCAGAATGAAGAAATGTCAAGTTAAAAAAGCAAGACGCATCCGCAGCACACATGACATGTGCATGACAGCTGCGGACTTCATTGCGGAACTTTGAATCTCCATTGAAGTCAATGGAGAAATTCCGCCATGAGTCCGCCACTGCTCCGCAACAGACAGAGCATGCTGCGGACACCAAATTCCGCTCCGCAGCCTATGCTCCGCAGCGGAATTGTACGCATCGTGTAAACGAACACTGCTAAATTAAAGTGAAAGTCAATGGAGAAACGGCTCCGCTGCGGATTAACGCTGCGGAGTGTCCGCAGCGGAATTTAAGTGAAATTCCGCCATGTGTGAACCCGCCCTTAGGCTGGGTTCACACAGAGTTTTTTGCAGGCAGAAAATCTGCCTGCACGCCGATTTTCGCAGCGTTTTTCGCCCTCTGCTATTGAGCGCCGCAGGCAAAAAAACGCCGCCAAATACGCTTCTTCTGCCTCCCAT
The DNA here is from genome assembly GCF_050947455.1 of Rhinoderma darwinii. Lineage (NCBI taxonomy): Eukaryota > Metazoa > Chordata > Amphibia > Anura > Rhinodermatidae > Rhinoderma > Rhinoderma darwinii. The sequence continues at coordinate 305,757,113 of NC_134690.1, read as the reverse complement.
TGATGTCAATGGGAGGTCAGAAGCTTAAACGACAGAAGATGGGGCATGTCCCTTCTTTTTCCCGTGAGCCGTTTCTTCCGCTCGCGGGAAGAAAACTCCTCCGCCTCACATTGAAATCAATGGGAGGCTTTTTTTGCGCGTTTTCTGACGCGGTTTCCGCATCAAAAAACGTGTCAAAAAACTCTGTGAACTGGCCCTTATAGGTCCTTGTTTGTGAAGGATTTGAGCTGGCACAATGATGCAACACCTCCAAAAGTGACCCCCATTTTGAAAACTACGCCCACTAAGGTATTTATCTAGGGGTGTAGTGAGAATTTATTTATTTTTCTTTTTGGGGTCTTTCCCTATTGGTATCTTTTGAAGGGATATAGTGAGAATATTTTTTTAATTTTGGGGTTTTTCTTGTATTCTAATTTATAAATGGGCTATAATGTAATAAAAAGTAAAGTGAAAAAACAAATCAGTAGATTGGATAATAAAATGGAAAAGAAAATGTCAGAAAGCGTGAAAAAGGGTAAATAAAATATATATATATTTTTTAAATTAATTTAGGGATGTATGGTAGACACGGAAACATTCCCGAATGCGGAGCCCTGGTTTCTCTGAGCAGGTGTCGCATTGGTAACTGGTTTCCTACCGTATTCTGTTCCTAGAACATATGCTACATCTCTTTTGGGGTCGGCTATTTTGGGCAATAAAGAGCACTTTGGAAGAGAAATGCTTTCCTGGGACGATTCTACTGGCTTGATTTGATGATTTTTTTTTTTAGTAGACAGGCACCTGGAGAGGTGTACACTATTATAAAAAATTATCGCTATATATGAATGGTACCCCTTACCTAAAAGAAGCTGCAAAAGGTTCCATACAATTATTCCACTGTTGAGTGGAGGGGGTATTCTGGAGCAGGGCCGGCATCTGCACTACCCTTGGGGGGGGCCCACTAGGCCGCCAGGTGCTGACGCTGCCGTCGTCACGGCATCACTGCCCATATATGGCCAGAGATGTCAGGCAGCGCTAGCGGCTCTTCTCCAGGACTCCGTCTCTGGGGATTCCCCTGACATCACTGTTCATATATGCTTCCCCAGAGACGGAGTCCCGGAGCAGACCCGCTTCTAGCGCTCTGCCTGGGTCTCCTTCTTTCCTCCTGACATCACTGTCCATATATGGGACATGATGTCAGAAGGAGTCCGAGGCAGAGCTCCAGAAGCGGGTCTGCTCCGGAACTCCGTCTCTGAGCCCCTGACATCACTGTCCATTTGAGCCTTTACTAGCGCTCTGCACGGGACTTCAGCTTTTGCTCCAGACATCACTATCCATATATGGACAGTGATGTCAGGAGCAGAGCAGGAGTCCCAGGCAGAGTGCTAGTAGTGCTCTGCCCGGGGACTATGGCTCTGGGGTTGCCCTTGACAACACTGTCCATATATGGACAGTGACGTCAGGGGCTTCTCCTGAAGCGGAATCCCCAGCCAGAGCGTCGGCAATGCTCTGGCTAGGGATTCCACTCCTATAGGGAACCCCAAAAAAGTTACCCACAGTTAGCATGGTTGTGTGGCACTACAAGGAAGGGGGGCTGTATGGCACTACCTGGGAGGAGGGGGCTGTGTGGCACTACCTGGGAGGAGGGGGCTGTGTGGCACTACCTGGGAGGAAGGGGCTGTCTGGCACTACCTGGGAGGAGGGGGCTGTGTGGCACTACCTAAATGAAAATTGTCACAGAAATGAAGGAAGGTCAGTATGGTTTTGAATCGTTGCATTTTCATCACTTCTCTGTACATAGGGGTGTCGTACAATATATCAGATGTCCAATGGGGCCTCATCATGGGTTTCTTTACCAAACCCATTTTCAAAATGAGGCCCCAAGATGTTTAAATTACTGCCACATCACGTGGGTGCCACACGCTAATTTTAGAATAATAATATGTGGGCGTGATTGGCGATGACTTGAGCACCATATAAATTGGTCTGCTCAAACATTAGGTGTGATAATTCTTTTTTTTTTTTTTTTAAATCAGGCCTCAACCCAAACCTCTGGTGAAGGAATTTTTAGGCAGATTTTAATTGCCAGCGTTGTTTGACTTTTTTTATTTTTTTATTAACATTTTCTGCCATCTATTATTTTCAATGAGAGGTCAGAGGCAGACACCGCTCGAAGATAAAGCATTCCGCTTTCTGTTCCCAAAATCCGCCTGGGGGAAAATACGCCTCTGCCTCCAATTGAAATCAACCGGGGGCATTTCGGATTCTAACAAGGTTTTCATGTCAAAATCAGCTAAAAAAAAAAAAAAAAGCTCTGACTGTGTGAACTGGCCCTAACGCTAACAAACGTTCTCTAACAAGGGTTATGTGGGGACCAAAAATTATTAGCAGTGTACTCACTACAGTATGTGAGTACACTTGCTAATCTACATTCCGGTCCCCCGTCACGCTGATTCTGAGATGAGATATGTAATCAATGTACTATGCTACTGATGGTACATAGAGTATAGCGGGATCGGTCACACGACGAAGAGTCGTATCGTCATCAAAGAAGGCTGTGCAACTAGACTTCTGGTCCCCCGACATGCGCTATGAAAATCTCAGAATCAGCGTGACGGGGGACCGGAATGTATATTAGCGAGTGTACTCACATACTGCAGTGAGTACACTACCAATAATATTTGTTCTCCACATAACCCCTTTAACCCCTTCCCGACATTTGACGTACATGTACGTCATGGAAAGCATTGACTTCCCGCAAAATGCCGTACATGTACGTCAAACGTTTGGCACCGGCTCAGAAGCTGAGTCGGTGCCATCATCGCCGGATCTCAGCTGTATCTTACAGCTGACATCCGACTGTAACGGCGGGGACCGAAATTAGCTTCGATCCCCGCCATTAACCCCTTAAGTGCAGCGCTCAAACGCGATCGCTGCACTTAAGGTGTTTGCAGCTCATCGGAGCCCCAGCAATGAAATTGCCGGGGTTCCGGTGGCTGCAATGGCAACCGGAGACCTAATACTGGCCTCCCGGTCTGCCTAGCACCGAAGCCGGTCAGGATCCGCCCGGCGGCGGAGCCTGATCGGCTTCCGTAGCTGCCGGCAAGATGGCGCCGGGTCGGGAGCTGATCCGGCGTCATCAGCGGTGGAGGTCAGCTGTACTGTACAGCTGACATCCACCTGTAACGGCAGGAACCGGAGCTAGCTCCGATCCCTGCCATTAACCCCTTCGATGCAGCAATCGAAAGCGATTGCTGCATCGTAGCGGTTACTAGCAGATCGCCAGTCCTGACAGGCAATCGGGACTGGCGACTGCTGTTATGGCAACAGGAGACACAATGGTCTCCTGCTCTGCCATTACGGAAGCCGATTTAGGCCCCGCCGGGAGGCGAAGCCTAAACGGCTTGCTGTCAGTGAATGACTGACAGATCTAATACATTGCACTACATAGGTAGTGCAATGTATTAGAAAAAAAAAAATCTGACCGTTGGACCTTCAAGTCCCCTAGTGGGACTTGAGAAAAAGTGTAAAAAAAAGTATAAAAAAGTGTAAAAAAAAGTGCAAAAAATAAAAGTTTGAAAACAATAAAAGTTTCAAGTAATCAAATAACACACAATCCCCCTTTTACTCTTATCAAGTCCTTTATTATTGAAAAATAATAATAAACCATATGTATTTGGTATCGCCGCGACCGTAACGACCGGAGGTATCAAAATATTATATTATTTATTGCACGCGGTGAACAGCGTAAAAAAACCCCGTAAAAAACGTTACCAGAGTTTCTGTTTTTTGGTCACTTTGCCCTACAAATATGACAATAAAAAGTGATCAAAAAGTCGCACGTATCCAAAAATGGTACCTATAAAAACTATAGCTCGTCCCGCAAAAAACAAGCCCTCATACACCTCCGTCGACAAAAAAATTAAAAAGTTATGGTTCTCACAACTTGGCGACAGAAAAAATACATTCTTTTTACAAAAGTAATTTTATTGTGCAAAAAGTTGTAAAACATAAAAATATGCTATAAATTAGGTATCGCCGGAATCGTACTGACCCGCAGAATAAAGTTAACATGTAATTTATAACGCGTGGTGAACGCTGTATAAAAAGAAAAAAAAAAAGCTGTGCCAGAATTGCGTTTTTTTGTTTACCTGGCATCCCAAAAAATAGGATAAAAGGTGATCAGAAAGTCACATGTACCCCAAAATGGTACCAATAATAACTACAGCTCGTCCCGCAACAAACCAGCCCTCATACCGCTACGTCTATGAAAAATAAAATTAGTTATGGCTCCAATAAGTCAGGAAATAAAAAAATATGCAGTTGTGCCCGAGGGGAACATTTCTTCTGTTTCAAGAGGCGATTTATCAAGGACCTAAAATTAGGGAACCAGGAAGGGGAGGGCCCAAACATATCCGCTGGAAGCGACGGTGCCCGTATTATACCAGGGCAACACTTTCCCAGCAAAATTCCCCAAACTGCAAAGGCGCGGAGTGTGGATCAAAAGGGGGATAATAAATGACACCATTTATCAGTGCGACACCGGCCTGTGCGGAAAGGATTGCTTCACAGCGTAACACACATCTATGGATTATTTTTATTTTTTTATACCACCTGACTATGCCCCTTATATACTCCGCCCCGCTTACATGTACCCCCACATTATAAAACACCAGCAATACTCAAACAAATATAGTACCAAGCAAAATCCGCTCCCCAAAAGCCAAATGGTGCTCCCTCGGCCCTGAACCCTACAGCGTCCCCAAACAGCAGTTTCCTTCAACATATATGGCATCGTCATACCCGGGAGAACCCTTTTAACAATTTTTGGGGTGTGCGTCTGCAGTGTCATAAGCTTGGCATGACATATTTGCCACTGAATGGCATATCTAGGGAAAAATATAAATTTTTAATTTGCACCATCCGCAGCGCATTCATTTATGGAAAAGACCTGTGGGGTGAAAATGCTCACTACACCCCTTAATTAATGCCTTGAGGGGTGCAGTTCCATAGTGGGGGTCACTTATCAGGGGTTTCTTTTTATTATTTCACATCTGAGCCTCTGCAGTTGTGAACCAATACTTTGTAAATCGCCAAATTAGGCCTCCACTCCGCATGGTACTCTTCACTTCTGAGCCCTGTCATATGTCCAGACAAAAGATTAGGGTCACATGTAGGGTGTTTCTAAAACCGGGAAACACCGCATAATAATTAGAGAGCTGTCTTGTTATGGTGGCACAAGCCGGGCACCACATATTGGCATATCTATGGAAAAAAATCCCATTTTCACTCTGCAACATTGAGCGCACACTAATTTCTACAAAACACCTGCAGGGTTAAAATGCTTACTACACCCCTTGGTAAATGCATTGAGGGGTGTAGTTTCCAAAATGGGGTCACTTCTGGGGGGTTTCCACTGTTTTGGGCCCACAGGTGCCCAGAAACCAATCCAGCAACATCTGCACTCCAAATGGCGGTCCTTCCCATCTGAGCCCTGCGGTTTGCCCAAACAGCAGTTTATGACCACATATGGGGTATTGCCGTACTCGGGAGAAATAGCTTTACAAATGTTGGGTTCTTTTTTTCCTTTATTTGTTGAGAAAATGAAAAAATTTGCGCTAAAGCTACGTCTTATTGAAGAAAAAGGACTGTTTTTATTTTCACTGCCTAATTCTAATAAATTCTATGAAACATCTGTGGGGTCAAAATGCTCACTACACCCCTAGATGCATTCCTCAAGAGGTGTAGTTTCCTAAATGGAGTCCCTTTTTGGGCGTTTTCATTGTTTTGTCCCCTCAGGGGCTTTGCAAATGTGACCTGGCCTCCGCAAATCATTCCTGCTAAATGTGATCTCAAAAAGTCAAATAGCGCTCTTTCCCTTCTAAGCCCTGCCGTGTGTCCAAACAGCCGTTTATTACCACATGTGGGGTATTGTTTTACTCGGGAGAAATTGCTTTACAAATTTTGTGGTGCTTTTTCTCCTTCAGTCCTTCTGGAAATGAGAAAAAATTAGCTAAACCTACATTTTCTTTGAAAAAATGTAGATTATTATTTTCAGGGCCTACTTCCAATATTTTCTGCAAAAAAACTGTGGTGTCAAATCGCTCACTATACCCCTAGATAATTTCCTCAATGGGTGTAGTTTCCAAAATGGGGTCACTTGTGGGGGGTTTCCACTGTTGTATCCCCTCAGGGGCTTTGTAAATGTGACATTGCCTCCGCAAACCATTCCTGCTAAATTTGAGTTCCAAAAGCCAAATGGCGCTCTTTCCCTTCTCAGCCTCGCCGTGTGTCCAAACAGCCGTTTATTACCACATGTGGGGTATTGTTTTACTCGGGAGAAATTTCTTTACAAATTTTATGGTGCTTTTTCTCCGTTAGTCCTTGTGGAAATGAAAAAAAATTAGCTAAACCTACATTTTATTTGAAAAAATGTAGATTTTCATTTTCACAGCCTACTTGCAAAAATTTCTGCAAAAAACCTGTGGGGTCAAAATGCTCACTACACCCCTAGATAATTTCCTCAAGGGGTATAGTTTCCAAAATGGGGTCACTTGTTTGGGGTTTCCACTGTTTTGCCACCTCAGGGGCTTTGTAAATGTGACATGGCCTCCGCAAACCATTCCTGCTAAATGTGAACTCCAAAAGCCAAATAACGCTCTTTCCCTTCTCAGCCACGCCGTGTCTCCAAACAACCATTTATTACCACATGTGAGGTATTGTTTTACTCGGGAGAAATTGCTTTACAAATTTTGCGGTGCTTTTTCTCCTTTAGTCCTTGTGGAAATGAGAAAAAAAATCGCTAAACCTACATTTTCTTTGAAGAAATGTTGATTTTAATTTTCACGGCCTACTTCCAATAATTTCTGTAAAAAACCTGTGCGGTCAAAATGCTCACTACACCCCTAGATAATTTCCTTGAGGTGTCTAGTTTCCCAGATGGGGTCACTTTTGGGGGATTTTGACTGTTTTGTCACTGCAAGAGCCCTTCAAACCTGACATGGTGCCTAAAATATATTCTAACAAAAATAAGGCCCCAAAATCCACTAGGTGCTCCTTTGCTTCTGAGGCCGGTGCTTCAGTCTAGTAGCACGCTACGGCCACATGTGGGATATTTCCTAAAACTGCAGAAACTGGGCAACAAATATTGAGTTGCATTTCTCTGGTAAAACCTTCTGTGTTATAAAAAAAATTGTATTAAAAATGTATTTCTGCAGAAAAATATGAAATTTGTAAATTTCACCTCTACTTTGCTTTAATTCCTGTGAAATGTGTAAAGGGTTAAGACATTTTCTAAATGCTGTTTTGAATACTTTGAGGGGTGAAGTTTTTAAAATGGGGTGACTTTTTTGGGGTTTCTAATATATAAGGCCCTCAAAACCACTTCACAACTGAACTGGCCCCTGTAAAAATAGCCTTTTGAAATTTTCTTGAAAATGTGAGAAATTGCTGCTAAAGTTCTAAGCCTTGTGAGGTCATAGAAAAATAAAAGGATGTTCAAAAAACGATGCCAATCTAAAGTAGACATATGGGTGATGTTAATTAGCAACAATTTTGTGTGGTATAACTGCCTGTGTTACAAGCAGATACATTTAAATTGAGAAAAATGCTAATTTTTGCAATTTTTCGCTAATTTTTGGTGTTTTTCACAATTAAATACTGAACATATCGAGCAAATTTTGCCAGTAACATAAAGTCCAATGTGTCACGAGAAAACAATCTCAGAATCGCTTGGATAGGTGAAAGCATTCCGGAGTTATTACCACATAAAGTGACACATGTCAGATTTGAAAAATGAGGCTCTGTCAGGAAGGTCAAAAGTGGCTAAAGAGGGAAGGGGTTAACTATTTCTAACTAATTGCACCACTTGAAGATGGGAGGAGGTGTTTGGGGTACTGGGGGTGATCATATGGGTGATTTTGGACTTTGGTGCACACTGTAATGGAGACAAGGCACACGTCTCTGATCTCCTCAACAGTCTGACAGGAATGAGTAGAATGGAGCTGTGAACAGCCTTTTGCCCTGCTTCTGTGACTTTACATTAACCCCTAAGGACGCAGCCTTGTTTTGGCCTTAAAGAGGCTCTGTCACCAGATTTTCAAACCCCTATCTCCTATTGCAGCAGATCGGCGCTGCACTGTAGATAACAGTAACGTTTTTTTTTTCAAAAACGAGCATTTTTGGCCAAGTTATGACCATTTTTATATTTATGCAAATGAGCCTTTCTTAAGTACAACTGGGCGTGTTTAAAGTTAAGTCCAAGTGGGCGTGTATTGTGTGTGTACATCTGGGTGTGTTTACTTGCTTTACTAGCTGGGCGTTGTGAATGGAAGTGTATGATGCTGACGACTCAGCATCATCCACTTCTCTTCGTTAACACCCAGCTTCTGGCAGTTCACAGACACACAGCGTCCGACGCGATGAAGTTCCTGTGGGAGGAAGTGAGTGACGTCACAGCGTGATCTCGCAAGGACACGCTGTGTGTCTGTGAACTGCCAGAAGCTGGGTGTTAACGAAGAGAAGTGGATGATCAGCATCATACACTTCCATTCACAACGCCCAGCTAGTAAAGCAAGTAAACACACCCAGATGTACACACACAATACACGCCCACTTGGACTTAACTTTAAACACGCCCAGTTGTACTTAAGAAAGGCTCATTTGCATAAATATAAAAATGGTCATAACTTGGCCAAAAATGCTCGTTTTTGAAAAAAAACAAACGTTACTGTTATCTACATTGCAGCGCCGATCTGCTGCAATAGGAGATAGGGGTTTGAAAATCTGGTGACAGAGCCTCTTTAAGGCTGAGCCCACTTTTCAAATCTGACGTATTTCACTTTATGTGGGAATAACGTCGGAATGCTTAAACCTATCCAAGCGATTCTGAGATTTTTTTTCTCGTGACACATTGGGCTTTATGTTAGTGGTAAAATTTGGACGATATATTCAGTGTTTATTGGTGAAAAATTACAAAATTTAGAGAAAATTTATAAAAAATAGAATTTTTCAGAATTTAAATGCATCTGCTTGTAAAACAGACGGTTATACCACCCAAAATAGTTACTAGTTCACATTTCCCATATGTCTTCTTTAGATTGGCATCGTTTTTTGAATTTTTTTTTTTTTTTTCTTGGACGTTACAAGGCTTAGAACATAAACAGCAATTTCTCATATTTTTAAGAAAATTTCCAAAGCCTTTTTTTTAAGGTACCTGTTCAGTTCCAAAGTGGTTTTGAGGGGCCTATGTATTAGAAACCCCCATAAAACACCCCATTTTGAAAACTAGACCCCTCAAAGTATTCAAAACAGCATTTAGAAAGTTTATTTAACCCTTCAGGCATTTCACAGAAATTAAAGCAAAGTAGAGGTGAAATTTGCATATTTAATTTTTCTTGCTGAATTGCAATTGTATTCAATTTTTTTCTGTAACACAGATGGTTTTACCAGAGAAACACTACTAAATATGTATTGTCCAGATTCTGCAGTTTTTGGAAATGTCCCACATGTGGCTCTAGTGTGCTCGTGGACTAAAACACAAGCCCCAGAAGCAAAGAAGGACCTAGTACATTTTGAGGCCTCTTTTTTAGTAGAATATATTTTAGGCAGCATGCCAGGTTTGAAGAGGTGTTGAGGTGCCAAAACAGTAGGAATCCCACAAAAGTGACCCCATTTGGTTGTTGTTACCATTTTGACCCCACAGTTTTTACACAGCACGTATTTGAATTGGGCTGTGAAATTAAAAAAATTTCATTTTTTCCAATAAGATGTAATTTTTGATAAAAATTTCTTATTTTCACAGGGAACAAAATACCCCATTCTTATTTTCACAGGGAACAAAATACCCCATTTTGTTGCCCAATTTCTCCTGAGTGCAACAATACCCCATTTGTGGCGATAAACTGCCGTTTGGGCCCATGGGTGGCCTAAGAAGGGAAGGAGCGCTGTGTGTTCTTTGGAGTGCAGATTTTGCTGGATTGGTTTTCGGGTGCCATGTCGCATTTGCAGAGCCCCAGAGGTATCAAAGCAATGGAAACCCACCAGAAGTGACCCCATTTTGGAAACTACACCCCTCAAGGAAATAATTGATGGGTAATGTGACCATTTAGACCCCATAGTTTCTTCACAGAACTTATTTAAATTGGGCTGGGAATTTTAAAAAAAATAATTTTTTCCAATAATAAGTAGTTTTAGCTCAAAATTTCTTATTTTCACAAGAAATAAAATACTCAATTTTGTTGCCCAATTTGTACTGAGTGCAGCAATACCCCATTTGTGGTGATAAACTGACATTTGGGCTCATGGGAGGGCTCAGAAGGAAAGTACCACCATTTGGCCTACTGGGGATTTTCTGGTGCGAAGTCATGTTTGCAGAAGCCCCTGAGGTACCAGTACAGTTGAAACCCCCAAGAAGTGACCCCGTTTTAAAAACTACACCCCTTAAGGCATTTATCTAGAGGTGTAGTGAGCATTTTGACCGGAGACATACACCCCATAAACTGTAATGTGGGTTCTACTGGGTACGGCAATACCCTCAATGTGGCTGTTATCAGCTGCCTGGGCACACGGCAGGGCTCAGAAGGGAAATATGAGGGGGATAAGATGTGCGGAGTGCATCAGGGTAAGTAAAACTGGGGTAGATTAAAAATCTAGGGATGTATGATACATTTTGAAGCACTCTTTCATACGGAGCCTTAGTTTTTTGGGACACGTTTCACATTGATATATTGTGTCCTCCCTTATCCCCCTCTTATAACAGACTTTGTACCTCTTTTGACTTTTTCCTTTCTTGCCAGTTTGGGGAATTTCTCCTGGAAAGTGTTGCCATGGTACGATGCGTGTGGCCCCGCTTCCAGAAGTACTGGGTGTCCCCCCTTCTTGGTCCCTAAAAATTAGTTTCTTGATAACCACCTCTTGAAATTCCAGGAAAGTTCCCCTCTGGCCTGCACATAGACGTAGCACATACACATTGTACAATGCCATCTGTATGATTTGCCCAGCCAGCTTCTTATACCACACCGCATGGCGCTGTAGGGCTTGATCTGACAAGTTCACACCTCCCATGTACCTATTGTAGTCCAGGATGCAGTGTAGTTTGGGGGTCTCTGTACTGGTACCTTGTACAGGTACATGGGTACTGGTGTGGCATCTCTCTTGTCTTGTACTTGACACACAATATTTTGCTGCTGGATTGTGCCCTGCTCTCACCCCTTCTGAGTGTTTGCCCAAGCAGAGTCTTAGGGAGGCCTGTCAGATTTCTTCTAGCAATGCCGCAGGACTTCTGGAAGTGAGGCAGTTGAAGAGTGGGACGCTGGTATAAAAATGATCCAGGTAGAGGTGGTAACCCTGGTCCAGCAGTGGGTGCACCAAATCCCACACAATTTTTGCATTAAGGGGGGGGGGCATTCTGGGGGCTGAATACTGGTGTCCTTCCCTTCATACATCCTATATTTGTAGGTATACCCTGATGCACTCTCGCACAGCTTATACATCTTCACGCCTTACCTTGCCCTCTTACTCGGCAGGTACTGGCGGAATTGAAGCCTCCCTTTAAAATCTACCAAGGACTCCTCAATAGAAATACACTTCTTGGGGTGTATGCTTGGGAAAACCGGGCACTGAAACGGTCTAATAAGGGTCTCCGTTTATACAAACGGTTAAAACTGGGGTCGTCTTGGAGTAGGCAATGCTCATTAGGAGAAGCGAAGTATTGCCTCATTTTTTTTTTTAGATTCCAGTTCAGTTCTGAAGTTGCTTTGAGGGGCCCATATATTAGAAACCCCTATGAAACACCCCATTTTAGAAACTAGACGCCTCAAAGTATTCACAACAGCATTTAGAAAGTTTATGAACCCTTTAGGTGTTTCACGGGAATTTAGAGCAAAGTAGAGGTGAAATTTACATATTTATTTTTGTCAGAAAATCCTTTTTATACCATTTTTTTCTATAACACAAAAGGTTTTACCAGAGAAACGCAACTTAATACGTATTGCCCAGATTCTGCAGTTTAGAGAAATATCCCACATGTGGCCCTAGTGCGGTAATGGACTGAAGCACCGGCCTCCGAAGCAAAGGAACACCTAGTGGATTTTGAGGCCTCTTTTTTATTAGGCACCATGTCCGGTTTGAAGAGGTCTTGTGGTGCCAAAACAGTGGAAACCCCCCAAAAGTGACCCCATTTTGGAAACTAGACCTCTTGAGGAATTCATTGTAGTTTTCATGGGGTGCATGCGGCTTTTTGATCCGTTTTTATTCTATTTTTAGGTGGCGTGGTGACTAAAAAACAGCAATTCTACTATTGTTTTTTTATTCTATTTTTTTTTGCAGTGTTCACCGTGCGCTATAAATGACATATTCACTTTATTCTGCGGGGCGATACGATTACGGCGATACCAGATGTTTATAGTTTATTTTATGTCTTATGGCGTTTGCACAATAAAATACGTTTTGTAAAAAATCATTTACTTTTTGTGTTACCTTATTCTAAGAGCCAGAACTTTTTTATTTTTCTATCAATAAAGCCGTGCGAGGACTTATTTTTTGCGTAACGAACTGTAGTTTCGATCATTAACATTTTTAGGTACATGCGACTTTTTGATCTCTTTTTATTCCATTTTTTGTGAGGTGAAATGACCAAACAATAGTGATTGTGGTGTTGTTATTTTCTCTTACGGCGTTCACCGTGCGGGATAAATAACGAAATAATTTTGGCGTTCAGGCCGTTACGGACACGGCGATACCAATTATGTATAGTTTATTTGTTTATTTATCTATTTGTATTAGTAATAAAGGACTGATAAGGTAAAAAGGGGGATTTTAAAACTTCTATTTTCTAATTTTTACACATCTTTTTTTAACTTTATTACCTTGTCCCACTAGGGGACTTGAGGGCAGGAGGCCCTGATCGCTATTCTAATACACTGCACTACATGCGTAGTGCAGTGTATTAGAACTGTCAGCTACTCACTGACAGCAAGCATAGTAGGTCCTGACTTTGTCAGGACCCACTAGGCTTCCGTCGATGGCATAGCCGGACGCTGTTGTTTGGTGTCCGGTT